>NC_071505.1:331390954-331693984 GCF_027887155.1 Malaclemys terrapin pileata
TTCCTCTTACCCTTCCCATAGAATCTGAGTATCAAAGATGCTTTTAAGCAATGGAAAGACCAGTATAGCCATGTTTGGATGAGATTCAGGATTTGGTTTAGCTTATTATAGGAAGAAGGGCCAACTGATATGGTTGGCTTTGAGTTTTCCTCCTCCTCTTCCCACAAAGATTAGGGATTTCTGTATATGGGTACTTATACCAGATTCAGTTCTTCATTAAACACCCTACAACAGGGTCTCTCTCAATCTTTAATCAGATAAGTACTTAAATCCACTTGGCAGCTCTTGCAGCTATTGGTTCCCACTACTCCCTGGCTCTAGCACCATGTAGCAAGTGCACCCAGGTATCAGGTAGGGAAGACCCCATTAAGTTCAGATGGTGATTCCTTTAGGTTTAGGAAATAATGTGAGGCCTTATCACCTTTTGGAGCTAGATATACTGCAATCAGGCTAGACAGTTTCTGCAGACTCTTTGGAAAACAGTGACGTATTGGAGATGATAGACTTCCCATTCAGAATTGCAATCACATTGCATTGCTCCCTAGTATAGACGGGCCACAAATTCACAATGGCCAGCATCCATGTACGTAAATGAATGAGCTTATAGATAATTATTTGCAGGCAAAAACCTTGTTTACCTGGCTTTAAAGCTGAAAGAATCGGGTACTTATTCTAGCCAACATTAAACTTATCCTTGTGGTGCCACCCTGAATCTATTAAACTTATTACCATATGTCATCTGTCTCCCACATGGAGATGTATTAAAGTCAATAGGACTTAGTATGGGACTGAGTAAGCACAAGTGCTGTAGCAATTGTTAGCAGAATCAGGGCCTTAGCAATTAGCCTCTAATCCTGCTGTTCAGAAGATAAAGAGTAAAATGGTTCTCAGTGACAGATGGAAACTAGACTTTCCTCAAATGAGCCAGATAATTTTAACAGATACAGTTTTAAAATAGAAAAAGTGTAGTTTGATTTACTTCCTGCCAAAAAGAAACTATAGAAAGACAGAAGAAATAATGGCAAATGATGCAGTAGAGCTCATAGCATAGAGGGTAAAAATAAGATATGGAAAAAAAGCATTTGGGCACATTGTCAAGTGAGTACAAAGTGAAAACAGCATGAAAAAAGAAAAGCATCAAGAAATTATAGAACAGCAAATAGGTACAGAAAACATAATGTGGAACTCAGAAGTGACAGGAAGGATAACTAGGTATAGAAATGGAGTTAACAGATGAAGACATTACTATCAGCAACAAATGAATAATGACTTTTGTGGGGCGGAATATTTGTTTTATTTGCAATTTCATACATTTAAGATCTGTATCAATTAATTTTGCATTATTTCACTTATTTTATTTAAATGTGTCTCTGATACAAGATTGCACAAGTCTATCAGGTACTGGGAAGAGGTTGGTTATGAGGAGTATGCTGGCCTTCAGCTGAACACACTTTATGGACAAAACTTGTTTCTTGGTATGTGGAAGATTATTCACATTAAGATGGGCCTGATGATTCCACTGAGATCTATGGGCAAAGCATGTCCCACATGGATGGCGATTAACCATTCAGATATAGTGACATAGGAATTGCCATATTGTATCAGACCATTGGGCCATCAAGTCCAGTATCCTGTTTCTGATGAATAGCCAGTGGCAGATACTTCAGGGGAAGGTACAAGAAAACCTGTAGTAGGTAGTTATGGGATAAACTGTTCTAGAAAAAGTTTCCTCCTAATCTCTAATAATTGTGCCCTGAATCATGTGGGTTTACATGATTTCCCCAATTCTATTTTTTAACAGTATAATTCTAGACAGTCTTGTTATCCAAACTAATATCTACTGCTGTGTTGTATCCTATCAAGCTGATACTATTTTCCTTTAAATTACAAAGAAAATGGGCAGGTGGAAACCAACTGTGAAGTGTGCTCTGCAGGGCTGGAGTGTCCTTTCCTCAATGCTAATAAGTTTATCTTGGGGGAAAGCTGTACTGGTGGTGGAGTTCTCCTGGAGCTGAGGGAGGCTGCATTGTTTGCTGCTATCTGGGAGAGTCCATTTTTTGATTCAGTTGGAGGGTACTGACTGTCCACAGCCTACTAGAGTAGGGACTGAAGTGCTATCAGGCCTGCTCCAAGCTTGAGATTCTGTCCATTTTGGGGAGCTTACTTAGGCCAACCCCTGCTTTGCAGGACTTAGTCTGAAAGAAGCCTACACCAGCCTGGAAAGATTTTTGTCCAATCTAGACAAAGGCATGTTCTAACCCTAGGAAGTTTACTTTACCTGGCAGTAGAGTTGCCAACTTTCTGCTCGCACAAAACCGAACTCCTCTGAGGCCCTGCCCCCACTCACTCCATCCCCTCTCCCTCTGTTGCTCACTCTCCCCACCCTCACTCACTCGCTTATTTTCACCGGGCTGGCTCGGGGTTGGGGTGAGGGCTCCAGGGTGGGGCCAGAAATGAGGAGTTCAGGGTGCGGGAGGGGGTTCTGGGCTGAGGCAGTGGGTAGGGATGCGGGAGAAGGTGTGGGCTTTGTCTGGGGGCTCTGGGGTGGAGCTGGGGATGAAGGGTTTGAGGTACAGGAGGGGGCTCTGGGCTAGAGGGGGGAGCTAAGGGGTTCAGAGTATGTGAGGGGGCTCCAGGGTGTGGCAGGGGGTTGGGATGCAAGGGGGCGGGGTGAGTGCTCCAGCTGGGGTTGTGGGCTCTGGTGTGGGGTTGGGGATGAGGAATTTGGGGTGGAAGGGGCTCTGGGCTGGGAGGTTCACAGTGTGGGAGGGGGCTCCAGGCAGGGGTGGGGTGAGAGCTCTGGCTGGGGATGAGGGGTTTGGGGTGTATGAGGGTGCTCCGGGCTGTGACCAAGTGGGATCAGGACTAGGGCAGGCGGTTGGGGTGAGGGCTCCGGCCATTGAATTAAAGTGGATTTCTAATGCTCCTGAGTCCATTTTATTTCTCTTTCCCCTTCATGGCATCTGAGTTTACAAGCTACAGTTCACACACATTGGATCTCTGTGTGACTTCACCTTGTTCTTGTATTGTGTGGCAAAGTAAATAGAACTGCCTGATGTACCTTCTCTGTACCAATCATTTTGTAAATTTTTATGTTCCTTCTTGCTCCTCTCTCAGATAAACCCTAAACTTTTTGCTCTCCTTTCATGTTAGAGTTTCTCTGAATCCCATTTTCTAATGCTGCTGTGTTCTTCTTGAGCCTGGTGACCAGGCCTGCACACAGTATTTCAGAAGAGGATGAACTGTTGCTTCATATACAAGTGTTGTAATATTTTCATGTACAGGCATTTGAGGGATTTCTGTCTCTAGAGCATGGTCTTTCTTGACACAGAACCGCTCGGTAGTCCTCTGGGTTTAGTGAGCCATGTGAGGAAGGGCAGATTGTGAGGAGGCCTGAGTAAATGCACAATAGTTTAGACTTGAAGGAAGAGTCCTGGCCTTGTGGTTATGATACTGGACCAGGACTTGAGATCTTGAGTGAAATTCCTGGCTCTACTGTACACTTCTTATGTGATCTTGGGCAAGTCACTTATTTTCTTTGGGTTTCAGGTCCCCATCTGTAAAAGAGAATAATACTTCTGTGACCAGGTTGCCTATGCAGCACCCCTTTATGCCCATCAGTCACAAATCACTCACCTGCAAGTATCTGTAGGTATATTACAGTCTCTGTGAGGTTCAAGGTAGCAGTGCTTTACCCCCCTGGCCAAGCCACAGTTCAGTCCCATCCTTTCTACAGCGTTAAGGTCCAAAGGAAATCAGGAACAAAACAGGATCATCCAACTAACCTTCAGGGAGACCCTACCCATCTATTCACGACTTGTCTCCAAACAGTCTGAGCTTCTGCCAATCCTGCAGGGTCTGGTTGCCCTATCTAGCAGGGGTTTATCTGACCAGTTCAGTCTCTGGACTGCAGTAAGACTTCTCTCCTTCCTAGGCAGCCCTGGATTGGGCTAGGTCTCCTTCTTTTAACTCTTTCTCCACACCTGACATTGTCTGCAGGTGTAGTGGGGCAGGGCCATGTAGGTCTATAGGCTCTCCGTAACCCTCTAATTGCCAGTATGGGGCCTATCTACCCCATCACAACTTCTTTTATCTGCCTTATTTATTTGGATTTAAGATCTTTTGAGACAGGAACCGTCTCTTGCCTTGCATATGTACAGCACCTAACATACTGGTACTGATTTCACTACTTTCCTACAAATAATTAATAATAATAGATGACCTAATAGTTTTCCCATTCTCTGAAATCTGTTAATCTATGAGTTCAGAAACTAAAAGAAAAGTTCAGAGAGAGCAGTGACCATCCAGTCTTTTTAAATGGTATTGATGCAGATTTCATTAACCTTTCCCCTTTAAATTATTACATTTTTTGTTGTATAAAAATCAAACCATTAACTAAAATACCTTCTAATATTATTATTTTTTTGCTTCTGTGTTAATGTCAGGAGAAAAGAGACATTTTAGTTATTCAGAATGAGATCTTGCTTTTCTTAGGGCATTAATAATGTACTCCTTGTCCTGAATATCTGACACCTGAAATATGAGGGTTTCACCTAGCAATTTATGTCCTGTTTTCTCCCAGGAATCAGGAAAGTTTTTTCAAAGCTTTAACGTAGATGCAGTCATCCATCACATTGAGCTGCAGAAGTAGTTGGGTATTTCTCTTCAGAATCTTCCAGGAGTCCAGTGAGTCTTATATTGTTAATTCTAATTTTGGAGTAGTATTATGCTAGGTCGTACAAGTCTGCCAACTTTGTTTCTTTATTGAGATGAGAAGAGAGAAGAAAAGAGGTGCACATTTAAAGATGCTCTGAAAGGCTTTTGTAGATACTTTTAAACGTTCTGTTAAAGATTCCAAGTCCACCAACCGAAGTCATTACCATGTGATGGCTTTTCAGTGGCTGACTTAGAGCGAATTGGTGGTCTCACTCCAGTTCTTAATGATCATGTGCCCACATCACAGAATCAAAACTAGCATTAATTGGCATTTTTATTGGAGTGCAACCTGAGAGACCAAATTGCTAATAGGCATGGACATTAATCTACATACTTTTCTTGTTTCCTCCTAATTAAGATTGAGTCACATCAGCAGGGCAGTGCATGGAAACCTATTCCAATAACTGTGCTGAGCTGTTCTGTGGTCAATGATGATTAATAATATGCTTTTATTGGGCTTTTCATCAGAAAGAGTCAAAAAATGCTTTATAAATTACACTCATTCAGACCATGGCATTGCGACTGCATCTGGATTGCACAAGGGCTGCCAGTTCAAAGCATACTGTTCAACAGCATGGAGAGGAGAGAGAGTGGTGCATAGGTCTCCGTGCAGGCCTGCTGCCCTGGGGTGAATTTCACCCTAACAAAAATATATGTAGAGTAGGGGTGGGCAAACTTTTTGGCCTGAGGGCCACATCTAGGTATGGAAATTGTATGGTGGGCCATGAATGCTCATGAAATTGGGGTTGGGGCGCAGGAGGGGGTGAGGTCTCTGGCTGGGGTAGCAGGCTCCAGGGTGGGGCCAGAAATGAGGAGTTCAGGATGTGGGAAGTGGCTCCAGACTGGGGCAGAGGGTTGGGATGCAGGGGATGGGGGGGAGAGAGGCTCCAGTTGGGGGTGTGGGCTCTGGGATGGGGTTGGGGATGAGGAGTTGGGGGTGCAGGAGGGTGCTCCAGGTTGGGACTGAGGGGTTTGGAGGGCAGGAGGGGGATCAGGACTGGAGCAGGGGGTTGGAGTGTGGGAGGGGGTCGGGTGCAGGCTCTGGGCAGCGCTTACCTCAAGCAGCCCCCAGAAACAGCAACATGTCCCCACTCCGACTCCTATGTGGAGGTGCGACCAGGCGGCTCCGTGTGCTGCCCTGTCCGCAGGTGCTGCACCTGCAGCTCCCACTGGCCATGGTTCCCGGTCAATGGGAGCTGCGGGGGCAGCACATGGGGCAGGGGCAGTGTGCAGAGCCATGGAGCACGGAGTGGGGACATGCCACTGCTTCCGAGAGCCGTGTGGAGCCGTGGCACGCGCAGAGCGGGGCAAGCCCCCAACCCCGCTCCCCGGCTGGAGTGGGACAAGCCCCCAACCCTGCTCCCCGGTTGGAGCGCTGGAGTGGAACGAGCCCTAAACCCCACTCGCTGGTGGGAGCTCGAGGGCTGGATTAAAACATCTGAAGGGCCGGATCAGCTCCTAGGCCTTAGTTTGCCCACCCCTGATGTAGAGACTTAAAAACAAGGTATTTGAAAAGAAACTCTCCTTTCCCGTAACTGCCAAGACCTGAGTTAGGGTTTCATTGCCACCCATGTAAGAGTTGGTGTCTAATATAAAAGGGTAGGAAAATGCTTTGCTTTATGTCTCATTGGCTTAATCAGTGCTTGAAGGAAAAACACATAAATCAAATCCTGAAATCAAATCCTGTCAGTAATAGGAAGAGGAAATTATTTAAATTATTTAAAAAAACCCTGATTTCACCCTAACAAAAATATATGTAGATTAGGGGTGGGCAAACCTTTTGGCCTGAGGGCCACATCTGGGTATGGAAATTGTATGGTGAGCCATGAATGCTAATGAAATTGAGGTTGGGGCGCAGGAGGGGGTGAGGTCTCTGGCTCGGGGAGCAGGCTCTGGGGTGGGGCCAGAAATGAGGAGTTCAGGATGTGGGAAGTGGCTCCGGGCTGGGGCAGAGGGTTAGGATGTGGGGGGAAGAGGCTCCGGCTGGGGGTGTGGGCTTCCTTTTTTTGCTTCTGTGTTAATATCAGGAGAAAAGAGACATTTTAGTTATTCAGAATGAGATCTTGCTTTTCTTAGGGCATTAATAATGTACTCCTTGTCCTGAATATCTGACACCTGAAATATGAGGGTTTCACCTAGCAATATTATGGTCTAGTCATCTGAGCATGGGACTGGGAGCCAGAAATGCCTGAATCCTAATCTCAGTCCCACTACGTGATACGTGGTACTGAGTAAGAGCATGTCAACATGGCCCACAGTTCGGATTATGGCTGGGGTGGGAATAGCAGTGTGCATTGGGTGGATGCTGTAGGTATGAACTAAAAGGTTCCTAGTTTATGGTAATGTAGTCCTCTTCAAACAGGATTCTGTTAATGAGAAGTAGGAACCTTTCAGTTCATGCCCACAGTGTCCACATGAGGGAGTGATAGCATGGTATTTTGGTGCACACTGCTATTCACGCCCCTGCAGGGCAGTGTAGAGAAGCCTTAAATCTCTAAGGCCAGCATTTTCAAGAGAGACCACTGATTTGGAGCATCTCAATTTTTTGGGCGCTCAACTTGAGATACCTTGGGCCTGATATTTTTGAGGTGCCGATCACCCACAACTCATACTGAAGTTGGGGGGTAGGATTATTCAGGAATTCTGAGAATTGGGTCTGTGATGGGGCACACCTTCTTCCAATCAGGAAAAAGACTAATGAGGTCCTCTGGGCTCTACTGGTACTAAATATGCACACCTGGAGAGCCTGCTTCAGCTGGAGGAAGTAAATTTAAAAGAGAGAGTTTGCCACAGGAAGGGGTGGACAGCAGGGGGGAAATTGTTGTGCTTCAGTTAGTTGATCCTTTCGCCAGAGCTTAGGGGAGGAAAGGCAGCTTATGAACTTCTGCCACCCCAAGGCCCTACCAGACCGGGTACAATTTCATTGCAGTAGGAAGGGGTTGAATATATCCATACCCAACCTTTTTAAACAAGCCAGACCTCCAAGGATGCTTTTGAAACACTCAGACTGAGCACCTTCATACTGGGAAGGACTTTAGAGAGGGAAATATCTCCCAGAATGTGCAAAGATGACCTGGAAAGAGCTTATCTGTTTCCCACTGGATACCCAAAATCCGTAGTGGTTCCTGGGTAATTTTGGCCTTAATCTTTCTGGACAAAACTTTGCCCTGGTTTACATCCCTTGCACCTTCACTGAAGGCAGTGGAATTATATGGGTGTCTGGACATAACTTGTCCCTCTGTGTCTCATTCTCCTCCCCTGTAAAATGGTGATTATGATACTTCATTGCAGTCTGCCTAGGATGTTGTGAGATGACAAAAAAGTCAGACTATTTAATACACAGCATTTTGAATTGATGTTGTAAGTTGAAGATTTAAACTCCTCTTTATAGTTTTACCCTTGTACATTTTTAATAGTTATTCCAAATACAATACTGTTTGGGCTGTCTATATAACTGGGCCCCCTTCACTAAAAAAACCTCAATCCCCTAGTTAGTGAAGGGGGAAAATACATACAAATAGCTGTAGTATAGGTGCTGTCCTTTGTGCCTAAATAGGGAACAACAAAGTCCTAGTTTTCTTTTTTTAAGGTAATCTGAAAATTATAAAACACCGGCAGCTCCCAGTGACCTCCATATAACTTTATATATAAAGAACAAGCCCTGCCAGAGAAACTCACACTCATGAAGTAAAATGTTTGATATGGTGTGTCACCTGGAAAGTGAATACTGACCTTCTTGGCTAGAAGCACTGCTGTGTGGATTGAAAAACTGGTAGAAGGATGATAGCAGAGGAGGGAGTGATAAATGGGGAGGTGTCCTGAAGGGATACCACTGGGATCTGTCCTAGGCTTATTTTTTTACTGAACTGCTTTGCCACTGATCTGGAAAGAGGTTTAAGCAGGACATTAGCTAAGGGCAAGGGTCATCTTGCCCTGCAGGGGGTACCAGCACTGCATGTCTGTGGGGCTGCTATGCTCCATTTCTCAAGGTGGGCAGGGTGAAGAAGCATGGAAGAGGAGGTAATTTAGCTATTTATCTATACATGGTAGCAGACTATTCTCCCCTCTCACAGTGGAGCAAGGGAGGAACAAATTGTTGATTCTGACTCATAGTTTCTTCCCTGGTTTGCTCCTTGTTTGTGGCAGACTGGAGCCCTAAATGAGCAGGTGATTCTGCCTTGTGAGGTGTCATAAACATTAGTGAGGACAAACTATATATAAGGAAAATAATATAATGAGATCCACTGGGGAAAATGAAGCCTAATACATCTGGGAAAAAATAACCTGATCCTCAGCTGTTCAGTAAGTGGGATTGTGTTGGAGATCCCGAGCTATGAAAGAGACCTAGAGATAAGTGGGAAACCACTTAGATACCTTGACCAGCGCCGCTTCCAGCAGCTCCCATTGGCCTGGAGCAGTGAACCACAGCCACTGGGACCCGCGATTGGCCAAACCTGCGGACGCAGCAGGTAGACAAACCGGCCCGGCCCGCCAGGGGCTTTCCCTGCACAAGCGATGGAACAAGTTTGGGAACCACTGTTGTAAAGGATTCATACTGGTACATGGGGCCTTTCAGCTCTAGCTCGGTGGTTCCATTCAAGTTCAGAGCAGTAGCTACTAAAGGTCACTTGCATTTGATAGCAGTTTAGTGGTCCATGTATTATACTGGAATTAGTATTCTTTATCAGTATCAAAAACTGAGAACAATAGTATATTGCTATGGGAGTAAAAAAGATTAATATAACACATGCTTTATTGTAACATTTATCAATAAATGACACCTCTCCTGTGTTTATTGGGTCACATACATTTGGCTCAGTTCCTTCCTTTTCAGTTTTATTCTGTGAACAAGAAAAGAAGACAAAAAACATGGATGATGATGCAGAAAAGAATCCTCTGTTGGCTTTGGCCAATACTACTAATTGATCATGTAGTTGAGTTTTCAGAAGCACTGAGCACCTGCAGTTTTCAGTGAGCCCAGTGGGAGGAGTGGATTATCATTACCTCTGAATAAACCAGGCCCCTTTTAGGGCCAAACTTTCTTGTGCCCATTAGAGTCAATGGTAAACTGCCCATTGACTTCAGTAAAAGGGCACTTCTGGATGCAAAATGACCTATTTGGTTGGTGCGTGCAAAATCTGGCAAAGAAGCCACTGCTGAGCCATTACCACTCTGATTCCCTAGCTCCCAAAATGCCTTGCATTCGTAGGGAGGAATTTGGCTCTTTGTAGTGTTTCAGTCAGTTACAATTTATGTGGAGGTGAACAACATGAACACAAATATAATTGTACAAAAATACTAAACATTTAGGATCAGATCCTCAGCTGGTGCAAATTGGTGTAGCTCTATTGACAGGGTGCCAACTCTCGGGTTTTTTTGCACATCACCAGATTTCAGTCAGGGTTGGAGCCTGTCTGGGGATGGTGTGAGAACAGCCAGCGAGCTTTCTGATTTCAGCCTTGCCCAGGAGAAAGCACCTCTGGTTGTTTGCCTTCCCCACTTTCCAACCTCCGGGGGAAGAGCCGGCGATCAGAGCTGCTTCAGGAAGCAGGCAGAGCTCTTTCTCCAATCCCTTAATAACCCACACCATTTTCACATGAAGGGAGGGAGGAAGCAGAAAAAGCCCAGCAGGTGATGGGGGGCTCTGCTTTCTCCTGCCCCTTCCCTTCTCGTGAGCACCAGGAATGGGATGGTTCCTCTGTTCTTCCCTGTAAAACCCGGCCTGGGGTGGAGCAGAGGGGACCTCATTACAGCTGCCTCCGGTGGCCTGACGGGGTGGTGAAGAACCTCTGGAGCTGCAGGAGAAGCAGTGGTGATGCTGGGGGGACAGAACTGATGTGGGAGCTAGGGTGTGCAGGATGTTGGAGGGCAGAATTAGTTGCTGGGCAGGGGGTGGGCATGTGTGGGTGTAAGAGCTCCTGCAGTAGGGGCCAAAGTCACCTTACCCAAACATTCAGGAGAGCAGGCAACACTAACTGAGACACGCTCACACGGAGGAGGAGTTCAAAAACCAAGACTGATGACAAGCTATAATATAACTACTTTAAAAAACCTCATGATTTTTGAGCCAATCTAATGATTTTTGGGGCTGACATGAGTGTTTGAATCTTGGTTGGCAATACTACAATGACTTTAATCGAGCTGGGGTATCATTTGCTCTTTACATAACAAATGTAATATGCAAGAACCGCATGGGCAAGATAGAGTCCAAAGAATGGTATTTATACGCTAACATGCAAGGCTACTACATATACTACATATACACATGGCTGCGCTGGTGGCTTCTGAAACACACAACACAATGAGCTCTACTAGAAGGCCCAGACTATTTAAAAGGATGCTACCTAATTCATGTACACTACAAGAATTAGACCAATTTACACCAGCTCACTAGCCCACTGTGTTTTTTTTCACTGAATGTGTGTCCAATTAGAGCAACTCAGCCCATGACTTTCTGCTCCTACTTTTTGTACTTTTAGTCCCAAATTCTTCCTGCTTCCTCATTGTAGGAACCCCTTGTATCAAAGTTGAATCACTGTGGCTCTGTTGTACAGGATGCCACAACAGGGGTGTATGCCCCCTGAGCACTGTGAAGCCCAGTTCTGCAGAGGCCTCTGCCATAATTGCACAAGTGTTCCTTTGAAAATAGGGCCAGAGAATTATATAAAGCTGCTCTAGCCCTGATGCTGGAATAGCAGCTGTAAAGTGGCTCCCCTGCTGCTCTCATTAATGCAAGAAGTGTGTCAGTAGAGCTGTAGCAGCACTATCCATCTGTCTCCAAGAGGAGTGGGAATGAGGTGGAGCCAGCCACACTCCCTTCTATACCAGCAGGCTGTCTGCATGCCACACCCTCTTCAGGGGTGCTACAGCAGCCAAGCTCCCTCTGCGCTAGGCAGAGATTCAGGAAATCCCATTGTGTCTGTAGTTTCCATACTGCCTCCAGGGTGGGTCACCAGCTATAAAAGATGCTGCCCTTAAGCAGCCCTATAGATATTTGTCATAAATGCGTAAGAGAACAAATTTGCATTTTTTCACTGCAAACTGAATGAGCACGGGAATGAAATAGATGTGTGTAACACACCAAGCTTTCAGAAATGTAGCCTTCTGTCTTCATGGCAAACAACCGAAGGTGGCTCCTTGAGCATGGGATAAATAACCAGTGGACCGTCCTCAACTTAATCCAGTGGATTAATTTACAGTTCAGTCATGTTTGTCTAGCTTTTTATTTAAATGCATTTCAGAGAGTTGTTGAAACATGAGTTATGTGGTTTGGAGGTTTAAATGTATCTAAATAAGAAAATGGAGATAAATGAACTGACTGAGACAAGTAAAATCTAGCTTTTACAGTCATGTGCAGTGTCTTGTGAAAAATGTAATAAATCAAGAATCAGATTACATAATAATTCAATAGGCATGGGGAAAGTGTCTTTGGTTGGTTTAACTATTTAAACCAATCACTTCAAAGCTAAGATAACTATGCTGCTTGGCTGTATGGTCACAGAATATAAAAATGTCCCTATATCTTAGTGGCAATTGCACTGGGATTGTAGGGAGGGTGTCTGGGAGCTATGTAGTAGCAGGACATGCTCTAAGCATTTCTTTAAGTGCTAGGCCAGGAGGCCTAGCTAATTTCCCTAGCAGCAGAACTTGGCGCAAGGGGACATGGTTAGCTGACATGGTGTATATCTAGTTCTTCTTCGAGTAGTGTCCCTGTGGATGCTCCACTTTAGGTGAATCTACACCCCTGTGCTTGTGATTGGAGAAAATAAATGGGGGAAGTGATAGGGTAGTTAACTATTAACTAACTGGGTTCTAAAAACTACTACTTTAAAGTTTAAAACTTAGGCTAAAGATAAAACTCAGTAGAGAAGGAACCAAGGCGGCATTGGTCGCACAGCACTATGTAACCGCCAGAGGTGGCACAAGGTGGGGACAGTGCATGTACAACCCAACCAGGCACTGCTATTGAAATTCTTTAGTTACAAATGCAGGGATATAGATTCACCTAAAGTGGAGTACCCATAGAGACAACCATCTCGAAGAAACTCAGTTACTGCACAGGGAGAGTAATCTTCTCATCCATGGCCTCCAAGCACGTATGTTGCCATTATAACAGTCTCGGGTGTGGGAAATGCATAGGGCTCCTTTTTGGAGTAGCAGTAAGGAGCAATAGAATTTATTGTCCTGATACCTACCTGAACCATCCTGCCCTGCACTGTTGGAAAGACTCCGGGATCTACTCAGCTGCTAACTCTCTGCTCCTACCCATGACCCTGCAATATGCTTCACAGTTGTCAGTGTAGAATCTTGCACTTAATCAGAAAAGAAGACTAACCGGAGACATGATGGAGATATATAAAGGGCAGAGAAAGCCAAACAGACTTCTAGTCAACCTTTCCCACAATACAAAACCAAGAGGGTGCTCAGTGAAATTTAAAGGAAACCAGTATAAAGCTTATACAAATATATATTTGTGTAATGCAAAGTGTAGTTAACCTGTGGTACTTACAGGCTCAGGATATTTTTGTGGGAAATAATTTAGTAGTAATAAAAAAGGAGTAAAAAGGCAGGAGTAGCTGAACCATTGCCTTGTTCCTGTTCGACAGTTCCTGTCTCTGTATTTTTCTATTTTGAAAACTGTTATAAATAGAGTAGGAAGTATTTTAATAAATGGTAATTGAAAAGTAGAAGAGAGTGGGAGGAATTGCTTAAAATATATTATTAGTGATATCCCTCTGTTCAAAGTGGCAGAAGGGTTCTGTAGTAATTATAGTTCTTCTTTGAGTGATTATTCACGTCCATTATACATTAGGTGCGCGCGCGTCGCGTGCATGGACGTTGGAAACTTTTTCCTTCAGCGGCTCCCGTCGGGCCGTCAGGGGTCCCCCCGCCCCGCCAGAGCGGTGCCCCGACCCTCCCTCAGTTCCTTCTTACCGTCCGTCATGGCGTTGGAACAACTCCTATCTCTTGCCTGAGAGTGTCCCTTAGCGTTAGTAGTCAGTGTTAATGTTAGCAGTTATCAGTTCTTTAGTAGTTAGTTAAGCTCCTTTGTTTTAGGTGTTTGGTCAAATCCTGACACTGGCCCTGGGTGGCGGGGCATGCCGCACGCCCAAGGCTTCAAGGCTTGTGCCACGTGCTGCAAGCCTATGCCGATCAGCGATCCCCACGACTCGTGTCTCCGTTGCCTGGGGGAATTGCCCAGAAAGAGCACTGCAAGATCTGTTAGGCCTTCAAGCCCAGGACTAAGAAAGAGAGAGACTTTTGACTTAAGCAGTTGCTCATGGAGGTTGCATTACAGCCCTCCACTTCGACACATCTGGCACCGTCAGCCTCGGTGCGGAGTGCCCTGGCATCGGTTCATTATCCTGCACCGATAGGGCACCCTAAGCCTACGGCACCAAAACAGCAGGACCACCCCTGGCACCGGTCGTCTTCGCCGACAAAATCGAAGGGCAACCCAAGGGCGCTTCCCGCATAAAAAGGTAGCACCCGTGAAGACCTCGAGTGCGCCGAAGGGCATTGCTGCCCCAGGACAAATCCCGGTGCTAGTGGCTCCGGCACCAAAAGGCCCGTCGAGCCCCGGGATAAGCGCATTGAGTGAGGTGGAAGGGCTGGAGGAGCTTTTGGAACAGCCCTCCATGCCGGACACGTTTGAGGCAGCAAGGGACCTCATCGAATTGTCCGCGGAGAGCCCCCTCCAGGCCAAAGACAATCCAGAGCTGACACCGAGACTGCCATCCAGAGGCAAGCCGGCAATGGTGCGCCCATCACGGTCACCATCCCGGCACCATTCATGGTGCCGATCCCGGTCGAGCTCCGCCTCAGTGGACTCCCAGCTACCCTCAGCGCAGAGAGCCTCACAGGCGTCTGGCCTTAGCAAACGCCCGGCACCGGCCCGGCGTTCCCCGGCTCCTTATTCGAACAGGCACCAGGACATGTCAGTCACGTGATCCCCGAGACCGACCACTAGCAGTCATTCCTGGTCCCGGTCCAGGTCGGCAAGGCACCACTCCCGATCCTGGTCCAGGTTACGGAAGCACCACTCTCCAACCCTGGACCGGCACCATCCCACGGCAGCACCGTGGCCATCAAGGTCACCATCCCTGGTTTCGGAGGCAGACTCGGGCCATTCCAGCAGATATACCCACAGGGCACCAGCCAGCAGGGAACACCGAGCCGCTTGGCACCCACAGTGGGGCCCGCCAGGACAGTGGCCATTCTGGACTCCGTGGGCCTACCACCAGCAAGGCCTCCCGTCCAGGACCTCGAGATCCGGCCCCTTGGGACACCGGTCCTGCTCCCCGCAGGGGCGCCCCTCCTCTCGCAAGGAGGCCACGGTCTCCAGACCACCGGAGCAAGAGAGAGCCGACACAGCACCGAGCCCGGTACCGTCTCAGGCCCGCTCAACTGGACAGACTCCAGAGGAGCTCCCAGCCGGTGAGGAGTTGCAGGAAGGGTTAGAGGAGGAAGCACAGAAGGCCTTAACCTCTTCCTCCTCGCCAGATGAAGCCGTGGCAGGCACAACAGTGTCAGGCCCTCCCCCAATTGACCATCGGGCGCACCAGGAACTACTCCGCCGAGTAGCCCTCAATTTGGGGTTGCAGGTAGAAGAGACGGTAGAGGAGGAGGATCTCATGTTGGACATCCTAAGCCCTGAAGGCCCCTCCAGAATCGCGCTCCCACTCATAAAAACGGTACAGTCTAACTATAAGACAGTATGGCAAACACTGGCTTCCAGTGCACCAACTGCGAAGGGCGTAGAGAGGAAGTACTTCGCCCCTTCCAAGGGGTTTGACTTCCTCTTTTGTCACCTGACACCCTGTTCGCTGGTTGTATCTGTGGTCAACGAACGAGAGTGACACGGCCAGCAAGCCCCGGCCCCCAAGGCCAAGGAGGCAAAGCGCTTGGATTTGTTTGGTAGAAAGTTCTACTCATCCAGGGGCCTCCAGTTAAGGGTTGCTAACCAGCAAGCAATTTTGAACAGGCACAATTTCAATTCTTGGGCATCAGTCTCCAAGTGCAAGGATTCCCTGCCCCAGGGTTCACAACCCGAGTTTGCAGCCATAGTGGACGAAGGGAAGGCAGTAGCCAAAACCTCGCTGCAGGCCTCCCTTGACTCTGCGGACGCAGCTGCCAGGACAATCGCGTCAGAAGTGGTGATGAGGCGCTCGGCATGGCTGCAGGCTTCAGGCCTTCCACCAGAGGTGCAAAACACTTTGCAAGACCTCCCGTTCAAAGGGTCAGGCTTGTTCTCAGACCAAACGGATGCCAGACTACATAGCCTCAAAGACTCCCGAGCAACCCTCAGTTGTTGGGAATGCACACCCCAGCGACACAGAGGAAACCTTTTAAGCCCCAACCGCCGCAGCAGAGACAGTACCACCCTCGCCCCAGGCAGGAACCGTACTGCAGAAGGGGCAGGGACAACAGGCATAGGCGAAACAACACGCCTAACCAAGGCCAAGACCAAGGCAAGCCGCAGCCTGGCAACAAGCAAGGATTTTGAAGTTTCAATCGAGGACAGCGTACCGACCCTCATGCCGGACCCTCCCCTATGTTTCAGGGGCCGTTTGTCCCATTTCTACCATGTTTGGTCCTGTATAACATCAGACCGTTGGATCCTTCGCACAGTGGAGGTGGAATACACCCTTCAGTTCTCATCGCCCCCTTCCTCCCACCCCCCATCCCTGTCCCTCTTCAGGGACCCCTCTCATGAGCAACTCCTTATACAGGAGGTGCAGGCCCTCCTCACAGCAGGGGTGGTGGAAGAGGTCCCTCCAGACCTAAGAGGGAAAGGGTTCTACTCCAGATATTTCCTTATTCCCAAAGCAAAAGCGGGGCTCCGCCCTATTTTGGACCGTCGCAAACTAAACAAATTCTTAGTGAAGGCACGCTTTCGCATGGTCTCCCTTGGCACTATTATCCCATCCCTGGATCCAGGGGATTGGTACGCTGCCCTCGATATGAAAGATGCGTACTTTCACATCGCCATCCGGCCTGCTCACCGGCGGTTCCTGCGTTTCATCATCAACCAACACCATTTCCAATTTACGGTCTTGCCCTTCGGCCTAGCAACGGCCCCTCGAGTGTTCACGAAATGCATGTCCGTGGTGGCAGCCTTTCTTCGAAAAAGAAAGATGTGGGTATACCCGTACTTGGACGACTGGCTCCTCGCGGGCAGATCAGAGGACGAGGTCCGCTCCCACGTGGCACTGGCATTACAGGTGTTCCGCAAGTTTGGTCTATTGGTCAATGTGCCCAAGTCCTCACTGATCCCCACGCAAAGACTGGACTTCATAGGGGCAGTCCTGGACGCAGTGTAGGCACGAGCAAGTCTCCCAGTTCTCAGGTTTCTGGCCATTCAAAGAGCCATAACCTCCATCCAACAATTTCCCACGATCACAGCCAGATGCTGAATGCAACTCCTGGGACACATGGCGGCTTGCACACACGTAGTCAGACATGCCCGCCTAAGACTCAGACCGTTACAGCTGTGGCTAGCCAAACGTATCGCCCCAGCAGAGACCCCTTGGACCTGATAGTGACAATCCCAGCTCGGGTGTCGAACTCCCTCCGCTGGTGGCTCAATCGACAGCAAGTTTGCGAAGGGGTCCCTTTCGCTGCACGGCAGCCCACCCTGACGCTAGTAACAGATGCTTCAGACCTGGGATGGGGGGCACACTTAGGGAACCTGCGGATCCAGGGCTTATGGTCCAGGGAGGAAAAGTTGCTCCACATCAATGTGAAGGAGTTAAGGGCAGTTCGCCTCGCCTGCCAGACCTTTCATGCTACCATAGAAGGCCACAGTGTGTCAGTTCTGACAGATAACACTACCGCCATGTTCTACATAAACAAGCAGGGCGGGTCCCGATCCTCTCCCCTCTGTCACGAGGGGTTCCTCCTATGGGACTTCTGTATAGCCCATTCAGTCCAATTGGTGGCAGCATATCTTCCGGGGGTCCAAAACGGGTTAGCAGACCGCCTCAGCAGGTCGTACCACATGCACGAATGGACTCTGAGAAAGGACGTCCTACATTCAATTTTCCAGAGGTGGGGGTTTCCCCAGGTGGATCTATTCGCCACCAAGGACAACAGCCAATGTCCTCGGTTTTGTTCATTCCAGAACCTCAGCCCAGGCTCATTGGCAGATGCCTTCGCGATTCAGTGGGGCGGGAGCCTGTGGTATGCCTTCCCACCATTCCCGCTCATCCACAGGGTCCTGCTCAAGACCCGCAGGGACAAAGCGACAGTTATTCTCATCGCACCCGCATGGCCGCGCCAGCATTGGTTTAGGACCCTGCTGGAACTGTCATCGACTGCCCCGATTGCCCTACCCCTGCACCAAGACCTCATCACGCAGGACCGGGGTCTCCTACTCCACCCAAACCTACCGTCGCTACATCTCACTGCATGGAATCTCTCTGGCTAAACGATACGGAGAATAGGTGCTCCCACCAGGTCCAACAAATTCTCCTTGGTAGTAGGAAGCCCTCCACAAGAGCGACCTACCTTGCCAAATGGAAGAGGTTCTCCCACTGGTGCGACCCTAATCACATACAGCCTCTGCAGGCCTCCATCCCATCAATACCGGACTACTTGCTGCACCTCAAGCATCAAGGGCTCGCCCCCTCCTCAATTAAAGTGCATCTGGCCGCCATATCGGCGTTCCACCCGGGAGAGCTGGGTTTTTCGGTATTTTCCAACCCCACGGTAGTCTGATTCCTCAAGGGGCTGGAAAGGGTGTTTCCCTACTCGCACCCACTGGTCCCTAAATGGAACCTTAAACCTGGTACTAACTAAACTCATGGGACTACCCTTTGAACCCCTAGCCTCATGCTCTCTCATGCACCTCTCATGGATGGTAGCGTTTCTAGTGGCCATTACATCGGCTAGGAGGGTATCGGAATTGAGAGCCCTCACTTCGGAACCCCCTTATACAGTTTTTTATAAGGACAAGGTGCAGCTGAGACCACACCCCAAATTCCTCCCTAAGGTGGTCACACAATTTCATATGGGGCAGGACGTTTGTTTACCGGTGTTCTTCCCCAAACCCCATACGGACCCAAGCCACCGCAGCCTGCATACCCTCGATGTCCGTAGAGCCTTGGCATTCTATCTGGAACAGACCAGGACATTCCGCAAGTCGACACAACTGTTCATTGCCATTGCGGAGAGAATGAAAGGCCAGCGTATCTCGGCTCAACGATTATCAGCCTGGATTGTGCTTTGCATCCGCACATGCTATGAGCTCGCTAAAGTGCCAGCCCCGGCGATCAGGGCTCACTCGACTAGGGCCCAAGCATCCTCGGCGGCTTTCTTGGCGCAGGTTCCACTCCAAGAAATCTGTAAAGCGGCCACCTGGTCGTCGGTACATACATTCACAGCCCATTATGCAGTCCATCATCAGACCAGGGAGGACGCGGTGGTTGGCAGGGCTGTGCTGCAATCAATTGTTACTTGACTCCTACCCTCCTCCAATGGTAAGCTTGTGAGTCACCTAATATGTAATGGATGTGAACAATCACTTGAAGAAGAAAAAACGGTTACCTACCTTTCGTAACTGTTGTTCTTCGAGATGTGTTGTTCACGTCCATTACACTTCTCACCCTCCTTCCCTTCTGTCGGAGTCACCGGAAAGAAGGAATCGAGGGAGAGTCGGGCCCGCAGGGATATATATACGCTAGAGCGGGGCGCCGCTCTGGCGGGGGGGGACCCCTGCCGGCCCAATGGGAGCTGCTGAGGGAAAAAGTTTCTGACGTCCATGCATGCAACGCACGCACACCTAATGTGTAATGGACGTGAACAACACATCTCGAAGAACAACAGTTACGAAAGGTAGGTAACCGTTTTTTCCCAAAGCAATGGCCAAGGCAGGCTTCTCGACTCATCCTGAATTCTATTATGTATAATATGGATTTTGCTATTTTTCAGCTATCTCCTACATTCTCTTCACCTTACTTTATTGGTTATATTAAAGCCTTTTGTTTTAGGGATGTTTGACTTTCTACTCTAGTTATAGAGCAACTCATATCCTGAATTGCAAACATTTGATGCCAGTTTCACAGTCTAACAGAGCAACAGTGACTATGGATTTATATAGCTGCATCTATTTAAGGTAGACTTAGTGGCTATGTTTGTGCAGTACTTACGTGTGTGTGTATATATATCAGGCTCTGACTTTACAGATTAACATTAGAGAGGTGTGTAAATGGAAACTCTAGATCTGAATCTTTCAAACTTCGGGGAAAATTTGGATTTAGATTGAACCCAAATCCGAGACCCAAAATCCCTTGAATTTTGGAGAAGTTGGGAGGGGAATCAGGACCCAGAACTTTGCTCGATTCTAATACCTGACTTCACATATGATCCTATGTCTGACAATGAATCTCTTCTGCATCAAATCTTGGACACCTCGTTTAGACATTATAATTGCTCTATACATTGAAGTCTGTGGGAGCACTGAGTGCTCAACACCTCTGTAAATTAGGCCACTTAAGTGCCTGAATATAGATTTAGGAGCTAACTTCTGGCACCCTGGCTTGAACATTTTGATCAGTAATAAAAGCAGTACATTATAAGGTATTATTATTTATGTGTCTAGAGCTAGATCCTGCAATCATCAGAGTTGATTGAGTTTTTTCCATTGTCTTCAATGGAAACAGAATGGGGCCATTAGACCAAACAAAATTATATAAAAATACATAAAATTCTCCAAAGAAAAGTTTGCAGCCAAATATTTCCATCAGATTTGCAAGTGAGGCTCCCATTAAAGTCAACAGGAGTTGTTCATGTCATTCTAGGTCAATTAATCCTTAGTAAATAAACTACATGGGCCACATTCTGCACTCAAACCTGTGCAATCCCATTGTTTCCAGTGGATTATGAAGGGTGGAATTGGAATGTCTCTCCTTGTGCAGGTTTAACTTGGATAACTAATAGCATTGTACTGTGGAACAGTTTTTCATATTGAAATAGGATACAATTATTCCTGCAAGGCAAGACTGTAAAACAGGAGTATGTGTGTGTGTGTGTGGGGGGGGGGGGGCATTCAATAGGGCTTTAATTCTTTCCTCCTTACAGCTAAGCATAAAGCGTTCTGTGCTTTTGTTGTGTGAATGGATTTAATAGATTTCAATGCTAGAAATGCTAAGCAGACTGAACAGCCAGGAGACTGACTATGTGGGTGTGGAATAGGAGTGAGGGCAGGGCTGGCGCAACCCATTAGGCAACCTAGGCGGTTGCCTAGGGCACTACAATTTGGGGGGTGGCGACTGCAGCGGTATTTCGGCGGCAGGACCTTCCGCCGCCTCCGTGGAGGGCGGCATTTTGGGGCGGAACCTTCTGCCGCCTAGGGCAGCAGAAAAGCTGGCGGCGCTCCTGAGTGAGGGTGCAAAGGGCCTTGTCTTAAACACTTGTGCCCCTTTGGGGCTGACACGTAGGGTTTCCAACAGTCCCTTGTTACAAGGGACGTCCCTTATTTTTTCATCTCTGTACAACAAGATCAGGTGTTACTGTATGCTGCAAAAAGCAGCAGGAAATAACCCTGGCAAATGTAGGTGAGTATTGCTTATTATTATTAATGATTATGATAATTAACAATATTGGGAGCGGGGGGGGGCTAAGAAAATAGTCCCTTATTTTTGAAATACAGTGTTGGTAACCCTCACTGACTGTCACAATTTGGCTGGGGAGCAGAACTCCTGCCTGCTCCAGGTGAACAGCTCTGACAGAGTTGGTCAGATGCATGGGGAGCAAACACTGCACCTCTTTAAAGGGTAGCAGCGCTGCTGTTGCAGCACGTGATCCTGGAAGCACCAGGTGGAATTCTGGCTCAGTTGTCTCCCTTTTCGACTCTGAGGTGAGCCTTTAAACTCTCGGGGACAATGACAGATAGCGTCAATGAAAACTCTCAGTGGGGAGCAGAAAATAGCCTTTTAGAGAGATGCTCAACTTAATGTGTAGCATGTTAGCTGTGCATTTCCTACAAGCTTTAATGATTGTAACAGGAGGCTTGCAATGAAAACCCCATGCATTAAATTTGAGGCACTGGACACTAATAAGGCCGTTTAATTGTAAAGATTTATCAGACTTAAGACATCGTTTCTAATTGCCTATTTTTGTTAGTCTTTTTTATTTCCTTTTAGTATTTCATTTTCTTCCTGTTGGAAATATCTTTGTCTCTGTCATCTGTGGAAACCCATTCTGCTTGAGAAACCTCAGAGAAATTAACTGTACATTCTTCTTTCAATGAACCACTGACGTGTCATGCTGGGAATGTAACTAAAGGGTTACATTGTAACCCCTGCTGGAGCAAAGTAGTGTCTATACAGCTCTTGCCTCAGGCTTTCTCTTAACATCACAAAACCACATACAATATTGTTGTATTTTCAATACATCATTTGCCCTTTCCTCAGTTCTGTTTACAATCCAAGGTGCATCCCTCATTATCCTTGATAGCAGGGTATACAATGTGATAGTTGACTCTTGCTTTAAAAATGCATAATTCTAGTGAAAGGCATAGACGTCTGTTTTGTGTATATATTGTGTGTGCACACGCTTACTAGCCCAGATGTGACCCTTATTCTGCTCTCATATACCAGTATTACACCTCTGTGACTCCACTGAATTCACTGGAGTTATTCCAGATTTACGCCATTGTGAGGGAGTTACAGAATCAGACCCCATATGAACGATGCTGAAAAAGACAAACCTAACTGAAATGAAAACAAAACCCTGGCAGTGCTGGACACAAGGAGATAATTTCCAATTTTTTTTTTAAATGCATTAATGAGTTAACCCTCAAGTTGTCAGGTTCTTAAACCAGGCTGTGGTAATTTGAATCTAGGATGGAATGTTGCCAAGGAGCCAAGTTCTGCTCTAAGTATAGAGTAACCTCATTGAAGAGAGTGGAGTAATACCAAATTTACACTGGTATAACTAGAAATTAGAACAGAATCTGACCCAAGATGAGTAATGGGTGAGACAGTCTGACAGTGTTTGAGAACAGAGAATTAAGACGAGGAATCAGAAAATAGCATGTGTTAATGTAAAAGATGGACCTGAGCAATGAAGTTCAGATCCAGAGCCAAACTCCATGGTGTGTTCATAGCTACAGTTATGGTCCCTCCAGGACCATTTCTAGTTATTAAATAGTCATAAAACTTGACTCACAATTTTTGTGCAACCAGTATAATTTATTGTTTTACAAATAGTATTTTAATTACTTTTTAGGTACCCAACACCAAACCTACACCTGCAAAGTGAGGTTTAAATTAGAACTGGTTGGAAAAGTTTGGCCGAAATGAAATATTCAGGTTTTTTCTCCTGATTTCTGACCAACTCTAAGTGCCTATTTCTAACCTTATTGAACTGCTGTACAGTCCTGTTGTAAATCAGTGCAGAATCAACTCCTAGTCTTAGATATCTGTGTTTGACTCCCATTGAAGTGAATAGGTGCAATCCTCTTTCAGTCTTAACACTTCATTGATGTCAGTGGGGAGCCTTGCCTACAAGAGGCTGCAAGTTCAGATACAATGTTATTTCACATGGATATCTGAAGGCATAATTTGGATCTAGGTAGAATTGCCATCATGACTAGTTTACATGTGGCTTTTCTTTTTTTAAATGCAATGGACAAGTACGTGTTAAATAAACAATCAAAAGAAACTATAAGCATAACTATAGCTCAAAGGCGGCTTTGCGAATTAACTGACATAATTACTTAAGGAACTTGATCTTTACACAATTACTGCACATCCTGTTGTGTCTTAATTTACCTCTGAAGCATGTAAAACAGCTGTGCTTCATTAGGCTAAACTGTTGTTATGAAGGCAAAATGTAGTTTTGTTTTGTGGGTGGGAATCTTTAATGTTCAACAAAATGTGATGCCTTTACATTTTAAAAAAATACGTTTTGCTTTCCAAATGGATTGACCACTTTCATTCTTCTCTCCAGCCATCAGTTTGGAGACCTTGCTGAGAGAAATCCACAGATTGAGCTTATGAGCCAGCTCTACTAAATCACAGGCAAATTCTAACATGTACTTACCCCCTGAAATTCCTGTGAACTTCAGTATTGCATGAGCTCAGCACTACTTAGGACCAAATGCCCAAAAATGTGGTTTTATATTTTGTATTTCTTAAACAAACTCAAGCCTCTCAAGCACATTTCCAATCGACACATACACCAATCAACAAATACAATATGCAGCATTCATAGACCATTCCCTCAGACTGGAAATAGTGGACGTGGTCCAAAGTCTGCTGAAGTCACTGTATTACCACTGACTTCGGTGAGCTTTGTATCTGGCTCATGAACAGCAACAAGACTGAGGCAGCAAGTGGTATTTGAAACCCGTGTTGCCAGCTGTTGCATTTTTATTGTGAATCTTGTGATACTTGGGATTTTTTTTTTAAAGATCCAGAACACGGTATTGTGTGAGCATATTAAAATTTTAGCTTTCCTTAAAAAATTCTAGTTCTCACAGTTGCGGAGAAAAGCTTGAAAATGTGAGACCTAGAGTCATCAGCATCAGAAGGCAAATACAAAGAACTCCAAACGTATTATTTTGAAAATCTCATGATTTTAAAGCAATATTTTAAAGCCTCACTCATGATTTTTGAATGTTTGGTGATGGTAAACCCCATGTGATATCACACCTACTCTCAAACAAACACTCATGTGAATAGATGGGCCTTTCAAAATGCCCTGAAGATCACAGACACAGATTTTGCTGAGCCAATAAGAGGAGAAAGTTAGCAGAGACATAGACTTTTCATTGAGAACTCTCTACATCTAGCCCTCCAAAGTCTGTGAGTTTCATATAATAACTGGAGCTTAAATGAGAAGTTCACAATAAATAATTTGACAATCTGTCTTTTTTTATTTACCATGATAGTTACTTAGTTTCCCATGACTAACTGCAAATTCTAAGAAGAATACAGTATTCAAAACTATTTGCCAGCTTCTTCAACAAATTTTCGCCTGGAAATTATTTTGCAAAAATTTCATTGTGAAAGTTAGTTTTTTGAAATTCTTATTCTGTTGATTAATTGCATCCTGAGAATCATGGGGTATTGTTTCTGTTCCCTGATTGGATAACTAACTAATACAGTTCTGTGATGAAGTGGGAATGTTCTTAATGTTTTCTTTGAATACTGGGTGGGTGCCTTAGTTTCCCCTATGCATTTCTTAGGTATCTAGGTGGGGGGATCAGGGTGTATGATTGTTGCAGAGCCCAAGTGGGCCCCTGTGATATGGTCTGCACAGAGAATGGCCGGCACTCTGTCTCCTGGCAACTAATGGCCTGGGACCCTCCTCTGCAAAGATGCCAACTGAAGGTGTTGGAGAACAAAAGGATCAGGACCTCCTGGCCCAGGAAAGAGACAAAGGCCAGAGAGGCGGGGCTGGAGGGCCTCAGTTTGGATCTGGATGGGGATGTGGGGGAAGGCACAGAGATAGTCTGGCCTCCCTGCCCCCCAAGATGGACCTAACTGAGGTGGTCCTGTTGTCTGTACCTGCAAGGCGTGTCTTGGACTGTGTTCCTGTCGTCTAAATAAAGCTTCTGTTTTACTGGCTGGCTGAGAGTCATGGTGAATTGCAGGAAGCTGGGGGTGCAGGACCTTGTCTCCCCCAAACTCTGTGACAAGTGCATGTTGCATTTTGTAAATTTTATAACTGAATATATAATTTAAAATCTTTTGTGAGCTTCAAGTTGACTCTTTTGCACAAAGTTGGACAAAACCAATCACCAAAGTGTTGTAAACATGGTTGAAACTAAATTCACTTGAGAATTTGAATGAATATCCATGGAGAATTCTCTTCACTATTTTCACAGATGCAATAATTTAATAAAACATAATTCAAACAGGAGATAATACAAAGATGACTCCAGCCCTGGGGGAATACAAGGAAAATAAGTCCTCTTTTTGGGTGGAGTCTTGAAAAGTATCAGAAATGGGAGAAGAGGAATTGTAACAATTATAGCTTTGTACACTTAGTGACTACAATAAAGGTAAATCTTGCTGGAAAAAGTTAAGTGAGTGCTGATGAGTCACACAAGCACATGGCTTGGTATCCAACCCAGGTAATGGAATGGAAGAGAGGATCTAGTGGTGTGGTCTGAGGGTGTCTGAAAGTTCCCAGGAGCAGTCAAGGCTGGGAGAATCTTTGAGCTGATCTTTGTCAATAAAGCCAGATCCTAGAAAGTGTATGTGTGTGTGTGTGTGTGTGATGTGGGGCAATGAAGTAATGAGTTTGACTTCTGTTTTAGAGCAGTTTGGAAAAGTCACCTGCTCACAGGGCCAAACCACAGTCCCAATGCCCAGCCTGAGCAATTGGACTGTACACTGGGGAGTGATAGTAAATAAGGTAGACATTAGTACTTGTGGCACCTTAGAGACTAACAAATTTATTAGAGCATAAGCTTTCGTGGACTACAGCCCACTTCTTCAGATGCATACCCGAAGAAGTGGGCTGTAGTCCACGAAAGCTTATGCTCTAATAAATTTGTTAGTCTCTAAGGTGCCACAAGTACTCCTGTTCTTTTTGCGGATACAGACTAACACGGCTGCTACTCTGAAAGGTAGACATTATAGTACCACCACCTCTGTAAGCAGCACTGAAATGGCAATAATAGGTCAGGTGCATAAACAGACAAAAAGGAGCCAGCTCTAAATAGTCTACTGTCATTGGGCTAAGTCCTTTTCACTAATATGTGATTGAGATATAGAAGCCTGCTCGTATGCAACTCCTCTCTGGAGACAGTCTCTGAAGCGAAGTCTGTTCTTTCTTTGAGGGATCTATGCTGCCCATGATGTCAAGAGGTTTGGTCAAGGACACAAAGTATTTTGCACTGCCCAAGAAGTGACAATGGGTATAAAAGACTACATATATTGAACACAACACTATGACTTAGCAAAGTATGCACCCAATGGGTCAGCTCATGCTCTTAGAGACATACATACAACTCCCCCGACTTAAATTACATTGAGGAGGCAGTAAAATAATAGCACAAATGCTTAAGACCCAAATCGTAGTGAATGCTTCTGTGGAATTATGAAGCTAACACACTCTTGCATCTGAAGAAGTGAGGTTCTTACCCACGAAAGCTTATGCTCCCAATACTTCTGTTAGTCTTAAAGGTGCCACAGGACCCTCTGTTGCTTTTTACAGATTCAGACTAACACGGCTACCCCTCTGATACTTGACGCTCCTTTTGTTCATTGTACGGGTTGTCTTTCATTTGAATGAATTCAGCTTTTGTAAACAGTCAGGAATTCTACAAACTGGAGGTCAGGTACCCTTGAAGTATTGGCCAGGACTCTTTTGCCCCCTCTGCCAATTCTGCTTGAGGCAATTAACATGTAATTGAATGTTGACTGAAGATGAAGAGTGTGGGTGTCGGGGGTGGGGGGAATGTGATCACACACTAATGCCTTGTAAGTGGGATACCAGCATCTTTAAGTTCACTGCAGCGGCATATATATTGCCACTGCTTGCATAAGCTGCAATATTAATCAAGCTTGTGGAAATTAAAACACAATTAATCCAAGCAGGTACTGTGCAAAACTGCAGCTTGAGTCATAACCCATGTTCTCAGATATACTTGGCTCAGCATTCACACTGGTGATTTAATGTTTCTTTGTAGCAAGATGCTGATTTAATCAAATATATTGAACCCCAAACTCCAGTTTTTATTGGCATTAATGGGTGAGGAGGCTTCCCTCCATTTCACATAGGCTATTCAAAGCTGCTTTCCTTACAGTCTATATTATATCCCTAGGTTTTGTTTAAAAGGCTTAATTTAACCATCTTAAGAAAAAAGCAGCTAGAACTGTGATCAAAACTAGCTGGGTATCTGGAAAATGCATACAGTTAGTTTAGGTTGGATGCAATCAAATATTACAGCAGACAATGCTTATTCTACCGGATGCATGTTTATTGGGCTCAATATGTGGGTAACTGGGTGGAATTTAATAGCCTGTGATATGCGGGAGGTCAGACTAGATGATATTGTTGTCCCTTCTAATCTTAAACTCTATGGTTATATCTATACCTCATACCACTTGCGGCAGCGTGAAGGGTATGTGTTGCTACAGGCTGCAATGAAAAGCAAGCTGTGTCCATGCTACACCTGTCAATAGAAAACTCTGGTGGAGGGGGAAAGGCTTCAGCAGCAGGACACTACATTGCTAAAAATAGCCATGGAGATGGAGGAGACACTGCTTGTGCAGGTAGAGAGCTATGTAGGCAGGGCTGGCCATAGACCAAAGGCTACCCAGGTGAGGAGCATCTTCGGCGCCCTCCCTTCATTTGTTAAACTTTTGAGTACCTTATTTTTATTGCATTTGTAGCCCATTTCACAACTTCGATGCACGATTTGCATGCATGATTTATCCCTGTCTTATGAGATGATAAATTTGCATGCTAGGATCTGTAAATCTGTATTTATTCGTGCTATAGATAAGCAAATAAAAAATTTGTTTCCTCTAAGCTTATAGAAACTTTTAAATTTTAAGAATAACTGAATTGTTCTAATGTCAAGAAATTGATCTGTGCACCAACAGTATTAAATAGGGTTACAGAAGGTGACATCCTTAGAATGTTAACCCTAATCCTTTGGTTCAAAAGGTCACTTTTCTCACCTTTGCCCTCATGAGCTGAAGCACAGCATCAGAGAGATCCAAAGACTGGCTCGTGGCATTTTCAAGCAATAAAATAGCAAGCGATGTCAGTCTCTTGTAGGCCATCATTGATCAAAGATATGTTTTAATGAGCCTCAGCTTCAAAAAGTTGTGCTCACCACTTGTGACTGTGACCAGCAGCGTGAGCAGAATCCTCAAAGCTATCGACACATTAGGAAAAGTATCCTTCAGCTCTGCATTGTGAATGAATTGGAGAGTGATTCCCGTGTTGCAAAATGTGATAAATGTTATCCAGTTCGACATAGAGGCCTTAATAATCAATGTCTGAACATTTCCAAAGTATCAGCGTCCGGTGAAGGTCCGTACAATTGTTCAAGAGTGTATTCCTGTCCGCCGGCAGCTTACTAAGATCAGACAAAAACCCTCAGGTCTTTCCAAACCTTTCTACGATGGACACTTAAGCAGTGTTAATGAGTGAGCAAAAAAACTCCCACTTGAATTTACTTCTGAGCTTCTCATCAGCTCATCTCTGCCCTCGTAACCAAACTCTCTCTTCTTCTGATGAATAAAAGTTTCCTTGAAGACAGGCTCAATTCCTAAATTTTCTGCCATTTCTTTGGCAGCAGTGATGGCATCTTCAAATCTGTTGTCTCTGAATGCCACAACGAAATCAAGGCAGCTTCTCATCAGAGTAGTAGCAGTTGTAATGTCCGTCTACTGTGTTTGTAATGCCTTGCTTACAACACTTAGTTGGAACATGATATCCTGCCAAACCATAATTGACACAGGAAATTTGAAGTCAGTGATCTGGTTTGACAGGCATTGCGCTTTGTGTGGGATTTCAGCCTCGGCTTTACTGCACCAGTTTCATCATGGTGTCATAAACTTCAGTCACTCGGTACCTCACTGGACTTATGCTATCAATGCGGCTCTCCCAGCGAGTGTCACTTAGCAGCTTCATGGTCAGATTTGTAACATTGTCCGTGAGGATCTTCCACCTTTGCAGTACTACGAAGAGAGATACTGACGCTGAAAGAAGACGACGCTGCATTTGACACAACCAGGTTTAGGGAATGGCAGCCACAAGGCATGAAGAAAGCTCTTGGATTCAGCACAAGGATCCTTGCCTGGATGCCACTGTTTCTTCCCTTCATGTTCTACACTGTTGTCATAGCCTTGGCTGAGGGAGTCCTGAGGCTTTATTTTATTATCATTCAAAACATTGTGTTATGCCTTTTCCAGTAGAGTCGTGCACAGAGTGGAAACAAATAAAGCATTCTTTTACTTGGATGCAGCCATCCTCGTCATCAACAAATCTTACTCTAAATGACATCTTTCCACTGTGACTAATATCAGGAGTGCAGTCCATTATTATGGTGTAGTATTTTGCTTTGCCGAGCTGCATCAATATGTTATCAATTACCTTCCTTGCCATAAGATCAATCAATTCGTTTTGAATAGTTTTGCTGCAGTAATGGTCCATAGTTTCTTTACAAACTACTCAACGGAAGTACTCACACCTGACATCATCATTTTTCCCAAGGAGCTCCCAACCGAGGAAATTACCCTTGTATTCAGTGAACAACTTATCTGACAAGCCCCAGAAAGCCAAATTATTCTTTGTAAGGAAGAGGGTAATTGAGATCAGACACTCAAGCATGTTCCTCCAATGCTGGGTTTCTACATTAACAATGCGCTGTTTTTCTGCAGCTATGTATTTATTCAGCTTGAGCCTGGACTCAACCTCCATCCAGGGCCAGCTCCAGGCACCAGCGAAGGAAGCAGGTGCCTGGGGCGGGCAATAGAAAGGGGCAGCAGTCCGTCCGTTATTGGGGCTGCACATCCAGGTCTGCAGCGGCAATTCGGCGGCGGGTCCTTCAGTCCCTCTCTTCCTCTTTGGCTGCACTTCGGCGGCAGCTCAATTGAGTTTTTCTTTTTCCTTTGCCACTTGGGGCGGCAAAAAAGCTGGAGCCGGCCCTGCCTCCATCCATTTGGAGTAGGTCATAAAATGGCTGGATGACTTTTCATGTTGCTTCAGAGCATCAGCCAAGTTATGCCAGTAATTTTATCCAGAAAGCGTAAGAAACAAATTTTTGCATTCTTATACAATATTTTGCAACAAAAAAAGAACTGTCAGTTGATTTTGAGTAAACTAGCCAACGCCAATTCAGTTTCTCACCATTCTTGAGCACTCTTTCACAGTGGACTTTGAGAAGTGACACTCCTGCTCATTTATTGGAAATGTCATATCCTCAATTTTGTCCGGCTTGTTCAAAATTGTGTGATCAATATTGGCAGAGTTTAGCATCGCCGGCCATAGACCAGGATCTGATGTATCGATTTGTCATGTACATTATATTTTCCCTTTCATCGCTAACAAAAAAACAGAACCCTGAGCCTGGTGCCCCCTAAGTCCGGCACCCTAGGTGGTTGCCTAGGTCACCTGCCCCTAAATCCGGCCCTGCATGTAGGTGTACATACCTGGGTACACACCTGCAGGGTTCAGGTGAGTCAGTACTCTACTCATCTAAACAGTGCCTCTCCAGCTACACTGCTATTTATACTGGGGGGGATGGGTGGGGTTGGGATATGTACTCTACATGCTGCCTAAAGGAGTGTGCAGTGTAGACGTACCTTACTAATCTAACAAATTTATTAGAGCATAAGCTTTCATGGACTACAGCCCACTTCTTCGTCCACGAAAGCTTATGCTCTAATAAATTTGTTAGTCTCTAAGGTGCCACAAGTACTCCTGTTCTTCTTTTTGCGGATACAGACTAACACGGCTGTTACTCTGAAACCTTACTAATCTATAAATTACTGTGCTGGATGCCAGAATCCTCGGGTTCCTCCCTCAGTAAACTCATCAATTCCTGCTCCCATTGAACTTTGACAAAACCCAGAAAGACTCATCACCTATTGGACTCCTGTCCTTTTTCCATTCTTGAATCCTTGTTCTTTCTCCCAAGTGAGGCTGCCTGCTCACCCTAAGGCCACTCTGGGAAGCAGCTGGTTAGCTACCTATTAGCTGCGTGCTGAAGTGTATCTGACTCACTTCTGAGCTTGGGCCTACTTTGGCTGGAGGTCCTGGATGCAAAGGTAGCTGTCTCAAATCACTGTCAAGGGCTGAGCATTGATTTTTAGCTTAGAGAGTTGATCTTAGGATGGAATTCTGCACACGGAGAATCATGGCATAATCAGTGCTTTCTCCATGTTGTATTTAACTGCAATCTAATAGTCTTTGCCATGGTGTCACACACTCCTCTTAACCTTTGATGATATCTGGGGTATCCTGCATCACATTAGACAACTCTACTCACTGAATTTACTGGGAGAAAGGGATGCTTTTCTGTAGCTTGAAGACTTTTCTCCGTTGGAGGCTCTTGTATGGGTGGTGCCACTCAGGACTTGTCTTTAAGGTTCTTACAGTTCTTGTGTGTGTTCTCGCTGCGTGCTGCACTGGCTCTGGCCAGATAGGCCGTACAGCAGGTTTTGATCAAACTGCCAAGATGACCACAGACTTGATTCAGTAGTGAAGACCTCTCCCTGATGGACGCATCTGTTGGAAATCTGTTAACAAAGCACAGTTCTAGTATCCTGTAGACTCTACAGGACCACTAACACATGTATGCTCATTACAATGGACCAGCTCAGTGAACGGCAGGACTCTCTGATCCCCCATTGGCCAGACAAAGACACCCCCTCTGCAATCCCTCTTTTATACACTGATACAAACAAGTTACATATTGCCCCTCTGATGTGGTTAATTACTACCCTTTACCTTGTACATGTTGGTTCGATCAAAATATCTCTATCCATGTCCCTGTCAGCCTGACCTTATCTTTAGGAGGGTTCAGTGTGTCCCTGTATCATCTTCGGGGAGTGTGTTTACACCATAGCCTTGTATTGGGGTATTCTGGCACGATCCTTCCGGAATGTGTTTACATGAATACATAGTTCCTAGGAGTGCTTGTGTTTTTGCAACACCAGGCCTGTTCTTACCAATTTCATGTATCAGATAGTGAACCTGTAAACAGGCATCTACTTTGTAACAGGGCCTGACTTTTGGTCATAGACTGACTCTTGCTGATTTTGCTTTATATCAGCAAGGCCTGACTTTAGTTTGGGCCTTAGGCCTTACACGAGGCCCCTCATACCAGGCCTCATGTGTCAGACTCTCTCTTTCTACTATAACAGTATTAGATTTCTCCTCAGTGCCACTATAGATGAACTGGTCCAGGACATTGTCCTTAGCCTACCCTTTCTGTCAGTGGAGGACCAAAAGGGAACTCTTACCCATGTTTTGTAACACAGTTTCTCTTTGGAAATCTGCTATAAGTAATATATGGCCTTCAGGCAGGACTAGTCCTTAAAAAACCTAGTGGAAATACCTGAGTGTTATCGCTTTTTCCGTCCTCCTATTTGGGTGAGGTGAAACTCATGCCTGCTGGGGAAATGAAGGACAAGGAAATTGAGTGGAGATAGGGGATGGAGCGGGACAGAGGAGGCTCTCCATGTGAATGACAGATCTCAGGAGCTCTGCAGGTTTAGGGAGTGTAAGCCACATCTCCAAAAGAGAGATTGAATCCTGGCTGGGGGAGTCACAGATTTCCCTTCCCTTTCCATAAGTTTCCCTGTGTAGGGGATGATCTGACTCTCTGCAGTGTCTCTTCATGATGTATTTTTGCTTTGTTCTCCCACCTGCTCACTGAATTCCAATTTCATGAGTAATTTTTCAGAACGAAGGACAATTTTTAATCACAATGCAAATAGAAGGAGTAAAAACTTGTGCAGAATTGCATTAAATGTGTGATGTTGTAGACATCAGTCAGTCAGAGGTGCAGCTAAGATGACCTTCAGTTTTATTAAAGGATTTGGATTCATTTCAGACCTTGCATGATGCCTGACTTTAACAAGTGAGCCACTGATAACTAATCATGTGGGCTCCTTTTTGGTCAAGTACCTCTTCCCTAGCTTGTTAATTAGAGCTTTTCTGACCAAAATTCTAAACAAACCTCTGTTTTACTCTGTATACAAAATACAATAGCTAAAATGCTGACATGCTAGAAAGAGTAGTTGTTAAATGGACATTACACCATATTTTCTGTTTCTGGAGTGCTGGGGACTTTTATTAAGAAATTATTGTATTTTATTTATTTTTTTATTTCTAGCAAAAGGCTTGAGACACTGATAATCTGATGATATCAGACTACTTAGGCATCTCATCTCCTCCCACAGCTGTTGCTTGTGCACCTGTTATTACTGCTGGGCTGTCCTCTTTCTCAGCTCACAGTAAAAATAGTTTAGTATTCCTCTCCCCCACACACACACACACTTTGCCTGTACAGTTGCTCCACTGCATGTGACACAGCTAGAGTGTTATCATCACTGGGGTGGATCACTTACACTATTTTTTCTCCCTGCAAACATTTGACAAATAATCCTGGTCAAATAGGTTCAGATTGGGCATGAATCCCTCCAGACGAAGAGCCTGAGATACTTATTCACCTGCAGGGTTTCTACAAGAAATTTATTCTCTTGCTTTTCTGGGTGGTACCATCTGTTTTCCAATCCTCCATTGTTCAGCGGATCTTCTTTATCTTGGGGATCAGTATATTCTACTGCAGCATGCTTGAGTCTATTCATCCTCAGCATGTTTGGGATTCCTTATCAACTACCCCTTCCCTGCCCCCATGATATTGTTCAGTGAAATAAATCCTTGGATGCTAGTTCTGGCTGAGCTTAGAACAAAAGTGCTTGCTAAAATGATCACTTGCTGTCATTGAACCTTCTAGGGAGTCCTCGTGTTTTCCAGTCTTTTCACACAAAAGGGTTATGTAACTATATATTCAGAAGCCCAGTGGAAATATTTCCCTGAGGAATCAATCAGATGTTCAGACTTTTTTTCCTATCCTCTTACTCTGCACTTCTGAAATGGAGGTTGTGTAGGAAACCGTCTGTGCTACAAATGTGAAAAGTGATGATGATGTATTGGAAAATTGTACAGAAACCAAGAAAATGTTTGTTAGCCTTATAGTTTGCACATCTGAAAACTAAGTGTGGCATTTTCAAAAACACCTAAGAGAATTTAGAGCACGAGTCCCATAGAAACTGAAAGTCAATGAGACTTGTGCTCTTAAATCACTTGGGCACTTTTAAAAATCCCCTCCTCCCCATTAGTCATCTTGACTCATGGAGTCCATTCACTTTTAAGGAGCTGCACTGGAGAGGAATGTGTCACATTAACAGCTAGTAAATCTGAATAATGTCAAGCAAACATTGTAGAGGGTCAGGTATTGGGCAGGATTGTGAAATTTTGTTTTTCAGTATCTTTCCTTGTTGCAGCAGAATCCATCTTTGCAAGTACTGTGTAGACAGCATACTACAATAGGTATATGCAATGGAATAGGACCACTTGTGTGAGTAAGGCAAGCAGGATTTGGCTCTGTGTGCTACCAGCTGTCTGCCTTGAGCTATCGGAGAAACTGGTATGGAAATAATGTTTGCAATTTCATGTTGGCATACATGACCTAATTGAATTGGTTGCTTTTAACCTTTCTTTTTAGTGACATCAAAATGGCTTCAGCATCAATTATTATCCTCCCAGGGTATACATTCAAGACCCAGGAAGAATGTTGTTGTGAGCTGCTGACTTATTACAGGGAATATTTCTGTAGGAATCTGTAATATTAATAGTTTAAGTATTAACCATCCTATTCTCTCAACAAATAACATACATACTATGGGCCTGGTTTTGATCTTGCTTACTCTGGGGGCAAACCAGGAGTAGTTCCACTGAAGTCAAAGGAGTTACACCAGTGTAAAAATGGGCTGATTAGATCAGAATCAGGCATTGCATATAGAACTTTTCATTTAAAGATCTCTAGCAATCCTTTTAATTGTAGAATATAAAAGAAGTTCATTTTTGACACTACATATATATATTTTGTTGGGGTTTTTATTTTGCGTCTTTGAATCAATGCTACATGTTCTCAACAGGATCTGGTTGAGTCCACAAGCTGAATTAGAAGTCAGCTGTCATGAAGGAGTGTTCTGCAATATAAAAAGGTTACTGGGTGTGATGGTGTGCACAAGAGGCAGCCTCAGGGATTAGAGTAGCTGGGAACAAAGGCATTTGTATTTAGCAGTCTGGTTAACTTCAGCTCAGTCTTCTAAACATTTCCATGGAAACGAGGGAAGTTTTGGTTCACTGTAAGTGGCTTAATTTACTTTCTGTTTGTGTTGAATATGGAAAAGAAAAAGGAGACAAAAATAGCTCTTTAAAACATTTATTTAACAATCTGATTTCAATCAGTTGTGGTATTCAAAAACCATGGCATGGTTTATGTTCTCATATCTCCTTTCTGCAATTACAAATGAAATGTTCATCTGCAAGGACATGACCAAATTAAGTTAAAGAAAACAATAGTGGAGAAGTTAGGGGGTCTTAAACTTTTATTTTGAGTAGAAATCACTAGTGAGTGTTAGAGTGTGCGTGTGTGTGTGCGTTTTATTAAGTTTTATTTGTTCATACGCAGTATGAAATTTGACTGACTGTAACGTGCTTAAATCTGATAGACCATTTTTATATAAATGAGATATAAGTTTTGATATGACTGACAAGCACTTGTGTAGCAAGAGATTTACACTCTGAAGTACTGATGTGTTTCCAGGGGAAAGTATTAACAATGTGTTTTATTTTGTGCTGGCATTTAAAAAAATGTTTCATCCTAGAGGAATAACTACAAACAAGATTTTCTGATATATGTTTACTTTTCCCTATTTCAGAATAAATAGGAAAATTTTGGAAGTGATCATGCAAAACAGGGGAAAGATCCTCAGCAAGTGAATCAGCAAAGTCAATGGAACTATAGCCTGATTCACACTAGCTGAGAAGCTTGCTCCAAGTGCCTAGTCGCCACTAAGTGCATGTGTACAGGAGGATGGACTTAGAAGTCTGACCTAGTAGTTGTTTTCCAGCTCTAACATCTATCTGGTTCCCACTCCCGATAATGCTAATAAGTATTAAGTGTGTGACAACCTTAAACAGTTATTCAGTGAGCAGTGGCATGAATACCAGTCACTAGGGAATTAGAGAAAGAAGGTGGGTGAGGTAATATCTTTTATTGGACCAACTTCTGTTGGTGAGAGAGACAAGCTTTCGAGCTTACACGGAGCTGCACTTCAGGTCAGTAGGAAAATCAGTTTGACTGACACACGCATCTCTCCCAAACTTGTATTTTTGCAGTATTCCCTGAATTTCTATAAATGGGAACTTAAGAACAAGTTATAGCATAATAGTAGTTCGAAACAGTGGGGAAATTGGGCCCAATCCTCAGTGAGTACTTATTTAGTCAAATATGGGAATGAGTAAGGACTCATATGATCAACAATATGTAGGATTTGGGCTCCACTGTCTGCATGAGTATTTATATGGACCCAATTTTAATACATTTGTCCTCATAAAACTCCTATGAGATAGGAAAGTACTGTTATTCCCCTTTTACAGGCAGGGACCTGAGGCACAAGGAGACTAAATGACTCACCCAAGGTCACAGAGGAAGTCTGTGATAGAGCAGGAACTTGAATTGTCATTGCCTGAGCCCCCAGGCTTCTGCCATAACCACTGGACTGTCCTTCCTTTCCTACTACTACTCCTGATAGATTGTCAAGTCTGCCACTCTGGAAAGAAAATATATAGACCTAGATCCACAAAGGTATTTAGGCTCCTAACTTCCACTGAAATCAATGGGAGTTAGGTGCCTAAATATCTTTGAGGATCAGGGCCATAGTCTGCTGTTAAAGGATGTAGCATGTCAGATATTAAACTGATAGTACCCCGGCAGTTTTTACCAGAGAAAAGAAATAGTTAAGAATCTCAGCTTGAATATAAAAATCACAATCACTCTTAATTATTAGAATTTATTGCCACAGGTGGCTGTGTGCTGCTCCATTTCATAACTCCCTGCAATAGAATGTGCAGCTGACTGCAAGCAGCTGTGTGTGTGTGTGTGTGTGTGTGTGTGTGCGTGTGTGTGTTTGCGAGCTTGTTGTGAGCTTTGTCAGACATGCCTGCAGCTGTGTCACTGGCTTTATTTCAATAGCAGAATCAAGTAAAATAGATTAAAAACAACCTGGCCAAAGTACTCCCCTGTTTAGTAGTAATCTTTTTGGTTTTTAATAATATAAATGCATTAAAGCTATTTACACATTATTTCAAGGCAGACAAGCTGCAGAAACACGGGATCTGATCCTGCAAGCGCATATGTTTAAATGTGCAATGTTGCCAGCTCTTGCTGCTTTTATCATGATTTTCCTGATATTTATTGCTTTTAGTAAAGCCCCGGCTGCTGGAGCCAAGTGACTACATGAGACGCTGACCTTTCATTAAAACAAAAAGTAAGATTCTAGCACTCGTAGCTGCAAAAAATATAAATAAAATATTATTAAGATAATAGTAATGTGTTTTCAGGATTAGTGCGTATGATATTTAAGGGATGCAGAAAAAAAAGAGATTTATAGTATCATAAACTTCAAAACTACTAATTTTTGATGTGTGGCTACTTAATACTTGTTTCCTATTTCAGAGCTTTTTTTACCTGTGCAAACTGGGATCCTGACCAGACAATCCCTACTCACATTAGTGAAGGGTGTTGGTTTGGACCCTATGGGCTTCTGCCACCAGATGAGCATGGCTGGTTCCCATGAAAGTAGATGGAAACCCCACTCTCTCACCCCATGTGCATCTGAGAGCAAAACCTGCCCCTTAATGAGCATACACAGCAAAATGTTGAGGAATGGGGTGTCTTCATACTTGAGCCTAATGGCTTCCATTGAAGGAACTCTCAACCAATAGCTGAGAGAAATATGCTGCTAAAATGACCCTAGTAATTAGCTATCTCTGCAATAAAAGACAGTGTACCCTGTATTCCAATGTATGGTCAAAAGCAGCTGAATCTGGATCAATATACCACAATTTCTTTGATTACACTTCCAAGTACAACAAAATATATTTTGTATCTTTCCTACTTCCTGTGTGTATATATTCCACTCTTATGCTCATGCAACATATAATATCTTTGAACAATAAAAAGAGGGCCAGATCGTATACTGGCTGGTATAGCTATGTTGATGTAAATGGAGCTACCTACATTTACTCACCTGTGGATCTATCCAGAGACAATTCTATTTTGTATCAGGATACTGGTTAAAAAAAGGGTCTGATCTTGTTGGCTTCTGTGGAAGCTGCTTGGTGCTCAGCACTTTGGAACATCAAGCCAGGTATTTAGGTAACTCATTAAAAATTTAGGACCCTAACTTTAGGCACCCAAGGGCAGATCTTCAGCTAGTGTGAACTTTCATAGCTCTGTTGACCTCAATGGAACTATTCTGATGTATACTCAGTGAACATCTGGTCTCCATTGAAAACTTTTTGCAACACACGACAAAAATGGTCCCTTTATTTATATATTTTGTTTTCTTCTGATGCTTAACATAAGGAAGTTTTTGGAAAATGGAGGGGACAATTTCCTGGTGCAAGTGCTGGAGGAACCAACTAGGGGCAGAGCTCTTCTTGACCTGCTGCTCACAAACAGGGAATAATTAGTAGGGGAAGCAAAAGTGGATGGGAACCTGGGAGGCAGTGACCATGTGATGGTCAAGTTCAGGATCCTGACACAAGGAAGAAAGGAGAGCAGCAGAATACGGACCCTGGACTTCAGAAAAGCAGACTTTGACTCCCTCAGGGAACTGATGGGCAGGATCCTCTGGGAGAATAACATGAAGGGGAAAGGAGTCCAGGAGATCTGGCTGTATTTTAAAGAATCCTTATTGATGTTGCAGGAACAAATCATCCCGATGTGTAGAAAGAATAGTAAATATGACAGGTGACCAGCTTGGCTTAACAATGAAATCCTTGCTGATCTTAAACACAGAAAAAGCTTACAAGAAGTGGAAGATTGGACAAATGACCAGGGAGGAGTATAAAAATATTGCTCAGGCATGCAGGAGTGAAATCAGGAAGGCCAAATCACACTTGGAGTTGCAGCTAGCAAAGGATGTTAAAAGTAACCAGAGGGTTTCTTCAGGTATGTTAGCAACAAGAAGGTGGTCAAGGAAAGTGTGGGCCCTTTACCGAATGAGGGAGGCATGTGGAAAAAGCTAATGTACTCAATGCTTTTTTTGCCTCTGTCTCCACGGACAAGGTCAGCTCCCAGACTACTGCACTGGGCAGCACATTATGGGGAGGAGGTGACCAGCCTTCTGTGGAGAAAGAAGTGGTTTAGGACTATTTAGAAAAGCTGGCCGAGCACAAGTCCATGGGGCTGGATGCACTGCATCCGAGGGTGCTAAAGGAGTTGGCTGATGTGATTGCAGAGCCATTATCTTTGAAAACTCATGGCGATCGGGGGAGGTCCCTGATGACTGGAAAAGGCTAATGTAGTGCCCATCTTTAAAAAAGGGAAGGAGGAGGATCCGAGGACCTACAGGCCAGTCACCTCAGTCCCTGGAAAAATCATGGAGCAGTCCTCAAGGAATCAATTCTGAAGCACTTAGAGGAGAGGAAAGTGATCAGAAACAATCAGCATGGATTCACCAAGGGCAAGTCATGCCTGACTAACCTAATTGCCTTCTATGACGAGATAACTGGCTCTCTGGATGAGGGGAAAGCAGTGGACATGTTATTCCTTGACTTTAGCAAAGCTTTTGATATGATCTCCCATAGTATTCTTGCCAGCAAGTTTAAGAAGTATGGGGTGGATAAATGGACTATAAGATGGAAAGGAAGCTGGCTAGATTATTGGGCTCAACGGGTAGTGACCAATGGCTCCATGTCTAGTTAGCAGTTGGTATCAAGCGGAGTGCCCCAAAGGTCGGTCCTGGGGCCAGTTTTGTTCAATATCTTCATTAATGATCTGGAGGATGGCATGGATTGCACCCTCAGCAAGTTTGGAGGTGACACTAAACTGGGAGGAGTGGTAGATACACTGGAGGGTAGGGATAGGATACAGAGGGACCTAGACAAATTAGAAGATTGGGCCAAAACAAATCTGATGAGGTTCAACAAGGACAAGGGCAGAGTCCTGCATTTAGGATGGAAGAATCCCATGTACAGCTACAGATTAGGGACCAAGTGGCTAGGCAGCAGTTCTGCAGAAAAGGACCTAGGGGTCACAGTGGACGAGAAGCTGGATATGAGCCAACAGTGTGCCCCTGTTGCCAAGAAGGCTAACAGCATTTTGGGATGTATAAATAGGGGCATTTCCAGCAGATCGAGGGACGTGATCATTCCCCTCTATTCAGCATTGGTGAGGACTCATCTGGAGAACTGTGTCCAGTTTTGGGCCCCACACTACAAGTAAGATGTGGAAAAATTGGAGAGTCCAGCAGAGGGCAACTAAAATGATTAGGGGGCTGGAGCTCATGACTTATGAGGAGAGGCTGAGGGAACTGGGATTATTTAGTCTGCAGAAGAGAAGAATGAGGGGAGATTTGATAGCTGCTTTCAACTACCCGAAAGGGGGTTCCAAAGAGGATGGATCTAGACTGTTCTCAGTGGTAGCAGATGACAGAACAAGGAGTAATGGTCTCAAGTTGCAGTGGGAGAGGTTTAGGTTGGATATTAGGAAAAAAAATTTCACTAGAAGGGTGGTGAAGTACTGGAATGGGTTACCTAGGGAGGTGGTGGAATCTCCTTCCTTAGAGGTTTTTCAGGTCAGGCTTGACAAAGCCCTGGCTGGGATGATTTAGTTGGGGATTGGTCCTGCTTTGACGGGGAGTTGGACTAGATGACCTTCTGAGGTCCCTTCCAACCCTGATATTCTATGATTCTATGATCTATATATTAATACTAGATGTAGCGTCCCTGTCCTCCCAGTTACCTCCTTTAATGCCAGTCTCCTTTACAGGTTTTGATGGGTGCACCTGGGTTCATCTGGATCTCTTCTCTAGCTCAGCAGAGTGCAACTTCCTTATTCTCTTCCCAGACACACTTACTTGGTAGTGCCTCCACCCCACTTGCTCATTCCTGGCAGGATTACCAAGGCAGCTTGGAAGGAAAACTCTGACCACAGTGTAACCCTGAGTTACTTGTCAGAGAGTTGGAGACTTCCAAGGGATAACACAAAAACACGCAATATAATCAACAGAATAATTGTATTAAACAGGAAATAAATATGACATAAGAGGGTAAACCAATACACCCAAGGTCTCCTGTGCCCTTCCCACACTGATAATACCGATGAATTTCCCCCAAAGTCCCAGTCACATGACCTGATATAGCAGGAATAAAATGTAGTGTCTTATTCATATGTTTAATCTGTAGGAGTCTTTGATGGCCTGTGAAAATGCTGTCTGCTGTAGCAGCAATAAACAGTAGAGCCAAAAGACTATGAAGTGCCTCCACAGGTTTAATAGAGATTAGGTAATAAAATTCCCAAACTCTTATCTCTTCCTCCTCCCCCACTCCCTCCCCACTTTAATGTGCTGTATGAAAAGGGAAACTCAGGCACACTACCATATTGCTTTCCTGGCTAAATACCAAGATTCCTATACTATGGACAACATTAATATCTACATTGACTTGATATTCATTGGGTTCCAAACATTTGCCAGAGCTTGTATGGATAAAGTAGCTATGTTCTTTAGTTCTTGGCAAGATCACACGAGACATACAGGAACCATGCTGCAAGAGCAGATCCAATCCACTATTGTTCTAACCAAGTTTTACCTTGAATCTGTAAAGAGATTCAATCATGTTATTGAACATAACTTTGATAAACCATTTCTGTTATACACTGCTACGGCTTCTAACCCAATACTAGTTGTAGTGAGACAGAACCCAGGATGGGGAGCTCTTGGGATGCAGTCAGCGATGTTTGTGTCATCCCTTCCTGCATCAATTCTGTGTTGGGGATGTGACGTTATTGACATGAACTGTGACCATACAGATCATTGTTGCAACCACGGTCCTATAATTGCACCAAATCTTGTACAAAGGAGGTCAAGAAGGTGGCTATGGAAAGGTTGTAATTTTCTGGTTATGATTATGCTGTCTGTATGTGTGTATCATTTTTGTATTTGAAGTTATGAATATTGGCACAGTCCAGGGAACAATTCCCTGACTATCTAACTCAAAGACTGTGCACTCACAACTCTGCAAATGATCCTCAGATTTAGAGGTGAATCCAGACCCTTCAGCCACTGCAGAGGGGCTGACAATCTCAGTTGACAGGGATCTGCTTCATACAGGAATCAGGCTGGTTCTGTTCCCAAGATGACCCCTTAACATAAAGGGTTGCAGGGATGCATGTGTGCAATGACTATTTTAAAAATCCTAACTTTAATCTCTGACCTTAGGGCTCAGATACAGTCACAGCAGGCAGGCAACCCTAAACTAGCAGCAAGAGGAGTACTTGCCATGTGGTAACTGACTTATCTAGGGATCTGAACATAGGTGCTGGAACTAGGGGTCATGGGGATGCTGCTGCACCCCCTGGCTTGAAGTGGCTTCCGTTATATACAGGGTTTACAGTTTGGTTTAATGGCTCTCAGCACCCCCACTGTACAAATTGTTCCAGCACCACTGGATCTGAAGAGCTAACTCATCCTGACTGGGTAGGGAGTTCTCCCAACACAGTCCTATAAACTGGGAGTTACTGTGAGCAGGGAAAGGAACAAGCTTAGGGATATTTCTTGCAGATACCTAGAGGTCAGTTTTCAGGGGGACCCCTGAAGGTGCCCTGAGACTCACAAGTTCACCAACAGCAAGTCCTGTTCTTTCGGTGGCTGGCTCCAGACTCCTTCCCAAATGGCTTCTGTCCTGTCACAGTGCTCACAGGGGTGGCATCTCACTGAGGACCTTCCATACTGGTCAGGCTAGCTCTACTTTCCTGGGCTTTCTCCTGTCAGTCATTTGAACTGTATCCCCCCTTTCTTGGACACTGCTCCTCCGCTGAGGAGGTGCCCTGATGGCCATCCAGGCACATCTCCTACGTCTCCCTCAAGCCGACTGGGCTTATCACTCAAAATAGTGTCTCTCGTCTCTTCCTCCCGGTTGCCTACCAGACTCTGAGTCTGCCCATGGCCTTCTGCCTCCCAGGACAATGTGCCTCTCCCTGAGTTACTAGCACAGAGACATCCAGGAACCACAGTAAGCTCCACAGCTGCAGTTGTCTCACACTGACTGATACCAAGTGCTAACATGACTCATTAAATCCCAATTTAGACATGTAAATAAAGTCTACCAGAGAGCAGAAGATACTATGATGAGACCTCAATTAGGCAACAAATACAGCAGATATATAGCGGGAGATTTTCAGAAGCACAAACAGTAATTAGGTGCTGAACTCCCATTGACTTCTAATGAGATTTAGGCGCCTAGTTGCCATTTGGCTTCTTGACATTGCTCTGGTGGTGTAAAGGGGCCATGAGTGGGAAAATAACTATAGGTCAACTTCTCCACCCCATTACCATAGTGTAACTCCATAAGCATAAATGGCTTGCAGATTAGGTAGTCAATTCTATTTATGCAAAGTGGTTGTAAAATGAAGCTGTTGGGTTAAGTTGTCATCATTGATCAAATCACCAGTTTATCCCTGATTTAAAAGCCCAAAGTTTTCTTTAATTCCAAAGGTGGTCTCTGATTATTAGTCTCCTCATTGTGCCTCTTGAAAAAAAAACAACCTTTATCCACACCCTAGAATATAAAAATTCTACTTGGCTGGACATTCTCAGGAGTTCAAGACCCTCAACTTTCCCCTCTGTTGCCCAGATCTCCTGTTTATAAACTTAAAAATCACCTTTGATAATCTGCCATCACTCTGGGATTGTCCAGGGGAAGAAAAAAAACTTGCCAACAATTTATGCCTATGGAAGAGTAAAGTAGCCCATTGTATCATTATCAGGTATCCCCTAATATATCATTTAATTCTGATCGGTGTGAAACACAATGTCACCAGGCCTCATTTCCCTTCTTTGTTTTTAAAATTTTATCTGCTTGTAGGTCTCTACTCTCTGACATCAGTCAGAGACACATATCTTTCAATTCCTCCAGCACCCCTGTCATTATCAAATATTCAATTGAATGGGTCTCTGACTAGGGAGAAAATAAGCTTTCACAAAAGCAGAAAGTCATCTTCAGACATTTCAAATATTTCTTTCAAATATTGTTTAAATATTTTGAGAGCTACTTTAGAGTATTAGTACAGGAGTCGCACGTAAATGCTCTAGGGAAATTTACTAACCTTAGATTTACAATGCTTATGTTCCTTTTCTAAATTCTCAATCTCTGTGTGGTTGCATATAATCTCTAATTCATTTTTATTTGTAGCCTGGAATGGGGATATTTGGGGCCAGATTCTCAGCTGGTGTAAATTGGATTAGCTCCATTGGCTTCAATAGAGCTATGCCAGTTTACATCAGTTGAGAATCTGGACCATTATTTCCATTCCAGTTGGAATTTTACTTTTTTTCAGCCCCAAAACTTTGTAATCAAGTTGCACTAAGAGATGTGACTTGCATCAAGATTTAGCTCCATGGTATTGACACAAACAAAAGTGCTAGTGGTGAAGATGGGTGTAAGCAAGCACAACTCCTTTGACAACCGTTGCATTGTATGTACTTTTGACAATGGTAAACCTGCCTTGGGGACATTAATGAAATATCTTTAGATTTAACATTAATGAAGAGAGTCTTTGGGTTTCCTTGTATCCACGGACTCTTCAACAAGTATATGCTTTTGCCTTCATCTCCAGTTCCATGTAAAACAAAATGCCTCTTCAGAATGGGCTAAAGCAGATAGTGCTTCAGGTCTGACTATCTTCCTCAGTGGATGTATTTCCAAAAGCTATAAGTTCTGCCTCAACCAGAAGTTATGGGGTTGGTGCAGAATCTCTTAGTGAAATTCTGTGACCTGAATATGTAGCAAGTTGCACTAGTTGATCATAATTGTCCCTTCTGGCCTTAAAATCTATGTATCTATATATGTAGATTGTATCAGCAACAACAGAAATGTCTCAGATTATACTTCTGCTGATACAATTTGATTTTCATTAAACTACATTAAAATGAAGCTAAAGCTTTATTCATACCAGTCTGCCAACATTTTTGGGATGCCTGTAGGAAGCTAAGATCAGTGAGTGTTCTTGTGTTTCACTTTGAAATGAGATACCTAGACACATCAAGCTTTGGTACTTCATTCATAGATCTGTAGGAATATGTAAGTACGGCTTATCTGATCAACTTTTATCACTGTGTCAGTGATAGGACTGAAAGTTCCTACGGCTGCTGACAGTGTGTGTGTGTGTGTGTGTGTGTGAGTGTGTGTGTGTGTGTGAGAGAGAGAGAGAATCCTAAGCAGCAATGTTCTGACGTGGATCCAAATTTTAACAGAATTAAGTGGAGTCCAGATGTGAGGCTTTTTTCTGGTCCCCTATATTACGCTGGGATGATCCTGCAGCATTGCAATGGAAGTTTTGTCATTGACTTCAGAGGGAGCATAACTGAACCTGAGTAGTACAGAATGACCAGTCTAATGTAGGTTTAGCATGGGAAGACTTCAGCCAGAAGCATATTTTCCTTGCCCTTGTAATTATATGAAGAATGATGATGATCTCTTTTGAACTCAAGGCTTGGTTTTAACCGCTTGGTCAACCATGGGTTTAAATTAAGCTAATTATAAGTGGGTGCTTGATGGTGTTTTATAGTGCAGGGTTTTGTCTGTTTAGTTAAGATGGCTTCTTCTGTTCATCTAGTGCTAATTAACATCCATCATTAATTGATCTGGAGCTTGCAGAATTGTTCACTTAAATTATTGTTAATCTAAATTGCCCCCATTGGGGCATCAGGTTAAATTCCAATTTAATAAGCGTGTGTTAGTCATTGTCACTGTAAGTGGAAACTCCATGCATATGTTGAGAGAGATCAAAGTTTCTTCTGCTTTTCACTGACGAACTTGCTGAAATGGTATTCCTGGGGTGCAGTCCCTTTTTGTTAACTAAGGTGCAGTAATGGAAGGCATTAAGAGAGAATGGGATTGAGGAGAAACAGGAGTTGATTTTACAAATTAAGCCAAGTTAGAACACAAATGTTTAGCTATTTAGGCTTTTATTAGTAGTATTTTAAATTTTCTTTTAAAGATGCCATTTTGACAGCTCTAGATACTGAAATCTTCTCTTTATCCATAGATCAGCTACAATGCCAATTTTTGCTTATATATTGGGGAATGGAATCAAGGAACCTCCTAAAGTTAAGTATCAGAGGGGCAGCCGTATTAGTCTGGATCTGTACAAAGCAACAAAGAGTCCTGTGGCACTTTATAGACTAACAGACGTATTGGAGCATAAGCTTTCGTGGGTGAATACCCACTTTGTTCACCCACAAAAGCTTATGCTCCAGTACGTCTATTAGTCTATAAGGTGCCACAGGACCCTAAAGTTAAGGTGCTGTGTTGCCACAGCTTAAGCTAAACAACTGATCACTGAAGTGGCAACAGACGTGCAGCCTTTCTGGATAGGGGCACAGGAGTAACCTACACGGACTGGTGGATTACGCAAGCTTTCCAACTCCCCCAATATGTATCACTCTTAAATGTGGAGTGAGGGTACAGTTCAGTTTACATGACCCCTTCAATTGTGGATACTTATATGGAGAGTTCCAGTGCAGGTGCCAATTATCACATTACCTTCAGGGCAGGGATTGTCTCTTTTCTCTGTTTGTACAGCACACAGCAGCAGGGTCCCAGTTCCAACTGGGGAAAAAGAGGAGATGGAGATTCTTCTCCATCTTTATGCATGCTGGGAGATGGCTGAGTAGGGAAGCAGAAATCATGAGAAAATTCAGAACAGACCATGCTAGAAATGCTGCCCTCAGGTAAAACTTTCTATTTGAATTCCATCCTAGACCCTCTCCAATCTGGCTTCCACTCCACTGAAACTGCACTTGCCAAAGTCTCTAATAACCTCTTCCTTGCCAAAGCTAGGGTTGCCAATTTTGATTGGACGTATTCCTGGAGGCTTCATCATATGATATAATCTTTAATGAAAGATTATTTTTTAATTCCTAGAGACTCCAGGACAATCCTGAAGGGTTGGCAACCATAGCCAAAGCCCAGGACCTGTACTCTGTCTTCATCCTCTTTGACTTGTCAGCCAAAGTCAACACCCTTGACCATGCTCTTCTTGAACTCCGGCCCTTTCTTGGCTTTCTGTGAATCTGTCCTCTCCTAAGTTCTCTTCCTGTTTCCCTAACTGCTCCTTTATCATGTCCTTTGGAGGATCATCCTCATCTGCCCTCCGACTTTGTGTGAGTGTTCTGCAGGGCTCTGTTCTGAGTCCCCATCTCTTCTCCCTCTACACTTTATCTCTGGGTAATCTCATCCGCAAACACAAATGCAACTATCATCTCTATGCTGATGATTCATAGATCTACTCTGAATAAGAACTGTTTCTTTCTCTCCAAAATTAAAATCTAGGCCTGTCTCTCTGACATCACCTTGTGGATGTCTAGCCATCAGCTCAAATTCAACACGATTAAAATAGAATTCTTAATTTACTATAACACCACCATCCTGCCTGTCACTCAGGCCCATGATCTGGGTGTCCTCTTTGACTCAGACCACTCTCTAGGTCCTTACATCCCAGTGATGTCTAAATCTTGCCAATTCTTTCTGCATAACCTCTCTAAGATAGTCTTCCTAGCCATCCACACAGCTAAAACTTTCATCCAGGCTCTCTCTCACTTTGTTTACTGCAATACCCTTTTCTCTGGCTTTGACAAATGCAGCCTTGTCCCATTCATATCCACTCAGAATGTTACTGCAAGGATCATATTCCTACCTCATCATTTTGACCATATCACCCCTTTTTTTTTACATCCCTTTCATGGCTCCCTTTTCTCTATCATATCAAACATAAGTAAGGCTCAGATTTTGTCAGATATTTTTAGTAAAAGTCACAGACAGATCACGGGCAATAAAGAAAAATTCATGGAAGCCGTGACCCATGACTTTTACCAAAAGTACCCATGACAAAATGTGGAGTTCAGCTGCGGGATCCCCACACTGCCCACAACAGCTAGGCTGCTGCAGGGTCCCACTGGGAGCTGTGTAATCCCCCGTGGTGACTGGGAGCTGCAGGGGTACCCCTGCCGGGCACAGGGGGACCCCACAGCTCCCAGCCACCATGGGCTGAAGTCACGGAGGTTGCTGGAAGTAATAGATTCCGAGACTGCCATGACCTCCGTGAAAAAATCATAGCCTTAAACATAAGCTATTTGTCTTCACTTTCAAAGTCCTTCATGGCCTATCTCCCCCATCATTTCATTCACTATTAAGATGTCAACTCCTGCCTCTGATCACCCATGATGTCAGCCTCTATCACTCGTTTATTAAATTTTCAAACAAACACCTTTGTGCTTTCTCCCAGGCTGCTCCCTACACAGAACGTGCCCCTGTAAATACTTGAAAAGCCACTTCATTATCCACCTTCAAAACCCTCCTCAAAACTCTCCTTTTCCATAATGCCTACAAAACACATTGACAACAGTTAGGCTGTGGCATTGGTGAACTAGTGGCCTATCATGCTGACCAATATTGTCTTATTGTTTCCTTATACTACCCTGTCTGTTTGTATCCATCTGTTATCTCTTGCTTTCTACTTTGATTGTTAGCTCTTTAGGGGTAGAGACCATCTTTTGTTCTGTTTGTACAGCACCTAGCACAATGGAGTGTTGGTCTGCGATTGATCTCCTAGGTGCTACAGTAATACAAAAAATAAATATTCTTACCAATATAAACGTCATACTGTGAGGACTTTCTTTCTTAAAACCGAGGCTGGGCTATGTATTTCCTGAGAGCTGGCATTGTGAGTACAACCAAGCCCAGTATCACACAGAGAAAAAGATACAGATTTTACTTTCAGAGCATCAGGTAAGTTATTGATTGGAAATAAATTGTTTGTCATATCTAGTCTTGGGATTGAGTGAGACATGAGAAAAGAACTGTCACTCATATGCTTATGGTAAATGACCTCTTAATGACTTGATCCCTCTGTCTGTACACTGGTGTGCCTCCTCAAGTGCCTTGTAAAAGAATCTGCTTGCACCCATCTGCTGGAGAGCAGGACCTGTGCAGTCAGAAATTATATGTACAGCTCTAAAAATATGAAGCTTTTTTTAGAAAGAATTTTCAGATAGTCCTAAACAAACACTAGTGACAAAGCACCATACTAGTCACATTCACCTCTAGGCAGTGTTACAAGGAGTCTTTGTGTCTGACACCCCTTGGTGGCCACTTCCTTGGCCCTGTGATGGCCTTTCCCAACCTGTGTCTTCTCCTGAGTCTCTATCTGGAAGTTCTATGGTCTGGCCCTTCAGCCAAGTCTCTGTCCTGGTGATCTATGGCCTGACCTTCTGAGGCAAGGAAAGGGCATTAGAACATAAGAATGGACATACTGGATCAGACCAATGGTCCATCTCGTTCAGTATCCTGTCTTCCAGCAGTGGCCAGTGTCAGATGCTTCACAGGGAGTGAACAGAACATGGCAATTATCAAGTGATCCATCCCCTATGATCCAATCCCAGCTTCTAGCGGTCCGAGGTGTAGGGACACTGAGAGCATGGGATTGCATCATTGATCATATTGGCTAATAGCCATTGATGGACTCATCCTCCATGAATTTATCTAATTCTTTTTTTAATCCAGTTATGCTTTTGGCTTTCACAACATCCCCTGGCAGTGAGTTCAAAGGAAGTACTTCCTTTTGTTTGTTTTAAACCTGATGCCTATTAATTTCATTGGGTGATCCCTGGTTCCTGTGTTATCTGAAGGGGTGAATAACAATTCCTTATTCACTTTCTCCACACCATTCATGATTTTATAGACCTCTATCATATACCCCCTTAGTTGTCTCCTTTCTAAAATGAACAGTCCCAGTCTATTTTCTCTCCTCATATAGAAGCTGTTCCATCCCCCCCAATCATTTTTGTTTCCCTTCCCTTCCCTCTACCTTTTCCAATTCTAATATATATTTTTTTCAGATGGGGTGACCAGATCTGTATGCAGAATTCAATGTGTGGGCATACCATGGATTTATATAGTGCCATTATAATATTTTCTGTCTTGTTATATATCCCTTTCCTAATGTTAGCTTTTTTTGACTGCTGTTGAATATTGAGCAGATGTTTTCCGACAACTATCCACAATGACTCCAATATCTCTTTGAGTGGTAACAGCTAATTTAGACTCCATAATTCTGTATGTATAGTTGGGATTATATTTTCCAGTGTGCAGTGCTTTGCATTTATCAACACTGAATTTCATCTGCCATTGTGTTGCCCAGTCACCAAGTTTTGTGAGATCCCTTTGTAACTCTTTGCGGTCAGCTTTGGACTTAACTATTTTGAGTAATTTTGTATTGTCTGCAAATTTTGCTGCCTCCCTGTTTTACCCCCTTTTTCAGATTATTTATGAATATGTTGAACAGCACATGTCCCAGTTCAGATCCTTAGGAGACCCTGCTATTACCTCTCTCCGTAACTTATTCCTACCCTTTGTTTCCTGTTTTTTAATCAAAAAGAACAGTAGTATTTGTGGAACCTTAGAGACTAACAAATTTATTAGAGCATAAGCTTTCGTGGACTACAGCCCACTTCTTCAGATGCTGTAGCCCATGAAAGCTTATGCTCTAACAAATTTGTTAGTCTCTAAGGTGCCACAAGTACTACGGTTCTTTTTGCGGATACAGACTAACACGGCTGCTACTCTGAAACCTGTCTTTTAATCAGTTACTGATCCATGAGAGGACCTTCCCTCTTATCCCATGACAGCTTACTTTGCTTAAGAGCCTTTGGTGAGGGAGCTTGTCAAAGGCTTTCTGAAAGTCCAAGGACACTGTATCCACTGGATCATCCTTGTCCATTAGAACATAAGACCAGCCATACATGCTCACACCAATGGTCCAGCTAGCCTAGTATCCTGTCTTCTGACAGTGGCTGATGCCAGATGCTTCAGAGGGAATTAACAGAACTATATTTTTGAACTAGCAACTCTTCTACCTCCTCAGGCCATTCTAAAGTCTCCTGCTTTACCCCCACTCCTGGGCCCTGCAGAGTTCCTCTTCTGCTACTGCTTATTCAGCAGGATTCACCCACTGCTTCCCTTCCACAGGGACTCTGGCAATTTACCTCAGGGTTCTCCCTGCCCCTTAAAAGCCCTATCTCAGGCCCTCTCCCATAGGAGCCTAACCTGCTCCCTCTGGGTCTCTTCCAGCCTGATTTCCCCCCGGCCCTTCCCTGGGCCCTGTTCCTCTCTTCTGAGTCTCTCCCTCCATAACTAAGTTCTGAACACTCTTTACACAGTCTTTTCTGACCCTTTCACAGGTGGGGGCACTAATTATCATTAAATTGCCATATAACCATTAGCAGGGGACTAGCTGGTAGGTCACAAGCAAAGCTGAGACCTGCTTGCCTCAAAGGGCCAGCCATGCTGTGACAGCATATAATCACTTGGCAGATGACACCTACTTTAAAAGGTTCATTTCAGGACAAGAGATTCCCTTTTACAACCAATTTGCATTTGAATGAATGACAAATCCTCTCTCTTTTTCTTTTCTTTTCGCTTTGTGCCTGAATAACCACAAAGAAAAGTTTCTGAAGGATGATGTTATATTAACAATGATCTCAAGTCTTAGTCTGGATCGGGATCCAAAGGTACCCAAAGATAAATGTTAGGAACCTTTCAGCACCCATGCTTCAGTGCAGACACACTCAAGAGCACCCCACATTCCTGGAAGCCTCACCCCAACACCTCCCTGTGAGTTCTCCCACCTCTCCTGCACAAAGCTGCCACCCTGTCCCCCATCCAGAGCACAGGATAGGTCCACCTAGCAGGTATGTGTTTAAAAACTGAAATGTTGAGTGTTGGAGCACACCTATAATAAAGAATGCTGGAAGAGGAGTGTTTCAAGGAGGAGTTTGAAAGAATGAGGGTGCTTGCTGGACTGTTCCAGGCATGGGGTAGCTTTCTTTGACAGGTAACAAGCCTTGTGGATGGGGCGGGGGAAGCAGTAGACATGGTATATCTTGACTTTAGTAATGGTTTTGATACGGTGTCGCATTACCTTCTCGTAAACAAACTAGGGAAATACAACCTAGATGGAGCTACTATAAGGTTGGTGCATAACTGGTTGGAAAACTGTTCCCAGAGAGTAATTATCAGTGGTTCACTGTCAAGCTGAAGGGCATAACGAGTGGGGTCCCATAAGGATCAGTTCTGGGTCCAGTTCTGTTCAATATCTTCATCAGTGATTTAGATAATGGAAGTTTGCAGATAATACCAAGCTGGGAGAGGTTGCAAGTGCTTTGGAGGCTAGGATTAAAATTCAAAATGACCCGGACAAACTGGAGAAATGGTCTGAAGTAAATAGAAAGAAATTCAATAAGGATAAATTCAAAGTACTCTACTTAGGAAGGAACAGTCAGTTGCACACATAGAAATTGGAAATGACTGCCTAGGAAGGACTACTGCAGAAAGGGATCTGGGGATCATAGTGGATCACAAGCTAAATATGAGTCAATAGTGTAACACTGTTGCAAAAAAAGGAAATCTAATTCTGGGATGTATTAGCAGGAATGTTGTAAGCAAGACACGAGAAGTAATTCTTCCAATCTACTCCGCACTGATTAGCCTTCAACTGGAGTTTGTGTACAGTTCTGGGTGCCACATTTCAGGAAAGATGTGGACAAATTGGAGAATGTCCAGAGAAGAGGAACAAAAATGACTAAAGTTCTAAAAACATGACCTATGAAGGAAGATTGAAAACATTGGGTTTGTTTAGTCTGGAGAAGAGAAGACTGAGGGGCGAGATAACAGTTTTCAAATACCTAAAAGTTTGTTACAAAGAAGAGTGAGGTAAATTGTTCTCTGAGGATAGGACAAGAAGCAATGGGCTTAAATTGCAGCAAGGGAGGTATAGGTTGGACTTTAGGAAAAACTTCCTAACTGTCAGGGTAGATAAGCACTTGAATAAATTGACTAGGAAGGTTGTAGAATCTCCATCATTGGAGATTTTTAAGAGCAGGTTAGACAAACACACCTGTCAGGAATGGTCTATATAATACTTAGTCCTGTCACGAGTGCAGGGGACTGGACTAGATGACCTCTCGAGGTCCCTTTCAGAGCTATTATTCTACTAAAGAAGGCATGAAGACAAGTCAGGAGTGCAAGAAGACCAATGGCATGGTCCTGTGGCATTCTGAGCACCCTTAACTTCTATTTGCAGTAAATGAAAGACTGGAGCACTTGGCACCCCATAGCTTTGGGCAGGGCCGGCTCCAGGGTGTTGGCCACCCCAAGCAGCCAAACAAACAAACAAACAAAAAAGCCACGATCACGATCTGCGGCAGCAATTCGACGGGAGGTCCTTCGCTCCGAGCAGGAGTGAGGGACCGTCCTCTGAATTGCCACCAAACAGCTGGACGTGCCGCCCCTCTCCGAAGTGGCCACCCCAAGCACCTGCTTGGTAAGCTGGTGCCTGGAGCCGGCCTTGGCTTTGGGCAATAAGGGCATGAACCAACTCCTACTGGAGTCAGTAGGAAAGAATCCCAATGTTTGGAATGAACTAAAAATGTAATAAAGACTGAACTATACTTCTCATTGGTATTTCCAAAGCTAACTAGTGTCATCCACAAAGTGACACAACCATTTGGGTTTTATTGACCAGTGTGTCTTGATGTGACTGGTGACATTTTCTGTAATTAATGCAGCTGTTCCTTGACAGTGCATATGCTTCACAGTGAATCACAATTAACCATCATTATTTGGTAAGATCAGAAAGGACTCTTTTATCCATATCTGTATGACTTCCAAGGTGCATTTCAAATGAGGGTAAACAGACAGGTCTCCTCTCTCATCTGCCTTTTTGAAGTGAAAAATTTGAAATTCATACCAGGGTTCCCAGCAAAGCTCAGCATATTTCTGAAAGCAAATTGGACTGAAATTAAATAATGGAAAAACACTAACCAATAACTACTATGTATAGGGTACAGAACACACAGACAGCCTTCAGTCTTATAACACTTATTTGACTTTATGGCTCTTAATTAATGTTTGTTGTTAGCAATATCAAATTAAGTGTAATAGTGGCACAATTTAATATACACGAACTCAGTTTAAAATGTTTACTGGCTTTCTTTATTAAAATGTTAGAACCAGGCTATTATTTGTGATTACTGAAAGTATTCTTTTCAGTTACTACAGGTATTTCCCACTCCAGCACCAATCCTGCAAGCACTTAGACATGCTAAACTCTGCATCTGAGCAAATTCATGGAGGTTAAGTCCATTAATGGCTATTAGCCATGATGGGTAAGGAATGGTGTCCCTAGCCTCTGTTTGTCAGAGGGTGGAGATGGATGGCAGGAGAGAGATCACTTGATCATTACCTGTTAGGTTCACTCCCTCTGGGGCACCTGGCATCGGCCACTGTCGGTAGACAGGATACTGGGCTAGATGGACCTTTGGTCTGACCCAGTACGGCCGTTCTTATGTTCATTGACTTTAATGGGAGTACTCACATGCATAAAGTTAAAGGATTTGCAGTATCAGGGCCATTTTCAGGATAGCTTTGCTAATGTCTGAGCCTGGTCTAAGTTAGAAAAGTTGCATTGGTTTAACTAAATTGATTTGTAAATCAATCTGGTTAAATGAGTGCTAACTCCTAATGTGGACACACTTAAGCCAATATAACCCTTGCTTAAGTTGTTTTAGATAATTTGGTAATTTACCGGTGCCCACTACACCATTGAAAGCAAAGGTTAATTTGGTAGTAGAGGCTTGCCCCAGATTAACTAGATACAAATTTGGTTAAACTGGTACAACTTTTCTAATGAAGTCTAGTCCTGTGTTGTCTAGGGACAGCAGCAGTGACATATTAGTGAGAGCTGTGAACATAGACATGAAAGAAAAAATAACTGGGGTAATCCTTGCTCTCCATGGGAAGTGAGAATGTGCACAGATAACTGAGGTCAGTTTTGCAGCACTTTTTTGCTGAATGCTTCTGTGAGGACCAGACTACTGGGGGATGGGTGTGGCTCATCAGCCTTTTAGGTTGACTGGCTAATGTCTACACAGGTCCATGAGGATTCTGGACTCTTGTTGAAAGAAATGTGACTCATTATCCTTTATATAGATTTTACTGAAGCTATTATACAAGCAAAAATAAAACGAAGCGAATGAGTTACTGCCATATTTTACCATTGTCATATGGCACAAGGTGAGTCTTTGTGCCCAGCCACTCCTTGGTCCCTCCGTTGAGACTTGCAACTAGTGATGGAAATGTATATGTCTCTTTCCTCAGTGGGTGTTAGGGGCCTAAATACCTTTAAGGATCAGTGCCCAAAATCCCCCACAACCCATTTCACTGTGGCCTTGGAGAATCATACAGTGATGATGGCTACTAAACTGGGATGGATGTGAAAGAGTGACCTAGAGAGGAAAAACATCATATTTAAAATTCTAGCTTGCAATCCACCCACCCATAATCTGTTTTATAACAGTAACAGGGCCAATGTCATGCTTGGTACTGTTTTGATAGGCAGAGACCTGAGTGTCATTGTAGGCAGCTCGATGAGGATCTCTGCTCAGTATGCAGCTGCAGTCCTGAAAAGCTAATGAGACATTCACCAACCCATTCCTTATACATCCTTATAATACAAAAGATATTATAATGCCTTTTATATAAATCAGTGGTGTGTCCTCATGTGGAATACTGTGTACAGTACTGGTGACCTCATATCAAAAAGGGTATTACAGACTTGGAGGGGGTTCAGAGATAGGTAACAAGAATGATCAAGGGTCTGGAAAAAAATCTCATAGGAAGAGAGATTGAAAAAAATTGGGATTCTTTACCTTTGAAAGAAGAGGAATAAGAGAAGACATGGGAAAAGGATAAAAAAAAATGAATGGTCTAGAGAAAGTAGTGCGGAACTTCTGTTCTTCCTGTCTCCTAATGCAAGAACAAGGGGACATTCAGTGAAATCAAAATGTGCGAATTTCAAAACCAATAAAAGGAAACTTTTTTTTATCATAGAAATGTAGAACTGGAAGGGACCCCCACATGTCATCTACTCCAGCCCCCTGCTCGGAGGCAGGATCAAGTATACCTAGACCACCCCGACAGGTGTTTGTCTAATCTAGTCTTAAAAGCCCCCAATTACAGGAATTCCACAATCTCCCTTGGAAGCCTATTCCAGTGCTTAACTATCTATATAGTTAGAAAGTTTTTCCTCATATCTAACCTAAATATCATTGTTGCAGATTAAGCTGATTGCTTCTTATCCTGTCTTCTGTGGACATGGAGAACAACTGATCACCATCCTCTTTATAACTTCACTTAATGTATTTGAAGACTGCTATCAGGTTCCCTCCTCAGTCTTCTTTTCTCAAGCCTAAACATGCCCAGTTTTTTAACCTTTCTTCATAGGTCAGGTTTTCTAAACCTTTTTAACACTTTTGTAGTTTTCTTCTGGACTCCATCCAGTTTGTCCACATGTTTCCTGAAGTGTGGCACCCAGAATTGTACACACTACTCCAGTTGAGGTCCCATCAGTGACAAGTAGAGCAGGTAATTACCTACAACACTCCTGTCAATACAATCCAGAATATTAGCCTTTTTCGCAACTGCATCACGTTGTTGACTCAGAATCAATTTGTGGGATCCACTGTAACTCCCAGATCCTTTACAGTAGTACTACAGCTTACTTAGTTATTCTATGTTTTGTATTTGTGCATTTGATTTTTCCTTACTAAGTGTAGTACTTTGCACTTGTCTTTATTGAATTTCATCTTGTTGATTTCAGACCAATTTTCCAATTTGTCAGTCATTTTGAATTCTAAGCCTGTCCTCCAAAGTGTTAGCAACCCCTCCCAGCTTGATGTTATCATAAATTTTATAAGCATAAATTTATAATGTATAAAAATATAAATTTTCCACTCCATTATCCAAGCCATTAGTGAAAATTATTGAATAGTACCACATCCATGACAGATCCCTGAGGGATCCTGATATATACATCCCCCTGCTTGACAGTGAATCATTAATAACTAGTCTTTTAAGTATGATCTTTCAATCAGTTTTGCACCCATCTTATACTAATTTTATCTAGACCGCATTTCCCTACTTTGCTTATGAGACTGTCATGTGGGACTGTTTCAAAAGCTTTATTAAAATCAAGATATATCACGTTTACAGTTTCTCCCCATCCAACCTTGTGATTACGAAAACACATGTGATTAAACTGTGAAACTCACTGCCACAGGAAGACATTAAAGCCAAGAACTGAACAAAATTCAAAGGGGGGCTGGATATTTATCTGATATCCAGAGTTATAATTAATAATAAACATTTTGCAAGAGATACTAAACCTCGTGTTTCAGGGCTTGAGCCTGAATGAGGACTAGAGACCAGGATGAGACCTATATGGGCACCAGATTTATCCCCCATCTACCTACTAGAGAGTTTTATACTTTCTTCTGAAGCATCTGGTACTGGCCACTGTCAAGGACAGTATACTAGACTAGATAAACCTCAGATCTGATCCAGTCTGGCTGTTCCTATAAATGAGTAAATCTATACTTGACAAGAAATCCTCAATAAAAACTGAAGATGTTTTGCATTGATTGATTAGTTATTTTCATATTATAAATATGCAATTAATAAAACATAATTAATTTTACTCTAAATCTGTGGTAATGTTTATTATATTTAGATGGATGTTATGGATCCTGGAGTGCTGAAGAGCAAAAAACCCACATACCTAGGACCCTAATTTCTCTGTTTGATTATTTTATTTAGTAATAGTATTTCACCAGAATTTTAAGCCTAGAAAAATGGCTCTAAAATAACCAGAGGACTTCTCTGTGCTATTTTTCCCCCCTTTGACAGATGTGATCTGAAGACAAGACTGTTAGGCAAGAATTCATGAGTTCTAATTCCATTTGACTACATATGTTGCCTTGGGAAAATTATTTAACCTCTGTGCCTAAGTTTCCACATCTGTAATGTGGATAATGCTTAACTGCCTCAGACCAAAAAAACTTGCAACAGTTTTCCATCCAAAAAATCTGATTCCACAGAATCTTAAATGTTAGATGAGAATTTGAACCATTGAAACTTTTGATGGAAATCAGGTAGATTGCTTGCCAGCTCACTCACTCACCAGCCTTCCCCGCTCCTAGATAGCCCAGGCTCCTGACCAGTCTGCCTCACATGTTGCTGGGCTTGCTGGGCTGGCCTACTTTCTCGCTAGCCAGTTCCCTTGCTCCACAGGTACTCAGGGAGCTGGACAGCTAGTGCTGCAGCTGGTCGGCTCCCTAAGCTTTCCCACTCCCTGGCTAGCTGCCTCTCCAGGCTACCCATTGAGCTGGGCGGTTGGCTATCTGACTCCCAAGCTGCCTAGCTCCCTGGCTTAAATACCTCTCTGGAGAGCTGGGGAAGCCACCTGCCAGGCTGCTGGGGAATCTGGGAAGCCAGGCAGGCCTCCCACAAGGCAGTCAGCTGTCAAACTCAAAAATTCCGTATTGGTTCTCCCAAAGAGTGGATTTTTTTCCTGAAAACTTTGGGGTTATTGACTGTTCATCCTGATATGAGATGAAAACATTTTGAAAAACGCAAAATTTTTCACAGGAAGGGATTTCCATTTTCTGACCAGCTCTAGTCTATAGCCAGCTCTCCATGAATATTTTGGTGGTTCATGTTCCACAATTTGGGAAACAGCTGTAAACCATTTAAAGTGCATATTTTTCACTTGTTAACAAGTAAGTTTTGCAACCCAAGCTGAAAAAAGCAGCTTTAACTAGCAGTTATATGTATGATTACAACAGGTGGAGAGCAATTTGTATTCAATATTTAGACTGTAATTTAATAATTACATTTTTCCAAACTGTAGTATGTTTCATTTTATTAAGATATACGTTTAAAAAAACAAGTTTGGTTGGGGCAGCTAATCTCATACTTCTATGGCATGTTGCTTGTATTAGTGACTGTGGCTGGCAGAGTAATTTTGAGAAAGTTTCTGGAAAAAACCCTCTGAAACATTCACTGACTGCTTCTCGCAGGTTGAAGCTTCTAATAAATGCACAGTATGCATGAAGGATCATGGACTGTTAATAATATATTGTGTATAAACATTGATATTGTTCAGCAGAACAGATTATGATGCTGTCGGTGTATATTTCAGAGATTTTGGACAGCTTGTAGTTTGGATCACATTATTTTGGAGGAAACGTATTTATAATGAACGTGCACTGAAATATTAAATGCACGTTTGAACAGCAAGAGTAGCAAAGGTTTTGGATCAAGAGTCTTAAAGAGTGACGGAAAAGAGTAACCAAGCATTATAGTGCACTTTTTTGTTTTGATAAGCATTTTTTTCTCAAGCCCAGATCATTCATTAAGGAGCAAACTCCGTTTTATGCACAAGCCAGAAATAAGTTAGATTTATGCAGATCTGCATCTTTCCTGGAAATATAAGCCTTGATTTGACTATCCTGCTCATCTAGTCAATTGGGTCTATGTGGCTTGTCTTCAGTGTTTCTTGCAATATTTTTGCCTTGAGCTCTGCTTTGAAGACTGTTAGCTAATTCAGCCACATAAAATACTAAACTTTAATAGCTTGGAAGTGTTACCCACTGCCAGTGGAATACTGCATATTCTTATAGTCAGCTACAACCTTTTCATATGTCAGATATGTTGTGCACTAATGATTCACTCTAGCTCCCTTATAGACTACTATGTTCACTTTTGACTGTATATAACAAAAAGGGCCATTTATTCTCATATATAAGCCCAGAGAAATAGCTTCTGCATCTCTCTCATTACTTGAAATTGTAGACTGTGGTTCTTATTCATGCATGTACAGTTCAGTGGGCATTAGCCTAAGGACTCAATATAAAGATTGTCATGCAAGTTTACCTGGATTCAGCTGTGCTATAAAGAGGGATTCCCAACCTTGTTTAGCTTACAGTGCTTTGAGCAGCTAATTAAGTTTGACGTACAACCAGAGATTGAAAAAAGATTCTTTGTTCTGTTACAACAAATTAGTGTCCTGGAGACACCTTGCACCACCATTACTATATACGATCATTACAGAGCTGTGACTAGAACCCTTGAAATTCTTTCTACAAACACAGATCTGCACTGCTTGAAATAAAGGAGCACTTCTTTAGGGCTTGATTCTGCAAAAAAGTATACAGGGGAGTAAAACTACTCATGGCCATAAGTGTTTTATAGAATTAGGCCTAAATTGTTGCACGTTTTTATCCTAATAAATGTAAGTGTGAATGTTCTTATTGTTGTTCTTATTATTCAGGTAATTATCTAATTATTTTTTTTTGTTCTGCAAAGTGCTTAGCCTCAAATATATCGTGGCACTGAGTTCCACTGGTTATTGCCAGGGATGATCTACATAATACTTAGTCCTGCCCAGGAGTGGCGCCAGGGTTTTTGCCACCCTAGGCGGCAGCTCCTCCTCTGAGCATTCGGCGGCAGGGTCCTTCCGCTCCGTGTCTTTGAGGCACTTCAGTGGCGGGTCCCGGAGCGAGTGAACGACCCACTGCCGAATTTCCGCCGAAGACACGGAGCGGAAGGACCCCCCACCTCCGAATTTCCGTCCAGGGAGGCAAAATGCCACCCCCCAAATCCTGCTGCCCTAGGTGACCACCTAGGGTCACCTAGTGGAAGCACCAGCCCTGGTCCTGCCTCAGTGCAGGGGACTGGACTAGATGACTTATCAAGGTCCCCTCCAGTCCTACATTTCAATGATGTCTATGATCATTCAAAATCCTAAATTCACATGTGGCTGTGAGCTGTCTCAGTTTTATGCAATACGGATGTCTCACTATCTTTCGCTTGTTGCACTAAATATATCCTTCGCTTATAATATTTGTGGATGACTGGAGGTGTTTCTCCTGTGCATCAGGGGTCTCTATAATAGCTTGATTTTCTGCACTGATAGTGTGAGCTGCTGATAAATATGTGAACAGGCTTTTTCCATTACTAAATGTAATGGCGCAGTTTTCCCACTAGGGTCTTCCTGTTCTAGTTGTTTGGTTGGAAGTATGTAGTCTTCCCATTGTAATTAAAAAGTTCTAATTTTCACACTTTGGGCATGAGCTCTGGAAACTTGCTAGCAGCTGCTACACCTTTTCTTTCTTATCAATCAAGTTTTCTGACTTATCACTCAAGCTTTCTAGGCTTTCTTTGCCTGCATTGGCTAAAAGCTGAAGACTTCTTCTTTGCTGTTTATGTGATATGTCCAGACTGCAATTAGACACCCGTGGCTGGCTCGTGCCAGCTCACCTGGGCTCTCGGGACTCGGACTAATGGGCTGTTTAATTGCAATGTAGACATTTGGGCTTGGACTGAAGGTTGAGGTCTGAGACCCTCCCACCTTGCAGTGTCAGGCATCAGCTGAAGCCCAAATATTTACACTGCAATTAAACAGTCCCTTAGCCTAGGCCCCGCAAGCCTGAGTCAGTGGGCAACGGCCAGCTGCGGATTTTTAAATGCAATGTAGACATACCTTGAAAATGTTACTATGCACTTAGCACTGCAACATCATCTTTCAGCAGAAGCTTTGCAGAGTAACAACAAACTTTACTGAGGGCAGTGTGCTAACGTAACACACTATCCAGGGCCGGCTCTGGCTTTTTTGCCGCCCCAGGCAAAAAAGCCTCTGGCCGCCCCCCGCCCCTCCGCCCCAGCGTGGCAGGGGAGGGCGGCCGGAGCCCCGGGGGGAGGGCGGCGAGTCCCAGTCGGGGCTCCTCTCTCCCCGGCAGCCAAAGCGCTGGGGGGAGGGCGGCGAGTCCGCCGCGGCTCCGCTGTCCCCGGCGGCCAGAGCGCCAGGGGGAGGGCAGCGAGCCCCGGCCGTGGCCCTGCTCTCCCCGGTGGCCGGAGCCGGAGCACCGCGCTGCCCCCCTCCAGGTGCCGCCCCAAGCACAAGCTTGGTGGGCTGGTGCCTGGAGCCGGCCCTGACACTATCATCCGTACTGTCCACTGGATGGCTCCACGCAATGGTGCGCATGGATTCTTCTAAATACGGAATTCTGGGACCTCAGTCAATGAACACATGCAGAGAATTCTGTTTCCTATATTGTTGCACTTGTACTTTATGCATTATAAATTCTTATTGGTCAGGAGAGCATGTACAATTACAGATCACTAATTTTTAGTAACTGCATCTGAACTTTAATTAATGTTATCTTCAAAATGAGATAAAATATACAGAGTGGGCATTCTTAGCCTACCTGGCATGTTCTTTTCCACCATTGTGTATCTACTCCATGTGTAGTGCTGAGCAGTCGGAGAAATTAGAAGTAAAGTAAATATACAGGCATAATGCCATTATCTTCCAGCTCTGTTTTTTGTAACTAAAGCCTCTGCTGAGTCCTTGTTAAATTACAAAGTTTTCTAGTTGGTGTTGGAATTATTAATATTTGAAATTATGAATATTAATATGAGAAATCACCAAACACCAATTTAACCATAAATTCCTTTATTAAATCCAAAGGCCAAATGATACTTTATGCAGTTGCTCTAAACATGCCTAAAAAGCTTAAATAATAACTAATTTACTTCATCCAAACAGTAACAAAACATTTATAAGCATTTGATCACAATACTTACAAATGGGCTAAATCTAGGGGTGCTTAGACTCATATTGGTTGGCTCCAGTGTGGTCAGGCAGGTATTAGCAATCATAGAATATCAGGGTTGGAAGGGACCTCAGGAGGTCATCTAGTCCAACCCCCTGCTCAAAGCAGGACCAATCCTCACACAGATTTTTGCTCCAGATCCCTAAATGGCTCCCTCAAGGATTGAACTCACAACCCTAGGTTTAGTAAGCCGATGCTCAAACCACTGAGCTATCCCTCTCTGCCTCTTAAATGAACCGTTTAAGAGCTGACTTTTTATTTCCTTTAACAAACAAGTGATGTCATTGCCAATTACTGACCTCAGCTCAAACCAATTTGAGACAGTTCATCCGAATTTTCAGGCTTAATTGAGATAAGATCTACAACCTCAATTTTTCCCCCCAAGGCCTTTTCTCCTCTCCTTCTTGCTGTCCAACAGTTTTTTTTTATTGTACCTAGGTTCACATAGGAGAGAACACTAGTATGTGGAGCGGGAAAGTCCATGTTGGCTCATTTTAAGACAGATAATCTTTGATTTAAAACCATCTGCAGTCACCCCTATCAGCTAAAGGCCTTCTTTTTAACCCTCCCCCCCCTATCTCAGTCAGTCTTTGAACCAGACATCCTCCATACTTCATTCCTTTTGGCCTTAACTCATTATTTTCAAGGCCTTCTTTCTATTTGCTAGTCAAGGCCTTTCCTTACAATACATATATATTTCCTTTTCCAATAAACTAACTTTGATTATGTAATTTTATACTTATCCTACAATTGGGAAAGTCAACTTCTGCCTGTACCAAGGAGAGATTACTTTATACATGGCAGTGCTGCAAAGGGGAAGTTGTTACAGATGTGTCTCCTCTGTACGTCAGTTCTGTGGCTGTTGGCACTTGCCCATGTAACATGGTCTGGAACTCTCAGACCTCCATGTAGCCTTATAGCCTCATTCCTCTTTAAGGGCTGGCTTTCACACTCGAAACCACATTTTTAGTTACAGTAAACCCCCAATTTACATTTCATGATAAACAGGTGAACTGACTCTATCCAACCCAGGTGCTTTATATTGACCTATTACCATAGTATCTCAGTGCCTCCCAATCTCTAATATATTTATCCTCACAGCACCCCCGTGAGGTAGAGTAGAGCCATTATTCCCATTTTACAGATGGGGAACTGAAGCACTAAGTGACTTGCCCTGGGTCTCACAGGAAGCGTGTGGCAGAACAGGCAATTGAACCCAGTTCTCAGGCTAGTGTCCTAACCATTCTTTCTCCCTAACAAACAGGGAAAAATCCAAGAACAGTCAGATTGAGCAAAGAGCTGAGGTTGAGATTTCTGTTATTTGTAGTTATTTTATACTTACCTTACGGGAGGTGAGTTTGGCCCATATCAAATGTGTTTATATGGAGCAGATTTCCTGTTCTGTCTGTCGGAACAATGTTTGCATGCTAGGGAAATTGCCTTTCTCTATCTTGCTGAGGGTAAAAGACCCATCGGCTACTCTCACCTGATTTAGTCTGCTTGTTGAAGCAGTTTACTGGGGTGTGGCCGCTGCCACATGCAGCTACTTGAAGCCATAGGTGAGAGCTGGGTGTAGGTGGGGACCAAGGCAGATGAACTATTCATAAGGAGCATGATGTGTTCCTCCAACAGAGGTACTACCCATCCCTAATACCCTCATATACCCATTGTGATTCAACGGCATGAAGGCAGTTCAGTATGATGCTATGGAGTGAGGAGAGCATAACAAGGCACTGAAGATGTCCTGGTCACCTACTGCAGCTAAGGAAGTCCCACAGCGTAACGGTTTTTCATGCTGCTGGAATCAGGCTTCCATGGCCGAGAGAGCGGGATTGCCCTGTGCAACGGCTTTCTCAATCAAAAATTTCCTGCACAGGTTACTTTTTCTCACAAATCTCATCCCATTAACATCATCTAATCAAATCTCATCATTTTATCATTAATCCAAATCCTGTAGCAATGAGGGCATAGTGGAGCGACGGGTGGAGATGATCACTGGCAGTCATAGCCACAGTCCTGCACATAGGTGGCCTTGGGACTTGAGGCCATTCAGCTTCATCCCCAGGGCAGCAGAGAAGTTTGGCAGCATCCTAGGTGACTAAGCAGCCCTTTTTAGGATAGCACTGCTCACCCTTTCTAAGGGAAGGGGCTTGAAAAGGTGCCCTAAACATTGCCTGCTGCATAATATCTAATGAGACTACTGCAGCTGGCAGATCATCCTACAGTGGTTGAAAAACAATAAAGAAGAAAAGACTCATTTTAAGAGCATGGAACGTCCGCACCCTTATGCACAGAGACAATGCACAAAGGCCTGAGAGAAGAATAGCTCTTGTCTCCAGAGAACTCGCCTGCTACAACATTGATATTGCAGCATGAGTGAGACTCGACTAGTCAGAGAAGGTTCCATCAGTGAGCTAGGAGGCGACTACACTTTCTTTTGGAAAGGAAAAGCAGAGGATGAAGATGGGATCCATGGAGTTGGACATGCAATTAGAATGTCTTTCCTGAAATACCTTCCTGACCTCCCTGTTGGCCTGAATGAATGGCTCATGAAACTTCTATTTCCCCCTGAATCCTTTACAGCATGTCACTGTCATCAGTACCTCTGCACCTATATTGACTAGCACAGAGGAAAGCAAGAAACAGTTCTACTCTGACATGGACTCTATCCTCAGATCAAGCCCTGCATATGACAAGCTTATCCTGCTGGGAGACTTCAATACTAGAGTTGGTAGAGATAGCAGTGACTGGAGAGGTGTGATAGGATGACATGGAGTGGGAAAGATGAACAGCAATGGACTCTTCCTCGTGGGTAAATGTGCAGAACATTGTCTACTCATCATTAACACCATCTTTAGGCAAAATCACAAATATAAAATGACATGTATGCATCCATGGTCCAAACTATGGTACCTGATCAACTATGTTATCACTGTCCAATGAGACATCCATGATGTCAGAATTACCAGAGCCATGCATGGCACAGAATGCTGGGCAGACCACAGATTCGTAAGAGCAGTGTTCAACCTGCATATAGTCCCCTCACAGCACAAGTGCCCTAAGCTCAATAGAATAGCCTTCAACATAGCAAAGCTCAAGCACATTGACTATCAGATGCAGTTTCAGCAGCCACTTGATAAGCTTTTTTCATGCTCACCATTCACTGACAACCCAACAGAAAAATGAAACCAGTTCAAAGATGTGATTATTGACACAACTAAATCAGCGCTGGGGCCAAAGAAAAGGGTACACAAGGACTAGTTTGATGAGGACAATGAGGACATTTCCAAACTCCTAAGTGACAAGCAGAAAGTGTTTGTTGACTGGCAGAACGATCTCACTTCCATCTCAAAGAAAGATAGGCTTAAGTACCTATAGAGCAAGGGCCAGTTTCAACTGAGGAGAATGTGGGATGAGTGGTGGAAGAAAAATGCTGCAGAAGTTCAGGATTACATAGATACAAACAATGCAAAGATGTTCTTTGACTCTCTCAAAGCAGTCTACGGACCATCTAAATGTGGCACAGTTCCCCTGAAGTTGGCAGATGGCATAACCCTCATCAAAGTCAAGGAGGGAATCATACAGAGTTGGGTTGAACACTTCAATAGTCTACTTACTAAATAGACCATCCACAGTCAATCAGCATGTCCTTGATCAGTTACTTAAGAAACCCATCAGATCTTGTCCTCTCTCCATCAGTTGAAGGGGTCATGAAAGACATCAAAAAATGAAGGCATCCAGAAAGAATGGTATTCCAGCAGAACTGTACAAAGCAGCAGACCCAAAGACTATTCAGGTGTTTCATGACATCATGAGTAGCATTTGGGAGGAAGAAGAAATATCACAAGACTCCAAAGATGCTATTATTGTATCACTGTTCAAAAACAAAGGCAGAAAAGCTGACTGCGGAAACTACAGAGGAAAATGCTAGCAGGGAAAATGCTAGCTCACATTCTACTGAACAGATTCATTGCAAACATATCTGATGAGAATCTGCCAGAAGTGCAATGTGGTTTCAGATCAGGTCATAGTACTATGGACATGATTTTTGTCATAAAGCAGGTCCAGGAAAATAATTTAGAGCAGAACATGAACCTGCGTGCAGTCTTTATCGAGTTGACCAAAGCCCTTGATACAGTCAACAGAGAGGGTCTATGGCAGTGGTGGGCAACCTGCGGCCCGCGGGCCGCACGTGGCCCGTCAGGGTAATCTGCTTGTGCGCCACAAGACAGTTTGTTTACATTGTACAAGGGCTCGACACTCTCCAGGGCGGCAGGGAGCCACACCGGCTCACTACACACCGGTGCGCTGGGGAAACTTGTCCGGGGTCTCCCTCGGCAGCTCTTGCTGTAGCTAGAAGAACACGGGTAAGCCTCGCCCTGCTCAGGGCGGGACAACAAACGTTGAATCAGAAGCTCAGGCCCTCAGTCAGGGCTGAGCAACAGTAGAACAAAGTATTTAAGCCCAGGCCCTAGGTCAGGGCGGGGCAACAAACGCTGAGTCAGGAGTTCAGGCCCTCAGTCAGGGTTGAGCAACAATAGTAGACTCAAGCCTCAAAAGGCCTGGGAGAGGGGGAGACAGCCACCCACGGGTTGGGTGGCAGGGGGGACGCAGGCCCTCCCACTCCACTTCGTCCCAGCCCAGAGCCCTAGCAGTGGCAGAAGGCCCGCTGCTTAGTCAGTGGGGATCCTGGTCTCAACACACTGACATAGGCTCTGGCAGTGCTGCAGCCAGACTGGGGTCGGCTGCCCCCAGGCTACTTCCACACTCCCCCTCGGGGCCTACCTGGGGGCTGGTTTCGGCCTCGGGGAGATCCTGGACCATGGGTTCGTCAGGCCAGGGATCGTTCGGCAAGTCCGGCAGCTCCTCCGGATAGTAGGCGCAGGGCAGGCCCGGTGGCTCTTCCGGGTAGTGGGCGCAGGGCAGGCCCGGTGACTCCTGGTGGCCGCCCCAGGCCGCGGAGGTTTCCCAGCCACGAGCTAGGCTGGAGACATCTGGTCTCTCTGGCGGCTGGGGCCTGACTGAGTTCTGAGGGCGAGCCTTTGTACTTCCGGGTCACTGCCTGACCCCCTGAGGGGCGGGCTCAGAGCTCGCTTGCTCCGCCCACTCTGGCCTCCGTATGGGCTCTTCCCCCTCTGGGGCGGCGGGAGCCACACCGGCTCACTACATACATCGACCATCCCCGCGGCCTGCGCTGCTTCCCGCAGCTCCCATTGGCTGGAAATAGCAAACCGTGCCCACTGGGAGCTGTGGGTGGCCATGCCTGCAGACACTCAGTGTAAACAAACTGTCTAACGACCCTGCCAGTGGATTACCCTGATGGGCCATGTGTGGCCTGCAGGCCGCAGGTTGCCCACCACTGGTCTGTGGGCTATTCTACATAAACTGAGAGTTCATACAAATCATCCGTCTGTTCCATGACCACATGACAGTGCAAGTGCTCTCCAATGGTGACTCTTCTGACACAATTGAAATGTCAAATGGAGTGAAGCAAGGTTGTGTATTTGCTACAGTGCTAGTCAACTTGTTCTTTGCCTGTGTCCTCAGTCATGCCACAAGGGACTTGGATCAGGGGATAAACATTCACTACCAACTTAATGGCTCAATACTAAGACCAAGACGCTGGAGAGACTTCTCGTCGAGACACTTTTCTGCAGACGACTGCCCATAGGCATAGTGACCTTCAGATCCTTGTTGATAGATCGTCTGAAGCATCCCAACTTTTTGGCCTCACCATCAGTCTCGGTAAGACATAGGTCTTGTTCCAACCAGCCCCTCATTCTAATGCCCCAGTGCCAGCCTTCATCCAAGGCACACAGCTGAAAAAGTGGATTAGTTCAAGTATTTGGGCAGCACCATCTCTAGTGACAGTTCCCTTAACAAGGAAATTACCTCCAGTAAAGCCAGCCAGGCCCTTGGCCGACTCTGAACAAAAGTCCTTAACCAACACAACATTCGTCTGTCCACCAAATTGAAGATCTACAGTGCAATGGTCTTAACATCTCTCCTATATGGATCTGAGACATTGACAGCACATTAAACAGTTTGAGCAATTTCAAATGCTTTCCCTCCGTTCAATAATAAGCATTCGGTGGCAGAACAATGGCCAATATTAAGATCTTTGAGAGAGCAAACACAACCAGCATCAAGAAAATGCTACTCAGAGCACAACTTAGGTGGACTGGTCATGTCATCAGAATGGAAGATCATTACCTCCCAAAACAGATCTTGTATGGGGAGCTTAGGTAGGGCAAAAGAAAGAAGGGTCATCCGTATAAGTGCTTCAAAGATAACCTGAAGAACAGTCTCCGGTGGGCTGGCATCAATCTCAAAGAACTTGGGCAAATGGCTCAGAACAGGACTCACTGGTGGTCTCAGACAAGATGAGCATGCAATAGGTTTGAGCGGGATTGAAGAAATCATATCCAGGCTGCATGTGAAAGACATCACAGAGCTGCATTGTCAAATATCGTAGACACAGACTTCTCATGCCCTCAGTGTGACTGTGTGTATCAGGGTTCACACTGCAGAGTCATATCCGTAGCCATGAATGAGAATGATGACAATATCGTCAGCAGCAGCAGCGATGGACTATCAATAATATGGAGCAGAATAGAAACTCCAACTGGTTACACCTAGCCTAACATGAATCCACGTTTGCCTTGCCACTGTCTCCTGCTCACACAACCTAGATGGCAATGTCTACTGGTCTGCATGTGATGATACCATTTGCTGTTACTCAGGACCCAAATCAGGTCTTTATTCATAGATTTTTAGATTAATAGATTTTAAAGCCAGAAGGATTATGGTCTCCTGCATAACTATGTCCTTTACCCATTTGAAATGGATTGTCATTGAACAAAATACCACCAAACACAATGGAGCAGGGATGGGACTGCTCTGTATTGTGCATGGGGCTAGGAATCCACTTCTCTGCACCCTTTGCCTTGCACTCATTCTGCAGCAAAAGATATCTGCATGTTTTCCCGTGGATTTAAGGTGCATCTTGTATGTTGTTCCCAACCACTTGTAGCTTATCTTCACCTATAATGAATGTTTGGCCCTATAGGTGTAACGCTGTGGATATCAGAAGAGGAAAATAAAAACTGTTGTTTCAAAAAAATTTAATTAGCATAAAATGAGTTTTGAAGATACTATTTGGATACCCAGATTTGTAAGGCTTATTATATCAGCCTTCAGAAAGCTTCTCAATCATTCATGTTAGATTATTACTGTTTATTAATTCTCTTCATACCGCCAAGATGACATTTTAAATCTTTCCTTTTAATTTTAAGTAATAAATTTCACTTCCTGACATGATTTATCATTCCTAGCACTGATGGAAGATTATCATCTCATTAAAATCATTCCTGGCTTATTATTACAGCAGCATAGCAAAAGGAAAATAATAATACTTAGCCTATCATGTTTGATATATTCAAAGAACCATACAGATATTAACAAATTGATCTCCACAACCCCACTGTGCAGTAATTGAGTATTATAACACTATTAAGTGAATTGTGTAAGGCCATGCAGTGAGCTAGTGGCAGAATCACAGTTAGAACTCAGGAGTTCCTGATGACCAGTCAGTGCTCAAATCCATACTGTTCTTCCTTTCTAGAAAACAATTAGCTGTAGTTACAGATTCAATATAGCAACAGCAGGGTTTGTTTTTGAGATCACCTTCTTACAGAGCCCCATAATAATTTTGTACTAGTACATTCTTTGAGTGATGGTCTCTGTGTTTTCCTCACATGAGATATATATGTGCACCATGCACCCGAGGCCAGAAATTTTTGTAAGCAGTGTCCATTGGCCTGTGCATGCGCCATAGTTCTCTTCACGCTCTGAACTGAGGGCGTAAAAGGTGTATGGGCAGATGCCTCTCCAGTTCCTTCTTACCACCACGTGTTCTGAGTCAGAATCTTCAGTGTCCTGAGCTCCTTTTTCACTGCATCATTGCTGAAAGATATTGTATATAGTTTTTTAGTAATTTAGTCATTTTGGTAGCATAGTACAGTTAGTGTGTTCCCCATTTCTTTCCCACCCAGGGACTTTTCCTCCTCCTAGAAGTCTGGGATTATGCCCAGGATCGCAATGTTCAAAAACTATTTCCTACCCTTGCTCCTTTTCGATGAGTGGCAAACATCAACGCTGCCTCCACTGCTTGGGTGAGGCTCATATTTCTGCCAAGTGCAGCATCTGCAGCTCTTTTTCTCCCCAGAAATCATAGGGGTCGGGAACAGAGACTCAGAAAACATCTCATGGAGAAGGCAATGAAGCCCCAGTCAGATCCAGGCCAGGAACCATCCCCGTACATCAGTCTAACCAAGCGAGCATTGCACCTCCAAGCACCAACTTGGGAGCGGAGGCTAAGACTGTTAAGCCTAAGGAGAAGGGTTCATATAAGAGCACAGGGCACTCTCATAGACATAATGACAAGCCATCTTCATCCAAAACTGCCCCAAAGAGAGAGGATCCCTCTGTTACCCTGTCAAAGTTGGGAGAGCTAGTGCGCAGAGGCGCTAAGGACAGAGGCCTCAGTAAATCTTGACAGGAGAAGGAGGGGCACTGGGGTACAGATCCGGCAGTTCTGACACCAGCTCCAATGGTGAAGGCTTGGGATAAACAGCTCCTGGTGCTCCCATCCACTTCTAGAGCCGATGCAGTACCGGTAGCGACACATCCCTGGAGGGAGTCAACTGCCAATCGACTCTCTCTTCATACCCTAGGGCGATCTAAGATGTATGTCTCTCCAGAGAACATCTCTGCTCTTCCCTATCTGCATTCACCCCCTTGTGAGGACCATCTCTATTCTGAGACATTGTTACACCAGAGGAACAGACTATCCCAATGGGACAGAGTCGTTCTCCCATCCCACCTGCTAGCCTTGAGGCACAACCATTGGTATTGTTGGTTTCACTGGAAATAAGGGATCCAGCTTTCTCTTCAGATGAGTCTGAGGCCCTTCAGGAGTTTCTGCAGATTGGGTGGAGGTGGCACGAGACAGGAGCCCCAGAAGATTGGCCAGATACGATAGGCCAAGAGACAGGTGGTACCATATACCATGGGGTCCCCCTCTGCTAGTTGATCCATTCTACTGGCAATGAGAACCCTAGGAAGCCTACCCTGGTCACTCAGGATCAGTTCAGGAGTCCTATTTGCTATCACCTGGATACCCACAACTGGCCCTGTTGGAATATTTGGAAGGGGAAGGTGAGCCAGATCTGCCGCTTCTGATAGTTCTGGTAGCAATCTTGTCATCTTCACTGGATGAGGTGGTTACTCCATTTTCTCCAACCCCACCAGAAAACTTTAACAATATCAAGAACTCATGGATAGGGTGGCTGTGAAGCTACAGATTCAGCTTGAGGAAGTCCAGGAACCTCAGCCCAGATTACCAGACATTCTTCAGCCTTCTGGTCCGAGACGAGTGGTCCTCCCCATCAACAAGGCCATCATGGACCCAGTAAAGATGGTTTGGCATACTCCTATTTGTGCTCCCACCCAAAAGAGGGCTGAGTAGCACTGCTTTGTTCCATCCAAGGGGGGAGAGTTTTTGTTCTCACCCACTGCCTAACTCTTTGGCTACAGAATGGTCCAAGCAACAGCACCCAAAGGCTACTCTGATAAGGGACAGAAGCAACTCGACCTTCTAGAGAGAAAGATCTTCTCTTCCACCTGCCTCTGGTACAGGATCTCAAATACGATTTTACTAATTATAATTTTCTGGAATTTAAGGACAAGCTCCCTGAGGAGGATAGGGCCCACTTCTGGGCCTTGGTGTATGAGGGCAGATTGGTGGCCAAAACTTCCCTACAAGCCACAGTGGACATGGCATATACTACATCTAGGGGGATGGTTAAAGTCATGGTTATGATGAGAGACTCATGGTTGCAATCCTCATATTTCCCTAAAGAGGTTCAGAGTGCCATCCAAGATCTGCCCTTTGATACTATCAACCTATTCCATTAGAAGACGGATGAGTTTCTCCACTCCCTCCAAGACTCAAGGACAACACTTCACTTGCTTGGCATTTATACCCCTGCCCCCGTGAGAGAACACCATAGACTGCCTCCTCGGCCGTTTTACCACTCTATCCTCAGGAGCCATCACACAAGAGATACAGAGGGCTTATAGACCCAGGAACCCATCCTCTGCAACATCTACCACCCCAAAATACTCTAACCCTTAAGCCATGAGTTTCTTTTGATGGGACTGTTGAGACCTGTATCCCTTTATTGATGCCGCTTCATTCCCCTTCTCTATTTGGAAGCCACCTTACCCAATTGGCCAAAAACTGGAGGACCTTAACTATAGACAAATGGTTATTAGAGATTATTCAGGTTGCTATCTGATAGAGTTTGTGGTACCTCCGACCCACAACTCCCCTTCCTGGTTCCTTTTCAGGGACTGCTTTCACAAGGACATTCTATAACAAGAGGTGAGCACCTCACCATGAAAGAAGGAATTCAGTTCCCAAGAAGAATGGGGGATGGGAAGGCTAATTCTTGATCTCAGACAGCTGAACAGGTTCATTCAAAAACTAAAATTCCGCATGATATCCTTGGCATCAATAATTCTCTTGTTAGAGGAAGACACATGGTTTGTGGTTCTCAATATGAAGGACACCTTTTTTCATATAGGCATCCACCCAGCCCACAGGAGGGTCCTCAGGTTCCTCTTCAGAGTCCTCCCCTTTGGTCTAGCCACAGCACCCAGAGTCTTCAAAAACTTTTTAAGAAATGGCAGCTTGGATGTGAAGAGAGGGTTTTACAATCTTCCAATACCTTAAGAACTGGCTTCTGATGGGCAATTCCTGCGAGGAAGTCCAGCAGGCAATCAGTATTCTGCTCAGCCTTCTGCCTTTCCTGGATGTCTGTATCAATTATGAAAAATCCACATGGACCCACATAAGGTTTATAAATTTTACAGGGGCAACGTTGGCCTGCAGTTGTGTGGTATCTACCTCTCAAGAGGTTTCAGGCCATGAGTGTTCTTACACATCTGGTCACTTTCAGATCCAGGACATCAGTCAGAACTTGCCTTTCCCTCCCTGGCCACATGACCTCATACACCCTTGTGACACCGTTCACCCAGCTTCATCTTTGCTGCCTACAAGTCTGGCTTCTCTCTGTGTACTCAGCAGGGCAACATAAACGGCAAAGTGACAATTCTGCCCAAAGTTTTAGACTTTCTTGTCTGGTGGAGACATCCCTTTCCTCACACTGACTCCCAAGGCAACTGTCATTACTGATGCCTCCTCTTGGGTTGGGATGCTCACATGGATGATCATATGTCACAAGACATCTGGACCCTACAGGAGTCCAGAATGCATATCAATTTACAAGTACTCTGCAGTCCATCGTGACTGCAACATCTTCCTCCCACTCATCTGATCCAGACAAGTCCAAATAATGTCGGACAACATGACAAAAGTATTTTATATAAACAAGCAGTGAAGCACAAGATCTCTCTCTCTCTCTCTGTCTGGATAGAGTCATTCATCCTATGAAATTGGTGCATCAGCCATCTCATAACCCTGTCAGCCTCAAATTTACCAGGGGTGCAAAACTCCCTACCAGACTGCCTGAGCAGACATTTTTCTACAAATCATGAATGGGAGATTGATAATTTGGATCTCAATGATGTTTTCAGTCATAGGGAACACTGGCTTGTGACATCATCACGTCACGGGAGAACAGGAAACTCCCTTGGTACTGCTCCAGAGCAGCCCTGGGCAAGGGTCATCTCCCATCAAGCCAACTGGTGTCATGGAATGGTCACCTGGGATCAGAGCCATCCCATCCATAGGTTTGACCAGGGCAACTGCCCCAGGCCCTGTGCTTTGGGGGCCCTCTGCGCTTTGGTGGGTCCCGCACTTCAGGGGGATGCGGAGAAGGGGCAGGGCGGACCAGGACACTAGCGGGGGGCCTGGCACCAGCAGTAGGGGTTTAGCCCGTGCTCCGCATTCACTGGCCTGGGCGTTGTGATGCTCTGTACCTTGGGGGAACACCCTACACCCCTATGTTCATCTTTATAAAATGATTGTGTGGTATCCAATGCAAAGTTTGTCATGTCGGGTGTCTTCTGAAGGCTCATGATGCATTGAGCATTGTTACATGAAATTATAACCTATAACATTACTATATGTAGTTATGAGGCTGAAAATGTATCCTCATGGCTTAAAATAAGTCCAGACAAAAACTCTCCAAGAGCAGAGAGCCAGTTAACACCTCATCAGGGAAGGTATGGGACAAATCCACCCCAGCTTCACAGGAAAAAAGGACGCTGGCCTAGGCAGCAACAAAAGAATCTGTTAGACTCTTGAGGGAGTCACCCCACTTCCTTTGGTCAGTTTGGAACTGCGATGAGGTAATGCTCACCTGACTCTGAAGGGGGGGACAAAGCTAAGAGGGAAGAGACGTTTGCTATGCTCTTTGTCTATCTTTCACCTACATCTACAGACACCACACAAAGTGACTGAAGCGCTGATCGAAGATGAGTGTATTTAGCAGCAACCAGAGCCTTCTATGCTCTGATGGATAACAATACAGCATTCAGTCATCCTGTCACAAATAGATTTCTGAAGGAGATTTTCAGATCCTTTCCACCATTGATGAGGTTCGCAGCTCAGTAGGAACTAAATTTTGTCCTATCATCACTCACTAAATCCCCCAGCCCCATGAGACTTTAGCTATGTGCTCTATGGCCCATGTGTCCACAAAGGTGGCCTCTCTAGTAGCCATAACATCAGCCAGAAGAGTCAGTGGGCTAGAAGCACCCTTGGCAGATCCACCATTCACTACTTTCTATAAAGAAAAGGTCTCGTTATGACCCCAACCTAGATTTATTCCCAAAGTAGTTTCTGAGTTTCATATGAGTCTGCTAATCCACTTACAAGTATTTTTTCTAAAACGGCATGCCTCAGATGAAGAGACAACTACGTTGTCTGGAGGTCCAAAGGGCTTTGGCCTTTTATCTGCAAAGAACAAAGGATGTTAGAAAGACATCAAAACCATTTGTTTCCATAATAGAGTGATTGAGGGCTCAAGCCATATCAGGGCAGACACTTTCAAAATGGATCTCTGATGTATTACACTTTGTTACCAACTAAATCTTATTCCCCCTCTGGAGGGAGTGAAGGTCCATTACACTAGATGACAAGCTACTTCAGCTGCATCTCTGAGAGACGTACCTCTCTTAGGGATATATAGGGCTGCTACTTGGAGCTCTTTGCATACCTTCACAAAACATGACACTCTGATCCAGTCATCAACTGTGGGGACAGCAGTACTATAGTCAGCTATGACTTCTGCATCCTCACACCCAGCCTGTCTGATTACTGCTTGTTAATCTCCCGTGTGTGGAATACACACAGGGATTACCCCTCGAAGAAGAAATGGATGTTACTTACCTGTAACTGGAGGTTCTTTGAGATATGTGGGTCCCTATCTGTATTCCACTACCTGCCCTCTGTCCCCTCTGCTGTGGATTGTTTGAACTGCAGTAGGAAGGGAAGCCCACACCATCTTTTACACCCTTGGTTCAGAGCATGAGGAGAGCTAAGGTGTGTGTGTGGGCCAATGGGCACTTCTTGCAAAAAATTCCAGTGTCAGGCTCATGGTGCACATGCGTAGCCCACATGTGGAATACAGACCACACATCTCGAAAAACCTCCAGTTACAGGTAAGTAACCTCCATTTATTTAGAACTCATTCTTGTTTTGAGATCTAAAATGGATAGCTACTATATTCCAACAGCTCATGTTGCCTACCAGTTTTTTTAAGGTTTCTTCTCTTTCTTTACCTTTTCTTAATTCAGAATACTGACTTGAGATTGTCCATTCAGAATGGAAGCTGCCTACATGAATTTATTTTGAAAATAAAATTAGCATAATGATATGCAAATCCCCGCTTATTTTTCTGTGGTGCAGGACCAGTGATATAATAATATGCATGGGTATTTGAACTTAGTTTGAAAATGTCACACACATCCAATTAGGTGCATGGTAGCCTGCATTTTTACCTACAATCTGTATGCTGCTCATGTGCAACGACTATGTATTTGTTTTCAACAGCCAGTCCTTTATTACTGGAGTACTCACAGAAACTGGAGATATAAAACATACAACATTGACATCTCTCCTTCTCCTCCTAAACCCCTACCAACCAAAAACGAGAGGAAATTAATAAAATCTGTAAAAACCAATAAACAACCCCCCTCCCCCACCACCACAGCCAAGCAGAATTTTGACTTTGAAAAGGATGGCAGAGGCACCATTAAGTCCACTCAGGGTTTTGCTATTTTGATTTGAGGTGGAATCGCAGAGATCTAGATCCTCAAAGGTACTTAAGCATAGCTGCACTCAGCATTGCAATGCCTAACTTCTAGATGGCCTGCCACCTAGTGGAATCCTTGGCCATAAGCAAGATGCCCAGGCTCCCTAAACAATGCGTGGGGATAGTCAGGTACCTGAAAAAGGGATTGTCATAAACCAGCAAGCTGAGGGGGGAACCATCTAAGCTAGCAAGGAATGAAATGCCCCAGAGAGGAGTGGCTAAGGGATTATCCACATGGTTGCCTGCACCAGAGGGGAATAAAAATTAGTCCACACTAGCGTGCTGTGCAGTATCTGGCCTGGGTAGACCCTGCTTCTATTTCAAACAGTACATTAACATGCAGCAAGGAACTTTTAGTGCATGCCAGCAGGGTCCACACAGGCCAGTTAGTATGTGACACACTAGTGTGCACTAGAATTTATGTCGTTCTGGTGTGCAACTGACCGGTGCAGCTGCCTGACCGCCCAGAGATGGGCATCTCCCTGTGCTTGCGATCCTCAGTCACAAACCCTCTCCCAGAGCTGGCATCTAAACCAGGTCAGCCATGCCCTAGCAGCTGAAACCATCTCTACCTCCTATCTCCAGCTGGAGCTTGATTCTTCTCTCATGCTTGCCCTACATTTCCCTTTGCTCCTGGCTGTCTTTTATGTGGGTGCTGTGCTGCCCCCTCTCCATCAGTAGCCTGCATCTGTCCCTCTTGCAGCACGGTCTGACAGGTCTCAGGTCTCATAGCACACCTACAGGACCAGGCTCTGTTGGCAAGATAGGCATTCCTCACTTAGTTGGAGAAATCCACCTCGGGGCTTTAGCTTGGGTTAGGTTCTAAGTTTCTTGTTAGCTGTGGAGCAGCATCAGGACTTCGGTAGCTTTATGAATGCTGACCAGCCGAAACCGGTGCCAGGGGGACTTAGGTGCCTATGGAATTAGACAGCAGCTGAATGGCAGCTTTGAAAATAACGGTGGCATCCAAATGATGGACTTCAGTGCCTAAATACTTTGAGGATCTGGGCCTCAGATATTAGGGTGATGGGTGGCAGTGTAAAACTCTGAAATAGATTGATACATCTAGTGTATCTTTCTGCTGGTGTAGCATTGTCTCTGGGAGTCTATCTCCAGCATAGGTCACTGAAGGGAAATGTGCAAAAATGTTTCATGACGAGAGATGTAAATTATTTAGGAAAAACCCAAGATATTTTAAATTTAAATCCTTCCCCCCTAATCTGAAAGTAAAACAGTTACATGAATTCCATCATGTGCGAGACTGAAGCTGAGAGCAGCAGAGACTTCAGGCATGCTAGTGCATATGTAATATATATAGGAACTGCTTCATCAGATGGAGGCCAGCAAATGTAAATGGATTTGCACAGAATCGCTTGGCTGTTACTAAACCCCCGAGAATATAAAATGAAACAAATTCAAGCATGAGCAATAAAATTTCAGTGTGTATGGAAATCTACAATGCAAGGTTAGACCAATTAGTGCTATACCTATAGGTTAAGTGTAGATGACTGAAGTCATAGAATAAAGTGATTCTTAATGTTTTTGTTCATTTGAAGCATTATTTAGGGTTACCATATTTTGTGCCTCCAAAAGGAGGACACTCCACGGGGCCCTGGCCCCGCCCCCAGCCCCGCCCCCAGCCCCGCCCCAACTCCGCCCCCTCCCCAAAGTCTCCGCCCCCTCCCCTGCTTCCCGCGAACATTTAATTCACGCGAAGCCTGGGCAGGTAAGGGGCGGTGTGGGGGGAGGAGGTGCGGCCCAGGCTGGCCCCCCGGCGGCTCCAGCCTGGGTCGGCTGCGGCCCTGGGGTGCCGGCCCCGGCCCCCGGCCGACCACCCCCGGCCCGCCCAGCACTGCCAGCCGGCCCCTGGCGGCCCAGCACACCCCCCGGCTCCCGGCCCCGGCGGCCCAGCGCACCCCCCGGATCCCGGCCCCGACGGCCCAGACTCCCTCTCCCAGCACAGCTGCCGCTCCACTTCTCCCACCTCCCAGCCTTGCGGCGCCAATCAGCTGTTTGGCGCCGCAAGCCTGGGAGGGGAGGAGAATTAGAGTGGGGGCAGTGTGCTTGGGGAGAAAGCGGAGCAGAGGTGAGCTGGGGTGGGGAGCTGCCACACGGCTCCCTGGGGGGGTGAATGCCTCAGGGAGGGGGGGGAGCTGCCGCAGGGCTCCCCACCCCAGCTCACCTCTGCTATGCCCCCTCCCCAAGCACGCCGTTGCTGCTCCACTTCTCTCGCCTCCCAGGCTTGCGGAGCCAATCAGCTGTTTGGCGCTGCAAACCTGGGAGGGGAGGAGAATTAGAGCGGGGGCACCATGCTTGGGGAGGAGGTAGAGCAGAGGTGAGCTGGGGTGGGGAGATGCCACACGGCTCCCCGGAGGGGGAGCTGCCGCGGGTGGGGGGCGCCTTAGGGCAGAGGGGGGAGAGCTGCCGTGGTGGGGGGGGCGCCTCGGAGAGGGGCAGGGAGGTACCGCAGGGCTGGGGTGGGGTGCAAGGTGGAAGTTTCGCCGTGCACTGGCCCTGCTTAGACCACACTTCGTACCAGTAAAACGAGTAATTGAAATGGTGAGATAGGGTACAATGAACCCAGTTTGATATTTGTGTTCTTGCTTTCTGAGCGTTTTAGGTAATGTATAGGGGAGTAGCATGAGTTAAAATCTATGGAGTTTAGTCAGTCTTCATCTGTCTCTTGCATTCATTTTTTTGAAGCAAACACAGGAATATTTGGCCTCCTATGAGATACACCAGAATAAGCCAAACATAATTACAGTCTCCTTAAATTCATTGTTTGCAACCCCAGTCCGTAGGTGAGGTGCCAGCAAGGCCATGGGCAGTACAACACTGGCGGGATAGCAAATGTGTGAGTATCACGTGTGACATTTAACAGGTCTGGTAGCTGTTATCAGTCATTTGCAAGAGGTGACATGTTTACGACTCTGCAGGGAGTCCACGCAGGTATGTACTGTTCACTCCAGTTAAGCAAGTGTTCTGATATTTGGGAATGACATAGTGAGCAAGGTGGGAGGAATTGTGATAAAAGGTAGTTGGTTTAAAACTAGCTTAGGGAAGGGAGGACTGAGAGCTCCCGTAATCCATGGCAAATGTGATTGCAGAAATTCACAGTAAAGAGAGAGGCTTGTGTAGAAATTCCTGTACCAAATTAATTGTGTTATCAGCCTATGCTATAATGACAAAGCTCGAGAATTGTCACACGACTGCTACTCATCAGAAGGTAAGCTATGGGAGCGGGGTGCTGGAAAAATGTGCATAGTGGGAGTGCTGAAAGCCATTGAACAAAACATGATGGAAGCCATCCATTCAGTTGCTATTATTACTCCTAGCTTAGGTGTGCTGTCGCACTCCAGCACCATATACACAAGTGCCTTTTGAAAGTTAAAAGCCTTTGAATCCCAATGGTGAATTAAGGTGAAAGAGATAAACTTCTGCCCCCACCCAACCTGGTTTGCAGTCAGGGAGCTGCGTCAGTCAAGCATGAGGAGCACATGGAGTGGTGGTACACAGCTCTGAGGGACCCTGCAGTGGGTAGCTTCATGCGCCACTAGGCTTTAAATCTATTTTACGTTTACTCTAGAGTCTTGAGGAGAATTCCAGGTTCCTATCAAGCCAGGGGTTTCCTTGTTTCTGGGTTGGAATTGTGGTGGGGTTAGCTGTGACGCTGAAGCAGATGTTCTTGCACTGTTAAGTTTGTAAGAATTCCCTCTGGAGTGGAGAGGAGAAACCCTTTTGTTCTGCATGCAGTTAGAAGAGTCACATACATATGCGCTCTCTCTCTCTCACTCGCTCGCTCTATACAAACACACTCTGTGTCTGTTGCTCTCTGTCATGAAGATGTTACAGTGAAGCAGGAGGCCAGTAAGAGGAGCGGGGGGCCCCTACCACCATCTCCATCCCTGTCAGTTCCTCACTGCTGCATTGAAGGGGTGTAATGCCTGGTGGCCCGGGCAGGCTAGGAGCAGTCCAGAGCACTAGTCAAATGTGTGTCGGAAGTCAGCAGCAGTCCATCCAGTCGAGGGCCTGGGGCATGGTTGCTGTGGGCCTGTAGGCCTTTAGCACTAAGGGTGTTGGTCAGGGCTGATGGTTTGGTGCAAGACCTAAGTCTGCTGCCTAAGGACCTGGCTTTGATGCCGGGGGGCCTGACAAGAAGTGAATAAAGTGAGCAAGCAATGCCACAGTGGGACAAGAGAAGGGCTCTTCTAGTTTGTGTCCCTGGGACTCCTGCTTGACCCAGCTATGTTCTCTTTCCTGTCGATACTAGGCTCCTGTCTGGGAAAAGAGGAAGCTGGGCAGGAGATGGTACCCAGAGGGGAGCTGGGTAGGGCACAGGATAGAAAGTGATGCTCAGTGTTTGGAGCTGGCCGGAATGAAAGTGAGGCAGTGCTTCTTGGGGAAGGAGATGGTGATAGTACCCAAGTGAGGAGGAAGCTGTGGAGGGGTGTGAGAGAAGTGATGGTGTAGGGGAAGGGAATGCCTGTGTGGTAGGGGTGGGTAGTGGAGACTGTCCCTCCTATCAATTAGAATAAAGAAAGGGAGGCCTCTTGATTTTTTTTTTTTTAATTTTTCAGGGTGAATTTTTTTAGTAAACTCATGTATACAAACAAGGTGTGGCGGGGATTACACTTCCCCTTAAGGGTTAAAGGGGAGGGGAGTGCATCTCCTTAAGGGTTAAAACAGACAAGTGATTTTCATTTTTTTTAAATGGAGTGCTGCTAGGATGGGGGAGAGACTTTACACGGTGTGATACCCACCCCCATCTGCATTTACCTTGGAACACAGTTAGCTGGGTGCTGGAGGGTGGGTATGAGCTATAGATACCCTATAGCATGGGTGGGATGTTGAATACCTGGAACCAGCAGTATTTAAAATCCTACACATTCCTGTAGCATGAAGAGCTTACATTCTAAGCACTACAGCACTTTTACCAACCCATTTTCCCCAGCCCACTTGTGCACAGCTACAATACCGAAAGCTGTAACAGTGACCCGACGTTGTTTATAAAGCATTTAGAGATGATGCACTTTCTATTTTGTGCTCCAGTGTACACTGTTTTTCCTCCTGATGTGCTGTGAGAAATTGAGTTTACAGTTGGTTACCTTCTGGAATAAAAAAAGTAAATAATACAAAATCAAATTTCATTCAAGTAAAGCTTTCGCCATCACTGTTCTCTCAGCGATGAAAGGCGCTTGAGACTGTTGTAATCATGTTTGAACAGTATAATACAATTTTAACAGTACCTTTTTACTCATTATACCTAATTAAAGAAAATTTTATGTTGTGTATTTTGAACAGACAAAATCATACAAGAAACAAATAAGATAATTGAGAAATATGAAGGCTAGCAGACACTATGACATACTCAAACAAAAGAATTAATTAGTGACAGGAAAGTGCTGTACATAGCTTCTGACTGCATAAGACACTTTGGGAGAGCAGAAACATGCCATGAAATTACAAACTGCTGTGCTGAGGACCTGATCCAAAGCCCACTGAAGTCAAGGAAGTCTTTCTATTGAATTGAATGGATTTTGGATCCAGCTCTGAATAGTTTTCTAACCTGTACAGTGAATTAGGCAGAGCTCCATAGGTATACTTTACTCATCGTTCATATATGATTTTGACTATCTCTGTCTGGCATACACAGAATAATATATATCTAAATTTATAGGGATGATGTATGATATCTCAGAAGTGTCTAAGACTGTATTCTGAGTATGCATCAAAGGGCAGAATTAAGGTTGCATATGTAACCTTAACTGTCATTTTCTGACTTTTAAGTGCTTAACAGCATTCACTTAACTTTCCGTTCACATAGTTTTTTTGAATGGAAAACAATGGAGAGATTAGTAAAAGGCAACAGAGGGTCCTGTGGCACCTTTAAGACTAACAGAAGTATTGGGAGCATAAGCTTTCGTGGGTAAAAACCTCACTTCTTCAGATGCAAGTAATGGAAATTTCCAGAGGCAAGTATAAATCAGTATGGAGATAATGAGGTTAGTTCAATCAGGGAGGGTGAGGTGCTCTGCTAGCAGTTGAGGTGTGAACACCAAGGGAGGAGAAACTGCTTCTGTAGTTGGATAGCCATTCAGCCAATGAGCAGATGACAGAAATGGCATTTCTGGCTACTGCTGCAGTGAGGAGTAGTGGTGAGCCCATTAGGATCGCAAGGCTGGGCAACACCTTGACACCAGCAACCTAATTAAAGGGTTAGGTGATAGTGTCTGCTGATTCCAAAGCTGTTTCAAACTTATACTCATAGACTTGAAGGCCAGAAGGGACAGTCCTGATCATCTCGTCTGACCTCCTGCACATTGCAGGCCACAGAACCTCACCCACCTACTCCTGAAATAGACCCCTAACCTCTGGCTGAGTTACTGAAGTCCTCAAATCATGATTTAAAGACTTCAAGTTATAGAGAATCCACCAAATTTAATCTGAAAACATGTCTGTCCTCCTTTGCTTTGTAATTTCTCTCTCCCTTTGCTACTGTATAAAGCTTTTACTATTACTTAATCCATTCTGGATACATTTTGCATGAAAGACACCATCTCTGAAGCTGTATTATATGGAGTGTGTTATCTAATCTCTTTTTGGAACCTTTTCATTGACAGTGCCTTTAAAGATGTCTCTTGGCAGGCTGGTACATTCACTAATCACTTCCCTGCTACTTCTACACTGCAATCCATTTCTGTTTTTGCTTCTTGAATGACATCTTATCCTGTCCTCCTTCTTGTTCCAAGCTAATAACTCAGACCAGATGGCTGAGGTTGACCTAGCACAATCTGCTCCCCAGGATATAAATGATGCCATTTAGACATATGTTCCCTTAGTAAAGAAAAGGTCTTGCACCAAGAGCCTATAACTATTTATTTTGATTTATATAGTACTTCTAATCGGTGCCCATCCTGTGCTCCGGCTGCCCTTACAACATGTTAAAATACATGCTATTGCATACAATCCCTAGCTATAGTCAAATTGGCTGTCCAGAATTACCTGGCAAGAAAAGAGGTCATGTTGGAAGGCCTCCCCGAGTTATCTCCTTAGCCCCGTGATCCACCTCATCCCTGGAAAACAGATGGGCTGCACAACATTAACAAGTCAGGGCTCTTGAAGACCAAGGTGGGATGCAAATTCCAGAGCCAAGGGGCCCGCCCCAAGAACACCCTGCCAGCTGTTCCTTCCCTTTTATTTCAAGGGATATCTGGCTCTAGTTCCTCTGTTTGGCACTGTGGCTGGGTGGCACAGGGACAGGGTGGTCTCTTGGGTAATTAGGTCTCAAACCATTTAGGGCTTTAATGTTAAAAACCAACACATCAAGCTTCACTTGGAAATCAACAAGCAGAGTGAGCAGATCCTGGTGCACTGGTGGCATTTCCAAATGGACCCAATACATAGCCCCATGTAGAATGTATTACAATAATCCAGTCTTGAGAAGACAGGATGGTAGTCAGGTCACATCAGACAGAAAAGCTCTCTCGTTTTGCCAGGCAAAGATGGAGAAAACAGCGCTTGGTCATTTGTAGTCTGGGTATATATGCTTCCTGTGGGCCTGATCCAAAGCCCGTTGAAGTCAATCTATACACTTCCATGGGCTTTGGATCAGGCCCTATGAGTATAAATGTTTGAATTTTGTTATGAAGTGATGACAGGTACAGTAAGTCACAAGGGAGGAAGTGTTTGCTGAAACACAGTGTAACCAAATCAAGTGATGTACAAGGTTCTTCTTCGAGTGCTTGCTCATATCCATTCCATTAGGTGTGTGCGCGCCGCGTGCACGATCGTCGGAAGATTTTCTACCCTAGCAACACCGGCGGGTCGGCTGTGGAGCCCCCTAGAGTGGCGCCTTCATGGCGCTGAATATATACCCCAGCCGACCCGGCGCCCCCTCAGTTCCTTCTTACCGCCCCTGACGGTCGTTGGAACTGTGGAGCGCGGCATAGCTGTTCTCCACTCTCCCTAGCTTAGTTAGTTATTCGCAGTTGTAGTTATAGTTATAGTTCTAGTGTTTATAGTTAAATAGTTAAATAGTTTTTAAAAAAGTTGTTATAGTTGTTATAGTAGTCCAGGGGATTAAGGGGGTCGTCTCCCCCTTTCTCCCCCGGCCGCGGGCCCGGGCTCATGCCCAACGCTCCCGGCTTCAAGCAGTGCGCCTCCTGCGCTAAGCCTATGCCCACGAGCGACCCGCACGATTCCTGTCTGAAGTGCCTGGGAGAGTCCCATCAAACAGATAAGTGCAAGATCTGTAAGGCCTTCAGACCAAGGACCAAGAAAGAGCGGGACTTTCGGCTCCGGCAACTCCTGATGGAGGCGGCACTTAGTCCGGACACTCCCTCTACAAGCCAGGCCCCGGCACCTAGCGCCTCGGTGCGCAGTGCCCTGGCAGCACCGGCCATGCCGACCACGCGAGTGGCGTCGGACAAGCCTCCCCGGCACCGGACCTCGTCGGCACCGCAAGCGCAGCAAGTGCCTCGACGCCGGTCATTATCCCCGGGGCATAAAAAAGCCCATAAGATGGGGGCCTCCGTGCCGAAGACGCCGGCTCCCCCAGTGCCGGGGGTAGAGCCGAGTCCGCCGGTGGAGCACCGAAAACAGGTGCCTCCAGCACTGTCGACTCCGGCGCCGAGGCCGTTGAGTCCGGTGCAGATAGCGTCTCCACCGAGACCGACGGTGATACAACTCCCGTCGACTCCAGAGACCTTCGCGGCGGCGAGAGACTTGATAGCTCTCACGGAGCCGGCACCGCCTCAACCACCGGCACCGACGGCACCGTTGACTCGCCCGGTCCAGTCGAGGGGGAAACCTGCCTTGATGCGCCCTCCATCGCAAGGGCTGGAACCTCGGCACCGGTCCAGGTCCCGAAGCAGGTCCCCACGCCGCTCGCAGTCCCGGCGCCGAATATCACCTCGGCACCGGTCGTACTCGCGGCCAAGATCTTCGTCGCGGCACCGCTCTACGTCTCGGCACCGCTATGATCGTCGGCACCGATCAACGTCGAGACGTAGTTCTCGGCACCGCTACGGTCGACGCTCGGCGTCGAGAGGCCGCTCCCGGCACCGGGCATACTCCAGGTCCTCGTCGAGGTCCAGATCCGACTCCCGGCACCGACGAGGTCATCGGCACCGATCGCGGTCCCGGCACCGTTCGCCAGCACCGCGTAGAGATAGATCATCTCCGGACCGGCACCGTGCGGCACCGCAGCCCACGGGGATCGTTTCGTCTATCTCGGCACCGCCATGGCCATCAAGATCGGTGTCTCGCTCCTCGGAAGACCTGTCGAGATCGGCATACCCCCCTCAAGGGCAAGCCGAGGAACGGGACTTGGGCCATTGGCAGGAGATGACAGAGGACCATTCTCATGGCCCATCTCACTGGTCGTTTTGGACCCCGTGGGCGTACCACCAGGAGCAAGGGGCTCCGATACCCTCGACCTCTCGCTCGGGCCACTCCGTTAGAAGGGCCCCGGAGTCCACCATCTCTCGGCCTCCGCCAGGGGGCATGGAGGCTTCCGTGTCCACGCCACCCGACACCATGGACCCAAGCACAGGTGATGCTCCGGCCCAGGAGCAGGGGGACCAGGACCCTCCCTTGGATCCTGTACCACCGGAGGCATCTTCCTCTTCCTCTCCGGATGAGGCAGTGGCGGGCACATCATGTACAGGTCCACCTCCGATAGATCTTCGGGCTCACCAGGATCTCCTGCGTAGGATGGCCCGTAATATGGACCTGCAGGCGGAGGAGATAGTGGAGGTGCAGGACCCTATCGTGAACATCCTCGGAGCGGATGCCCCATCGAGGGTGGCGTTACCCCTGATCCGCACGATACAGGCCAATGCAGCTACGATATGGCAAACTCCCGCCTCTATCCCACCCACAGCGAGAGGGGTGGAAAGGAAATACTTTGTCCCGTCTAAAGACTACGGGTACTTGTATACCCACCCCCAACCGTGTTCACTGGTGGTGGCATCAGTGAACGCAAGAGAGCGCCACGGTCAGCAGGCTGCAGCGCCTAAATCAAAGGAGGCTAAGCGACTCGATTTGTTTGGCCGTAAAGTTTACTCAGCCGGAGGGCTGCAACTTAGAGCGGCGAACCAGCAGGCGCTCCTGAGCCGCTACAACTTTAACTCCTGGAACTCTATGGGGAAGTTTAAGGAGTTGGTTCCCCAAGAGTCCAGGGAGGAGTTTGGAGCCATGGTAGAGGAGGGTAAGAAGGTGGCTCGGACCTCCTTGCAGGCCTCCTTGGACATAGCGGACTCGGCTGCGAGGACCCTGGCTTCGGGTATCGCTATGCGGAGGATCTCCTGGCTTCAGGTTTCGGGTTTGCCTCCGGAGCTGCAGCAAACCCTACAGGATCTGCCCTTTGAGGGACATGGATTGTTCTCGGACAAGACGGACTCTCGCCTGCAGAGCCTCAAGGACTCGAGAACAATCATGCGCTCCCTGGGGATGCATGTTGCGGGCCCTCAGCGCAGACCATTTAGGCCGCAGCCTCAGCGCTTCTACCCCCCCCGCCTCGCCAGAGACAGGACTCGGCCCGGAGGCGAGGGCGAGGTGGTAGAAGAAGGTGGACCGGCCCTCAACCCGGCCAGAACCAGGGGCCACCTAGACCACCTTCAGGCCCCAGGCAGAACTTTTGAAGGTGCGGTCGAGGACGGCGCCCCAGTCATCCCCCAGGATCCAGCCCCCTCCTTTCGGGATCGCCTCTCCCACTTCCACCGTGCTTGGTCCCTTATAACTTCGGACCGTTGGGTCCTCCGCACGGTGGAGAGGGGATACGCTATCCAGTTTTCTTCTATCCCCCCCTCCCACCCCCCTTCCCCGTCCCTCTTCAGGGACCCTTCTCACGAGCAACTTCTTATACAGGAGGTTTCTACGCTCCTGGCCTTGGGGGCCATAGAGGAGGTTCCGATAGAGTTAAGGGGCAGGGGATTTTATTCCCGTTACTTCCTGATCCCCAAGTCCAAAGGAGGTCTGCGGCCCATCTTGGACTTGCGCGGACTCAACAAATTCGTAGTAAAGTTGAAGTTCCGCATGGTCTCTTTGGGGGCCATTATCCCTTCCCTCGATCCTGGAGACTGGTTCGCCGCCCTCGACATGAAAGACGCTTACTTTCATATCGCAGTTTACCCGCCTCACAGACGCTTCCTGCGATTCATGGTAAGCAGAGTGCACTACCAATTTGCAGTCCTTCCCTTCGGCCTATCCTCGGCCCCAAGAGTGTTCACGAAATGTATGGCTGTCGTGGCAGCGTATCTTCGTCGACAAGGGATACAGGTGTTCCCGTACCTAGACGACTGGCTGGTACGCGGTCGCACCAAGGAGCAAGTTCAAGCTCACGTCCACATAATAGTGCACACATTCAACGAGTTGGGCATCCTACTCAACAAGGACAAATCCACTCTAGAACCTACCCAGAGAATAGAATTCATCGGCGCAGTTCTAGACTCCAGACGTGCACAAGCCATCCTGCCAGACAACCGCTTTGGAACCATCAAGAACCTCATTCAAGGGCTCAAGACCTTCCCAACTACCACGGTGAGGTCGTGCCTCACCCTGCTGGGTCACATGGCTTCCTGCACGTACGTAACCAGGCATGCCAGACTTCGGCTTCGCCCACTTCAAACCTGGGTGTCATCAATATACCGCCCACATCGGGACAGCCTGAACATGGTGGTCACGGTCCCGAATTCGGTCCTGACCTCCCTCACCTGGTGGCTAGATCACAATGTGGTCTGCGAGGGGATGCCTTTTCACACCCCACAACCCTCTCTGCACCTGGTCACAGACGCTTCATCTCTGGGTTGGGGCGCCCATCTCAACGAACACCATACCCAGGGCCTGTGGACTGCACCCCAGTTAGCCCTGCACATCAATGTTCGGGAACTGATGGCGGTGCGCCTGGCGTGCCAGGCATTTCTCAATCTCCTACGTGGCCGTTGTGTGTTAGTTCTCATCGACAACACCACGGCCATGTTTTACATCAACAAGCAAGGAGGAGCACGTTCGTCAATTCTATGCCAAGAGGCCATTCGCCTGTGGGACTTCTGCATCGCCCACTCAATCCATCTCACGGCATCGTTCCTCCCTGGAGTCCAGAACACTCTAGCGGACCAACTCAGCAGGTCCTTCCAGACGCACGAGTGGTCTATACGTCCGGACATCATACATTCCATCTTCCAGAAGTGGGGGTTTCCCCAGATAGACCTGTTTGCATCTCGAGGCAACAGGAAGTGCCACGTGTTCTGCTCCCTACAAGGTCGAGCTCCGGGCTCCCTCTCGGATGCGTTTCTCCTTCCCTGGAAAGACCACCTGTTTTATGCCTTCCCTCCGTTTCCTCTGGTCCACAAGGTACTGCTCAAATTGCGCAGAGACCAGGCACAGGTAATTCTGATCGCTCCAGCGTGGCCGAGACAACATTGGTACACCACACTGTTGGAGCTCTCGGTTCAGACACTGATCCCGCTTCCATTATGTCCGGATCTCATCTCTCAGGACCACGGCCGGCTGCGTCACCCCGACCTGCAATCACTCCACCTCACGGCGTGGCTGCTCCATGGCTCACCCAAGCAGAGCAGCAATGCTCGCACTCTGTCCAACAGATTCTGCTGAGCAGTAGGAAGCCCTCAACACGCACCACGTACCTGGCCAAGTGGAAGCGGTTCTCCTGTTGGTGCGAACAACGAGCCACGTCCCCGTTGCAGGCACCCATTCCTCTCATTTTGGAATATCTCCTCTCCCTAAAACAGCAGGGGTTGGCGATATCTTCAATTAGAGTTTACCTGGCCGCTATATCGGCCTTTCACCCAGGGGAACTCGCGTCCTCGGTATTCTCTAACCCGATGGTCGTTAGATTCCTCAAGGGCTTAGACCGGATGTACCCACAACAACGTCAGCCCGTCCCGACGTGGGACCTCAACCTGGTTCTCTCCAAGCTCACAGGTCCTCCATTCGAGCCACTGGCCACCTGTTCACTTCTGTACCTATCCTGGAAGACAGCCTTCCTCGTAGCCATCACCTCAGCAAGGCGCGTTTCTGAACTCAGGGCGCTTACATCTGAGCCCCCTTACACAGTTTTTCATAAGGATAAAGTGCAGCTTCGTCCACATCCTGCCTTTCTCCCTAAGGTGGTTTCTCCTTTTCATATCAACCAGGATATATTTCTCCCGGTCTTTCATCCTAAACCACATGCCACTCGCCAGGATCAACGTTTGCATTCCCTGGACGTACGCAGAGCCCTGGCCTTCTATATTGACCGCACAAAGCACTTTAGAAAGACGACGCAACTTTTCGTTGCAGTGGCCGACCGAATGAAAGGCTCACCGGTCTCCTCACAACGCCTATCCTCCTGGATTACGTCTTGCATCCGGACTTGCTATGACCTGGCAGGTGTCTCAGCACCGCACCTCACCGCTCACTCCACGAGGGCCCAAGCTTCCTCGACTGCTTTCCTGGCACATGTTCTGATCCAGGACATTTGTAGAGCGGCGGTTTGGTCATCAGTCCACACATTTACAGCTCACTATGCACTAGTGCAGCAGTCCAGAGACGATGCTGCTTTCGGATCAGCGGTTTTGCACACAGCAATGTCTCACTCCGACCCCACCACCTAAGTTGGGCTTGGGAGTCACCTAATGGAATGGATATGAGCAAGCACTTGAAGAAGAAAAGACGGTTACTCACCGTTGTAACTGTTGTTCTTCGAGATGTGTTGCTCATATCCATTCCAAACCCGCCCCCCGTCCCCACTGTCGGAGTAGCCGGCAAGAAGGAACTGAGGGGGCGCCGGGTCGGCTGGGGTATATATTCAGCGCCATGAAGGCGCCACTCTAGGGGGCTCCACAGCCGACCCGCCGGTGTTGCTAGGGTAGAAAATCTTCCGACGATCGTGCACGCGGCGCGCACACACCTAATGGAATGGATATGAGCAACACATCTCGAAGAACAACAGTTACAACGGTGAGTAACCGTCTTTTATCCTTTCAAGCTTAATTGTTCGTGTTATATAAAATATAGAAGATATCAGGTAGACTGCATTCTAAAGAACATGCTGATGCCAATTGCCCTCCCTCCCCACCCCGCCCCCCATGCTTGCTTTGTAAATACAAGACAGATAAAATAAATATTTGGAACCTCTCTCTCTGAGACTTCATACACATCCTCCTGGTTCTGATCCCAGTGTCACTGTTGTAAATCAAAAATAACATAACTGAAGTGACTGAGGCTGGGTCTACACTACCCGCCTGAATTGGCGGGTAGAAATCGACCTCTTGGGGATCGATTTATCGCGTCCCGACGGTACGCGACAATCGATCCCCGAATCGACGCTCTTACTCCACCAGCGGAGGTGGGAGTAAGCGCCGTCGACGGGAAGCTGCAGAGGTCGATTTTGCTGCCGTCCCTACAGCGGGGTAAGTCGGCTGCGATACGTCGAATTCAGCTACGCTATTCACGCAAATTCAGCTACGCATCTTAAATCGACCCCCCCCCCCGTAGTGTAGATGTAGCCTGAAGTTACACTGGTGTAAATATAGGGAGAATCGGGCCTCGTGAACAGTGATCCTTTTGGTTTGGCTAACATAAGTAGGGCTGTATTGCATGTTAATATTTTGGGTTAAAAGAAATTCCTTTGTGGTGGGATAACCTGAAGAAGGAATGTAAAAAAGCATTCTGATCATTACATATCCGTACCAATGACCTAAATAAAGACTTAAAAACATTTCAGAACCACATTGTGTGAACGTCAGTTAACATAAGTTGCCATGGCACAGCATGCTATGCGACAGCAGAGAGACTTAAATTAGAACATTGTTTGGGGACTGAATACAGGGAAACTTTTCTCATTTGCTGTTGGCAAATTTTTTTTCCAGGAAACACTGTGAAAGTAAAAATAATTGTAAAATGGGCAGCCTCCTCTTAATCCCTTTCCCTCTGCAGTGCCCCCCTCCCCCCCAAAAGAGAGAGAAAGATGCACTGTGCAAGACATCTGCTTGGAAATCGTTCCCTCAAAACTCCAGAACATCTAGAACACCCAAAACCAATGGGTATGTACTTGGCACTGCTCAGCGGCTGCTACCCAGGTTATTGCGGTTACCCTGCTATTTATACTCATTCCAGCTCGATGAGAGCTAGTGTGTGTTTGTGTACATGCGTGGAGAAAATCACACCCCTAGCTCATAGTGTAGATGTAGCCTCAGGGCTAAAGGCTGGGTAGGGTGTCCCCTCTTCCTCCTGTTAATCACACTGGTTATAGAGCCTTTGCTTCATTTAACCAGAAAAACACTAACTGGTTAATTGAGGATCTGGTGCAAAGGTGGTGAGATACAGATGTAAGCACAAATCAAAAAGTGATGAGCAGGGTAGAGAGCACAAGAGAATCTGATCTTGCCTTTGATGCCCTGTTGCACGGTCACCATGCTACTTCTACCTGTCTGGTTTTAAGATTAAGTTGGATAAGTTTATGGAGGGAATGGTTTAATGGTAAAACATAGTAGCCAAGGAAAACCAAGCAATGGTACATGAATAGCATAATGGCCAACAAGGGTCAGGCTAGAGACTCTTGCCTATATGCTCGGGGTATTACTGATCGCCATATTTGGGGTCGGGAAGGAATTTTCCTCCAGGGTAGATTGGCTGAGCCTCTGGAGGTTTTTCGCCTTCCTCCGCAGCATGGGGCAGGGATCACTAGCAGGAGGGTCTCAGCCGATTGAAGTCACTAAAACACAGGATTGGGGACTTCAATGGCAGAGTCCAGGGAAGGGTCTTGCGGCCTGCAGCATGCAGGGGGTCAGACCAGATGATCATAATGGTCCCTTCTGACCTTAAAGTCTATGAGTCTATGAGTCTACATCATAGCAGTAGTAAGCCTTAAGAAAGGAACATGTAGCTAATTGCCTTATTAACATGATGAGGAATGTGGTTAAACTTATTACCAGGTGACCAGGATAAGGGAGGTCTAACCTAGTGGAAGAAGTGGGCATTGTGCCTAGTGGTAGGAGCAGGTATTGGGAACTGAGTGTTGGGGTTAGGGCCAGAGCTGGAGTCAGGAATCAGAGCCAAGTCAGAGGTCAGAAACAGGGTAACAGAGCCAAGAGTCAAAGCCAGAGGCAGGAGGTAGAGACTTGAGCGGATGGTCAGAGCCAGAATCCCCTGGAGCAAGCAGGAAACAACAAGGTGGGTTTTCAGGCAGGGAAAGGGCTGGGCTGCAGGAACAAGGCAACACAGGAGTAGTCACTGTGGTGGGCATGAACACTGAGCAACCAGCCAGCTGCTGGTGCTGCTGGTTTAAGAGCTGGCCTGCTGGCCCAATCAGGTGCCGCAGCCAGTCAGGCAGCCTGTATGCAGGTCAGCTTGGTTGCCTGGAAACGAGCTCTGATTCCTGACACTTGTGTCCTCTCAGGCATGATTTTCCTCTGTTCACAGGCTGACTCTTTCACATAGTGCGTTTGAGTAAGGGAGTGAGTGTGTAATGGCCTTGAGCCTTACTCCTGTTCCCTGCAGGATACTGTGCCTACCACTTAAACCTACTTACTCTCTACATTACACATGCTCATGCACAAGGATGAACAGCATCCCAGCCTTGGGGTAATTAATCAGTAGGAAAAAGAGAAAAAGGAAAAAAAATTGCTCTGTGATCCTCTGATTCTTTTAATACATTATAGGGCCAGAAGGCACCACAATGATAATCATCTGGCCTGTTGCACTACATAGGTCATAAGACTTCCTTGAACCAATTCCTGTTTGAACTAGAACATACCTTTTAGAAAAAATATCTAAACTTGATTTAAAAATTGCCAGTGATAGTGCATCCACCACCACACTTGGTAAATTGTACCAATGGTTAATTACTCCCACTGTTAAAAGTTTGTGTCCTATTTCCAGTCTGAATTTGTCTAGATTCTGCTTCCAGACATTAGATCTTGTTTTACCTGTCTGCTAGACTGAGGAGGCTTCTGTTATAAAATTTCTGTTCTGCTTGTAGGTCCTTATAGACTGTGATCCAGTTACCCCTTAACCTTCTCTTTGTAAACTAAATAGATTGAGCTCCCTGAGTCTCTCCCTATAAGACATGCATTCCATTCTTTAATCATTCTTGTGGCTCTTCTCTGAATCCTCTATTTTTCAACATCGTTCTTGAATTGTAGACATCAGAATTGGCTACGTTATTCTAGCATTGAATGTAGTGGTGTTGTAGCAGTGTTGGTCTCAGGATATTCGAGACGAGGTGGGTGAGACAATATCTTTTATTGGACCAGCTTCTGTTGATGAGGGAGAAAGCTTGTCTCTCTCACCAACAGAAGTTGGTCCAATAAAAGATATTGCATCACCTACCTTGTTTCTCATAGTATTCCAGCAGTAATTGCACCAGGGCCAAATACAAAGGTAATATAGCCTCTCTACTCCTACTCAATATGCCTCTGTTTATAGATCCAAGGATTGCATTAGCCCTTTTGGCCACAGCATTACACTGAGAATTCATGTTCAGTTGATTATCCATTGTGACCCTCAAGTCTTATCTTGTTTCCCAGGATAGAGTCCCCCATCAAGTTGTTGGCTTGCACCCAGCTTACCAAATGATCCAGATCACTCCGTATCAGTGACCCATCCTCTTCATTATATACCACTCCAAGTCTTTGGGTCATCTGCAAAATTTATCTGTAATTATTTTGTTTTCTTCAAGATCATTTATAAAAATGTTTAATAAAGTAGGGCTAAGAACAGATCCCTGCAGGACTTGACTAAAAACACATCTGCTTAATGATGATTTCCCATTTATGTTTGCATTTTGAGACCTATCCGTTAGCTAGTTTTTAATTCAATTAATGTGTGCCTTATTGATTTCTGTCATTCTAGTTTCTTAATCAAAATATCATGAATACCAAGACAAATGCCTTACAGAAATTTAAGTATATTACATTAATACTATTATCTTTATTAATAATATTTGTAATCTCATCAAAACAAATACCAAGTTTGTTTGACAAGATCTATTTTCCATAAACTCATTTTGATTGGCATTAATTATATTATCTACCTTTAATTCTTTACTAACTGAGTCCCATATCAGCCATTCCATTGTTTTCCCTGAAATTGTTGTTAGGCTGACAGACCTATAATTACCCAGGTCATCCCATTTACCTTTTTAAAATATTGGCACAACATTAGATTTCTTCCAGTCCTCTGGAAGTTCTCCAGTGTTCCAAGACTTATTAAAATATCAACATCAATGGTCCAGAGAACTCTTTGGCCAGCTCTTTTAAAACTCTAGAATGCAAATTATCCAGACTTGCTGATTTAGAATGTCTAACTTGAGTCACTGCTATTTAACATGCTCCTGAGTTACTGCTCTCGTGGTCTTTTTCATCCCAGAGCATCCTTGTGAAAACTGGGAGCAGTACACTCTTGCCACTCATTCCTGTTCATGGCTTGTTCCTCTAAGCCCCACCTGGTCGCGATGTCCTGCCATATAGTTGGTGATCAGCTTCTAGGTCAGATTTTTCAGGATCCCAACGCACGGAGACAGAACTAATGGTCAGAGTGGGGGAAACCTGAGGCAGTGAGCAGCACAGGAGGGCATAATCAGGTTCCATGCCAGGTTTGATACCAAGGGTCAGAGTCCAAGTCAGGTTTCAGGGTCCTAGTCAGAAGGCAAAGTCCAAATCAAGCTGAGGTAGAAACCAGGAGTTCAGGAGCAAGGAATAGTCATGTCAGGTATAGAGAATCCACACTGTTCCTTGGACACATTGTGCAACACCCCTTAGGTTTATATAGGGTGGGGAGCCAATCAGGAGGCAGCGGGCTGCTGTCTGTAAGACGCCTACTGCTAGTGGGCAGCATGGAGCTGCTAGCTATGTGGCAGCTCTGCAGGTCTTGGTTCTAGACCCATATGGCTTTATATTACTATCCCACAAGCATCCCCTCCTGGCCTGGGTTTGTTTGGACAGGCTGCCTAGAAGGCTGCCATGAGGTCAGAGGCATGGATTTGGGATGCAGGCTCCCAGCATTGCTCTTCTAGGCCATAGCTCTCACAGTCCACAAGATATCAGAAGGAGCCATGTCTGGTTTTTTTTGAGTCCAGTATCTTGTGGACCTCATACTCATCTCACTGGATCTGCACCAGAGGGGGCAGTGGTTGGCTCCCTGACTGAAAGGATTGTTGATGTAGGGTTTTAGCAAGGATATGTGAAATACTGGTGTATTTTGAGGGATGTGGCTAACTGAAGCTTCGTGGTCACTGGGTTGATTACCTGGTTGATGGGCTATAGCCTGAGGTGTCAGTGGACCAGTTTATGGCACAGCCAGTTGGTGCAGTGGTTTGGGGCTGAGAGTCACACTTGTTGCTTGACGTGAATGCTGGGCCTTCCTAGTGCTGACAATGAGTGTACTGCTCGTAGTCCTCCTTGGCCTTTTCCAGGTAGGCCTTGAGTTCTTCTTTGGACCTCATGGGTCTGCCATATCCAGTCTGTGGGATTTGTGGAGTTGACAGGTGTGGCCAGATGAAAATGGGGCTGGATGCCACAAGTGGCATAGAATGGACTTTGCCCAGTGGAGACATGGTTGGCGCTGTTGTAAAACTCTGCTTGGGATAGGAGGCTCGACCAATTGTCCTAGTGGAAGTTTGTGAAGCAGCGCAGGTATTATTCTAACTCTGATTAGCTCATTTGGATTGACCATCAGTATGTGGGTGATAGGTGGTGGATGTGTAAGTGCAGACAATAGAATATTGTTAGTACCCTGGTTTTATAAATTTGCATGTTGGCACCAAACAATGTTTTTATCAGTCCATTTCATGAATTTCTTTGCAGCACTTGTAGCTAAGGCACCTCACCTTTCCACCTCGCCTTGAGGGAACCGTTACCTCTGTTCAAGCTTCCGAGGTACCCATAAGATTTTACTTGTTCTATGACTTCACTGCTGCTGCGTTTCCACACTTAATCTATTGTCCCTTTTCCAAGATGCAACCACTTCGTCTTCTTGGCATTTACTGCAACTCCACATCAACTACACCAATTTTCCAGGGTAATGAAGAGTATCATAATTAATTCACATGTGTCTGCCAGATGTACTATGTCAGCTGCGTAAGTTAAGGAGCTTCATGCTAGATCATCCAATGTCATGCCCTCAAACTTATCTAACATTTTTAATGTCTACTTTAAATACATGATGAAAAGCGAAGGTGATTTCATGCACCTTTGTCTTTGATTTGAATCAGTTGCTTAATTTTCCACCAATTCTTGCAGCATCGTAAGTGTTGTCATATATAGCAATGATCAAATCTGCAATTCCATATGATTCTGCTACTTTCCAAAATGCTTCCAGCCAAGAATCTGATACCTTTTGAAGCAAAAATGGCAAACACCTTTAATCCTTATTTTCACTTTTTTCAAATCAACTGTTGAGGGTGAATATCTGTTCAATGCAACTTCAGCCTGATCTAACGCTGCACTGTTTGTTACCTACTGCTTGACCACTTCTGCCTTTTCTGCATTATTATTGACAATTCTACCATTTTCAACCAGTATCTTTGTTAGGAGTCCTTTTGTTCCTAATATATTTAAAAAACTTCCTACTGTCCTTAATTCTGCTGACCATAGATTTCTCAATGTCCTTTCTTGCGTCCCTTTGCTTCCCATATATATACACACACACACACACACTAAAAAAACAACCTGCTATAGAGGAGAAGTGAAAGCAGATTTTATATAATCTTCTCTTGATTGTGGGATTGTGAATTTGGAGGTATTTAGTAAAATATTCTTAAATAGTTCCCAATGTTCTGCTGTTTATGCTCATCCCACTCAGTCTACTACCTATCTTCTCTCCCCACTCCATAGCTGAAAATCTTGCTGGATTTCTTTGTATAAAATTGGCCTGGGCAAATCTGAGTTGTGACCATGAGTTAACAGTTTAATTTTGCTCCTTTGAGCACTGGTTTTAATTGTGTTTGCATTATGATTGCTTTGAAAATACTTGATTTATTTAGTTTGTTATACTCCAGAGTAGAGCTGGTTGGAAATGATCATTATGCTGCCAAAATGTCTATTAGTCAAAAGTGAAACATTTCACAGAAGTATGTAAATTGTCAAAAGTTTATTTGGAAAGAAAAATGGAAATTGTTTTGATTTTTCAAAACAGAAGGTTTCAATTTTCCATTTCAAAATGACCTTTTATTTCAAAAATTTAAAATTTTATATTATACCATATAAAAAGGTGAAATCAGAACAAAAGTTTATATTTTATCAGAAATGGAAAAATTTGATTGACACAAACTTAATTGTTTTTGGAATTTTCAGTTGGATGGAAAATTTTAAATCTTTTTGCCCCCATTATATTTCTGAATGGAAAAACATTTTGAAATCATGGAAATCCCCACGACACAAAAAAGCAGTTCCCAGCGAGCCCTAATCACCAGGAGTTGACTAACAGGTTTGAACTCCTGGGTCCTGATCTTCTGCTGCAGCTGATAAGAATACTGCACATCTCAGGAGAGGTGTGTAGAAAAGTGGCTTTATGCAACATAGTTTGGCCTTATGATTGTTTGATCCCCATGGGGGAAGTGCCCCCCCCCCCCGGTATTCATCCTAGTAGTTTTATCTCATTGGTCTTAGTTGTAGCCACCCTCTCACTCGGATTATAACAAATTTTTGTTGGTAGTTCACTGCTAACATATGTGCTTAGGAGAGCGAAGTACTGGGTGTTAAGAAATCAGGGTTCTGTTCTGGACACTGCTATGGACTTGTGTTGTGAACTTTACGTCCGACTTTGACTTCCAATGGGAGGGTTAAGGTATTTTCGAAGGAAAGGTTCCAATAATTTTTTAACATGATAAAACAATGTATTTTTCTCCTAACCTCATTCTCTGCAACGACTAAAACCTTTTGGCTTCAGTTTTCCAAAAAATTCAGCCTGAGGCAGACACCTGGCATGGAAAATTTCAGCCCAAATGATTAAGGTTTGACAAAGTTATAAGCAACTGAAAACAGGATCTTACAATGGGAAGTGTCGGGCAATCATAATAGGCAGTGCTATGAGCCCCACTTTAATAAGGGCCCAATTCTGCTCTCCCTTACACTAGTGTAAAACAGGATTAAGTCAGTGGAGTTACACTAGCACAGGGATTCTCAAACTGGGGAGAGTGATCCCTCAGGGGGTCATGAGGTTATTACATGGGGAGTTGTGGGGTGTCTGCCTGCACCCCCAAGCCTCACTTCGCCTCTAGCATTTATAATAGTATTAAATATAAAAGTGTTTTTAATTTATAAGGGGGGGTCTCACTCACAGGCTTGCTATGTGAAAGGGGTCACCAACACAAAAGTTTGAGAACCACTGATCTAGCACAACCCAGTGCAACTTAGAGGATAATTGGGCCCCTTATGGATCTTCTTATAAGTTGTTTGGGAGAGAGTTCGTGAACTTTTTATTTATTTAACTATTAGAGAGACCATCGTTGAGGTAGAAGGTGACTCGTTAGACTAGATTTATGACTTCACCATTTAATACATAGCTTAGTATTATGTCCATATACATTTGTAAAGTTACACAGATGCATTTTTCGGATACTCATACAACATTAAGTAATTATGCTACATACAGAAAATTTAAAGCCCCCAGTGCTCTCTTCATGGCTACTTAATATTAGAATGTATAAGATTCCTTATGGTTGTAGATTGTATTGTGTTAAACTTAACAAAATAGTCAGGCAAGGCTAAGAGAACAGCAAATGCGGTAATTGAATATAGCAAGCCAGCCCTATCTTAACAAATAAATGACTATAATTTGGCTGGATTTATCTTCCTATAAGTCACATCCAGAAAAAAAGACTAGATTTGTGATTACATGAAATGGCAATCGCCATGCTGCAGCATCTATTTTAAATATGGCCTCTCCACCCATCTCAACCCCAATACGGCGTTGTATCAATGCAGGACTCACCCCTGCGGCGCCTCCTGCTGGTCATCTTAGGGAATTAGCTCTTTTCCAGCCTGGGTGCCCTCTGCAGGCCGACGTCCCATTTGTAGCTGGCCCCGTGTCCCTCCCAGACCCCAGAGTCCCTTTACCCTGGGGCTGCCCCTGGCAATACTCCCACCAATCTCTATGGGTCTCCCCTCTCTGGGAAACCCCCAACCCTCTAATCCCCACCTTGCCTCAGTCTGGGCTACTGCCAGTCATCGCCAAGCCCCCACTCACTGGGGCAGACTGCAGTGTAAAAGCCACTCATCATAGGCAAGGGGGTTCGGACCTGCTGCCTTCCTCTGCCTCCCAATACCTCTATGGGCCTTGGACCAGGCCCTGCAGCCTGGGCAGTTGTCAGCCTGGAGTTCCCCTGCTCCTCTGGCCCTCTCCAGCCCTGCTTTACTTCCAGTACCCTTTCTGCAGGCAACCAGGCCCTGCTCTCTCCTAGCCTAGAGAGAGACTCCTCTTGGGCCACTGGCTCACAGACTTTTTATACAGGCCAGCTGCAGCCGCTTCCCCAATCAGCCCATCTTAGCTGCTCTCAACCACAACCTTCTCCCCTTTTCTGCTGGAGTGGGGAAGCCACCCCACTACAGGTGTCCTAGCTTGATCCCAACACTGCTGTCAGTCCATTGTAACTCATTCCCATCCTCAACACTGTTCAATGGAGATCATAGAATCATAGAATATCAGAGTTGGAAGGGACCTCAAGAGGTCATCTAGTCCAACCCCCTGCTCAAAGCAGGACCAATTCCCAGCTAAATCATCCCAGCCAGGGCTTTGTCAAGCCGGGCCTTAAAAACCTCCAAGGAAGGAGACTCCACCACCTCCCTAGGTAACGCATTCCAGTGTTTCACCACCCTCCTAGTGAAATAGTTTTTCCTGATATCCAACCTGGACCTCCCCCACTGCAGCTTGAGACCATTGCTCCTTGTTCTGTCATCTGCCACCACTGAGAACAGCCGAGCTCCATCCTCTTTGGAACCCCCCTTCAGGTAGTTGAAGGCTGCTATCAAATCCCCCCTCATTCTTCTCTTCTGGAGACTAAACAATCCCAGTTCTCTCAGCCTCTCCTCATAAGTCATGTGCTCCAGACCCCTAATCATTTTTGTTGCCCTCCGCTGGACTCTTTCCAATTTTTCCACATCCTTCTTGTAGTGTGGGGACCAAAACTGGACACAGTATTCCAGATGAGGCCTCACCAATGTCGAATAAAGGGGAACGATCACGTTCCTCGATCTGCTGGCAATGCCCCTACTTATACAGCCCAAAATGCCATTAGCCTTCTTGGCAACAAGAGCACACTGTTGACTCATATCCAGCTTCTCGTCCACTGTGACCCCTAGGTCCTTTTCAGCAGAACTGCTATCTAGCCATTCGGTCCCTAGTCTGTAGCAGTGCATGGGATTCTTCCGTCCTAAGTGCAGGACTCTGCACTTGTCCTTGTTGAACCTCATCAGGTTTTTTTCTGCCCAATCCTCTAATTTGTCTAGGTCCCTCTGTATCCGATCCCTACCCTCTAGTGTATCTACCACGCCTCCTAGTTTAGTGTCATCTGCAAACTTGCTGAGAGTGCAGTCCACACCATCCTCCAGATCATTAATAAAGATATTAAACAAAACCGGCCCCAGGACCGACCCTTGGGGCACTCCACTTGAAACCGGCTGCCAACTAGACATGGAGCCATTGATCACTACCCGTTGAGCCCGACGATCTAGCCAGCTTTCTATCCACCTTACAGTCCATTCATCCAGCCCATACTTCTTTAACTTGGTGGCAAGAATACTGTGGGAGACAGTATCAAAAGCTTTGCTAAAGTCAAGAAATAACACATCCACTGCTTTCCCCTCATCCACAGAGCCAGTTATCTCATCATAGAAGGCAATTAGGTTAGTCAGGCACGACTTCCCCTTCGTGAATCCATGCTGACTGTTCCTGATCACTTTCCTCTCCTCTAAATGTTTCATAATTGATTCCTTGAGGACCTGCTCCATGATTTTTCCAGGGACTGAGGTGAGGCTGACTGGCCTGTAGTTCCCCGGATCCTCCTCCTTCCCTTTTTTAAAGATGGGCACTACATTAGCCTTTTTCCAGTCATCTGGGACCTCCCCCGATCGCCATGAGTTTTCAAAAATAATGGCTAATGGCTCTGCAATCTCACCCGCCAACTCCTTTAGCACCCTCGGATGCAGCGCATCCGGCCCCATGGACTTGTGCACGTCCAGTTTTTCTAAATAGTCCCGAACCACTTCTTTCTCCACAGAGGGTTGGCCACCTTCTCCCCATGCTGTACTGCCCAGTGCAGCAATCTGGGAGCTGACCTTGTGCGTGAAGACAGAGGCAAAAAAAAATCATTGAGTACATTAGCTTTTTCCACATCCTCGGTCACTAGGTTGCCTCCCTCATTCAGTAAGGGGCCCACACTTTCCTTGATTTTCTTCTTGTTGCTAACATACCTGAAGAAACCCTTCTTGTTACTCTTAACATCTCTTGCTAACTGCAACTCCAAGTGTGATTTGGCCTTCCTGATTTCACTCCTGCACGCCTGAGCAATATTTTTATACTCCTCCCTGGTCATTTGTCCAATCTTCCACTCCTTATAAGCCTCTTTTTTGCGTTTAAGATCAGCAAGGATTACACTGTTTAGCCAAGCTGGTCGCCTGCCATATTTACTATTCTTTCTACACATCGGGATGGTTTGTTCCTGCAACCTCAATAAGGATTCTTTAAAATACAGCCAACTCTCCTGGACCCCTTTGCCCTTCATGTTATTCTCCCAGGGGATCCTGCCCATCTGTTCCCTGAGGGAGTCAAAGTCTGCTTTTCTGAAGTCCAGGGTCCGTATTCTGCTGCTCTCCTTTCTTCCTTGTGTCAGGATCCTGAACTCGACCATCTCATGGTCACTGCCTCCCAGGTTCCCATCCACTTTTGCTTCCCCTACTAGTTCTTCCCTGTTTGTGAGCAGCAGGTCAAGAAAAGCTTTGCCCCTAGTTGGTTCCTCCAGCACTTGCACCAGGAAATTGTCCCCTACACTTTCCAAAAACTTCCTGGATTGTCTGTGCACTGCTGTATTGCTCTCCCAGCAGATATCAGGGTGATTAAAGTCTCCCATGAGAACCAGGGCCTGTGATCTAGCAACTTCTGCTAGTTGCCAGAAGAAAGCCTCGTCCACCTCGTCCCCCTGGTCTGGTGGTCTATAGCAGACTCCAACCACGACATCACCCTTGTTGCTCACACTTCTCAACTTTATCCAGAGACTCTCAGGTTTTTCTGCAGTATCATACCGGAGCTCTGAGCAGTCATACTCCTCTCTTACATACAACGCAACTCCCCCACCTTTTCTGCCCTGCCTGTCCTTCCTGAACAGTTTATATCCATCCATGACAGTACTCCAGTCATTTGAGTTATCCCACCAAGTCTCTGTTATTCCAATCACATCATAGTTCCCTGACTGTGCCAGGACTTCCAGTTCTCCCTGCTTGTTTCCCAGGCTTCTTGCATTTGTGTATAGGCACTTAAGATAACTCAACGATCGTCCCTCTTTCTCAGCATGAGACAGGAGTCCTCCCCTGTTGCGCTCTCCTGCTTGTGCTTCCTCCCAGGATCCCATTTCCCCACTTACCTCAGGGCTTTGGTCTCCTTCCCCCGGTGAACCTAGTTTAAAGCCCTCCTCACTAGGTTAGCCAGCCTGCTGGCGAAGATGCTCTTCCCTCTCTTCGTTAGGTGGAGCCCGTCTCTGCCTAGCACTCCTTCTTCTTGGAAGACCATCCCATGGTCGAAGAATCCAAAGCCTTCTCTCCGACACCACCTGCGTAGCCATTCGTTGACTTCCACGATTCGACGGTCTCTACCCCGGCCTTTTCCTTGCACAGGGAGGATGGACGAGAACACCACTTGCGCCTCAAACTCCTTTATCCTTCTTCCCAGAGCCACGTAGTCTGCAGTGATCCGCTCAAGGTCATTCTTGGCAGTATCATTGGTGCCCACGTGGAGAAGCAGGAAGGGGTAGCGATCCGAGGGCTTGATGAGTCTCGGCAGTCTCTCCGTCACATCGTGTATCCTAGCTCCTGGCAAGCAGAGATCATTCAACAGTTTGAAAACACATCACTAGAATTGTTACATCAAGAGTATTTTCACATGACACAGATTTTAGATCCTATTTTGTGCACACCTTGACTGCAAGGTACTGCCCTGTTCTATAGAGATGGCACTTTCAGCTTGTGGTATCATGATGCAACAGACTGGATTGAATCCTCTAAGGTTATGTCTACACTATGAGAGTAGTTCGATTTTACTTAAATCGAATTAGTGGAACCTATATTACAAAATCGAACGAGTGTATCCATACTAAGAACAGTAATTCGACTTTATGCACGCTAACAGAGCAAGCGTTGACATTAGATGCCGTGCACTGTGGGCAGCTATCCCACAGTTCCCGCAGTCCCCGCTGCCCATTGGAATTCTGGGTCGAGCCCCCAATGCCTGCTGGGGAAAACAATGTGTCGAGGGTGTTTTTGGGTAAGTGTCGTCATCCAACTGTCACTCCTGCCCTCCCTCCCTGAAAGCACCGGCGGGCAATCAGTTTGCGCACTTTTCTGGTGAGTGACAGTGCGGACGCCACAGCACTGCGAGCATGGAGCCCGCTGCGACCATCGCTGCAGTTATGGCCGTTGTCAACACCTCGCACCTTATCATCCACCTTGTTCAGAGGCAGATGCTGAGAAATCAGGCGAGGAGGCTACGGCAGCGCGGTCAGGACATTAAGTCTGAGAGTGGCACAGACCTCTCGCAAAGCACGGGACCCCGCGCCATGAACATCATGGTGGCAATAGGTCATGTTGATGTTGTGGAACGGTGATTCTGGGCCCGGGAAACAAGCATGGACTGGTGGGACCGCATAGTGCTGCAGATCTGGGATGAATCACAGTGGCTGCGAAACTTTCGCATGCAGAAGGAAACTTTCCTGGAACTTTGTGAGTTGCTGTCCCCTGCCCTGAAGCGCAAGGACACCCGGATGCGAGCAGCCCTGACTGTCCAGAAGCGAGTGGCCATAGCCCTCTGGAAGCTTGCAACCCCAGACAGCTACCGGTCAGTCACGAACCACTTTGGCGTGGGCAAATCTACCGTGGGAGTTGCTGTGATGCAAGTAGCCAACGCAATCGTTGAGCTACTGCTCTCAAAGGTAGTGACCCTGGGAAACGTGCAGGTCATCATAGATGGTTTCGCCGCGGTGGGATTCCCAAACTGCGGTGGGGCTATAGATGGAATTCACATCCCTATCCTGGGACCGGAGCACCAGGCCAGCCAGTACATTAACCGAAAGGGCTACTTTTCCATGGTGCTGCAAGCACTGGTGGACCATAGGGAACATTTTACAAACATCAACGTAGGATGGCCGGGCAAGGTTCATGACGCTCGTGTTTTCAGGAACTCTAGTCTGTTTAGACGGCTGCAGGAAGGTATTTACTTCCCGGACCACAAAATAACTGTTGGGGATGTGGAGATGCCTATAGTGATCCTCAGGGACCCAGCCTACTCGCTAATGCCCTGGCTCATGAAGCCCTATACAGGCGCCCTGGACAGTGAAAAAGAACTCTTCAACTACCGACTGAGCAAGTGCAGAATGGTGGTGGAGTGTGCTTTTGGACATCTCAAGGGGAGATGGAGAAGCTTACTGACTCGCTCTGATCTCAGCGAAACCAATATCCCCATTGTTATTGCAGCTTGTTGTGTGCTCCACAATCTCTGTGAGAGCAAGGGAGAGACCTTTATGGCGGGGTGGGAGGTTAAGGCACATTGCCTGGCTGCTGATTACGCCCAGCCAGACAGCCGTGCAATTAGAAGAGCCCAGCGGGACGCGCTGTGCATCCGGGAGGCTTTGAAAGCTAGGTTCCACAGTGAGCAGGGTAACCTGTGACTATTAAATTTGTTTAAAGAGAAGCGGAACCTGCCCTCGTTTCTTTACCCACTTAATGTTGACTATCCTCTCCAGTTACATACCCCCTTCACCCCGTTGCCCCCCTTCCAACACACCTTTAAAAATAAAATAAATGGAACTTTGTTCATTAACACCGTTTTCTTTATTAAGGGTTTCATGGTAAAGGGTTGAAACTGGGACGCAGACTGTGGTGGGGAGCGGGTGTAGTGATGGAAAGGACGCTTCTAAACTCGAGGAATGACAGGCTCCTGCTCCTAGAGCGGTCCTCAGTGGTGGACTGGTTGTTTCAACGGAGCCTGCCACCCCTCCTTTTCGGAACTCTGTGTGTGGGGGCTATGTGACTTTGTGGCGGGGGAGGACGGTTACAGATCCCCTGCTGCGTGGCTCTGTCATCCAGGCTAAGGACCACTGCATAAGATCTGTAACCGCCCTCCCCCGCCAAAAACTCACAGAGCCCTCCCCCCCACCCCAGAACATGGAAACCACCTCCCAGACTGACCAGGGTGCCTAGTGACTGCAATGTATGTGTGACCTGCTGCTGAACCTGCCCCCGTGTCTGTACCCTGGTAAAAGTGACTGTCCTCTCCAATTACCAACCCTCTTTCCCCCCTTCAAACACACTCTCCTCTAAAAGAACCTGACGGAAACAGTAATGAACAGAAACGTATTTTTTATTAACAACTACACAGTTAGAGGATGACACTGGGACGGGGGCTTGGGTGAGGTGCTTTTGGAGCGAAGGAAAGGACTTATCAGAACTTTGGGAATGAGAGCTGTCTGGTACTTGAGCAGTCTGCAGGGGTGGAGTGACTGTTTTCACGGCCCCTGCCACCCCTCCTTCTTGGGACTTTGGGTGGGGGGGGTGGGACTTTGTGGCGGGGGAGGGCGGTTAGAGATAGACTGCAGCGGGTCTTTGTCCTCCTGCCTCCGGTCCTGCAGAACATCTACAAAGCTCCGGAGCGTGTCTGTTTGCTCCCTCATTAGTCCAAAGAGCATTTGAGTCGCCTGCTGGTCTTCCTGCCGCCTCCTGTCCTCCCTTTCGCTGTGTGATCGCTGGTATTGTGACATGTTCTCCCTCCACTGGGTCTGCTGTGCCTCCTTGGCTCGGGAGCAGACCATAAGTTCGGAGAACATCTCGTCCCGTGTCCTTCTCTTTCGGCGCCTAATCTGCGCCAGCCTCTGGGAGGGGGATGCTGGGGTAGGTCGGGAGACAGTCACAGCTATGGGATGGGAAAAAGGGAGTGAATTCCTCAGAAAGATAAATTTTTGTGAACAATGAACATAGTCTTTCTCTGTGAACAAGACCATGCACAGCACCTATCACATGTGCACTCAGGACAAGGTCGAATTTTTGGCCTTTGCATTCAGTGCCTGGGGTCTTGGAGTACAGATCACACAAACAGGGCAAGACAGCAGAATTTGGCTAGCAGGCGGACATGGTAAGCTGTAGACTTTTGGCTGCTGAAAGCTTAATTTATAGCAGTGCCCTCCTTTCACATTCAAAGCAGTGCCCCTAGCGTTAGCCAGTTCCTGCTGCCGGCAATCCGGCCAGCATGAACTCTGCCACTGTCCCACCCCTGGTTGTGGCTGTGCCCGGGAAAGATCCCTGAATGCTGCCCCTGTCCCGCCTCCACCGCGTGGCTGTAAACTGCCAGTTACAGTTATGTAAAGGAACAGGCAATCAGTCCCAATACTAACATTCCCCTAATTTAAAGCAGGTCACCATGGGTGATATCACTCTGATGAGGATCTCAGACACAGAGAAAGAACGCATGCTGTGTGAATGCCAGCAAAAACTAGGGACGTATGCAGCCATGCTGTGCGAGGCACTGATCCCGGAGTACTTGGTGCTAGCCTGGCACGGAAAAATTTCCTACCATGGAGGACGCAATAAGGCCGCTCTCCCCAGGAACCTAATGCAAAGGCTTTCAAATTACCTCCAGGAGAGCTTCGTGGAGATGTCCCAGGAGGATTTCTGCTCTATCCCCGGACATATTGACACAATTTTCCAGTAGCTGCACTGGCAAGGACTAAAAAGTAGAGTGCCTAGGGCAAAGTAATCATGCAAAACTGGACATTTTGAGATACTTTTGCAGTAGTTGCACTGGCAAGGACTAAAAAGTAAAGCGCCTAGGGCAAAGTAATCATGAAAAACCCATTGTTGATATTCCATTCTTGTTCTGATCAAAATAAATGTTTACATGTTTAAAACACTTACTGACTGATCCTTCCCCTGATTCAGGGTCAGGGTTAACGCCTTGGGAGGGTTCGTAAGGGATCTCCGTGAGGATTATGAAGAGATCCTGGCTGTCGGGGAAATCAGCGTTGTATGTGCTGTTGACTGCCTCGTCCTCCTCATCTCCGTCCTCATCTTCCCCATCTGCGAACATCTCCGAGGAAGCAGCCGTCGACAATACCCCATCGTCAGAGTCCACGGTCAGGGGCGGGGTAGTGGTGGCGGCCGCACCTAGAATGGAATGCAGTGCCTCGTAGAAACGGCATGTCTGGCGCTGGGATCTGGAGCATCCATTTGCTGCTTTGGTCTTCTGGTAGCCTTGTCTCAGGTCCTTGATTTTCACTCGGCACTGCGTTGCATCCTGGCTGTATCCTCTCTCCGTCATGGCTTTGGAGATCTTCTCGTAGATCTTCGCATTCCGTTTTTTCGATCGCAGCTCCGAAAGCACGGACTCATCACCCCACACAATGATCAGATCCAAGACTTCCCGATCAGTCCATGCTGGGGCCCTCTTTCTATTCTGCGATTGCATGGTCACCACTGCTGGGGAGCTCTGCATCGTTGCCAGTGCTGCTGAGCTCGCCACAATGTCCAAACAGGAAATGAGATTCAAACTGCCCAGACAGGAAAAGGAATTCAAATTTTCCTGGGGCTTTTCCTGTGTGGCTGGTCAGAGCATCCGAGCTCGGACTGCTGTCCAGATTGTCAACAGAGTGGTGCACTGTGGGATAGCTCCCGGAGCTATTAGCGTCAAATTCCATCTACACTTACCCTAATTCGACATGGCCATGTCGAATTTAGCGCTACATCCCTCATTGGGGAGGAGTACAGAAATCGATTTAAAGAGACCCTCTATGTCGAACTAAATAGCTTCGTTGTGTGGACGGGTGCAGGGTTAATTCGATTTAACGCTGCTAAATTCGACATAACCTCCTAGTGTAGACCAGGCCTAAGCTTCATCATGAGGTTTTGTAATTACAAGAGTGTGCTGAAATTCAATCTATGCCAGTATAAGTGCTCTTCTCTCATCTACACACCAGTCATCGTTTTTCTAGAGAGAGAAACCTAGAGTCTTTGTAGAGCAGAAAAAGAAGACCTTTTAAAAAGAATCTCTCTCTCTCTGTCTTTCTAATATGCACACATTGTGTGTATTATTTTTTAATAAACACACAAAATTAGGTAGTCTCTAATGTCAAATTGCAAATAATGTCTTCCTCTTCCCTTGTTGACTGACTCTTGTCAAACCAGATAATACTCTTACAACTACAACTGTAGCAGCTGCATGCAACATCCACAGGTCAATTTCTCTAGCTTATTTCTGCAGGGCATTTACTTAGAGTCCACTACGTATTTCTTTAATGTATTTTTTTTTCCTTGCAGGTGCTATATAAATTGACTTGGTATGAAATCTTATACACTGTATACTTGTAATTTTGCTATGCAAATTCTAAGAGTGGGTACAAAAAATTGCATTCCTGTTATAGCTTTTAATTTTAATGGTGAAAAGTGACCTTAAGCACTATATAACTATACATTCCTACAGATCTTTCCATTTTTATACCATTTAGTAAGTTTCTTCTAGTAATTGTGAAATATCTCTGCTAAATTAGTGCTCGTATAACTTTCTATAGATTGCAGTTTACCATTTTAAAAGGACAATTTCTTATGCCCAGAGACCTTTTTCATCATCTTATACTAGTAGTAAGCTATTTTGTGATGGTGAAGACAGTAAAAATTAGATGATTAATCCAATTTGCAGGTATTTGAATTGGCATAGATTTGGATCCTTCATGTTTTCCATTAATAATTAAATACAGAGGCAGTTTTGGCAGGTGGGAAATGTGCTGCCCAGAGCTGCTCCTGGTCTGGCTCCTGGTCCTGGCTAGAGCTACTGCTTCTGTTGGAATAGTGAGATGTAATTCTGAAGGGGTTTACCTAGTGTAACTGGAGGCAGTTCCTGCCTGGCCTAACTACGATGGCCTCTGTGCTCTGGCTCACTTCAAAAGAGTTCCCATTGAAGTGGCAGCTAAGACTAGGAGCTACTCCACCACCTGGGAGAGCTGTCAGGGGTGAATGGCTAACATCTGTTTGGTTTCTAGTTTGTTTTCCAAGATGATTTTAACTGTTCTTATCTCATACCATATCTTGGTTTCTATATGTTGTTCATTTGTTATTGCAGTATGTTCATTCTCAATCTTCTCTCAATAGTTGTTGTTCATATATTTCCTCGAAATGGTCAATAAAAAATTCAGAAAACTAATTGGCATGTTGGCTTCTGCTAGAAATGTAATATTATATGTTTACCATTATAATGTAGCTTCCAAAGTACATAAATATTTACTGGTTACAGAAAAATACCAAGGGCTGCGAAATCCAACATATCAAATGAAGTCTTTGTTATTTGTTTCTCATTGCTAACAGATATTCAAGAGTTTTATGAAGTGACATTGCTAAACTCCCAAAAAAGCTGTGAGCAAAAAACAGAAGAAGCAAATCAAGTTGCAGAGAAATGGGAGAAGACAAAATCTTCTGCCACAGGCCATGGGAGTCTGCAGAAAAACCAAGAGGTACCATAATAGATGAATAGTTACAAGTATATATAGTGAAATAGATGGCTCAAGTGTTGGAAAATGTCATGTGGTGGCTTTGTAATGCAGGAAGGGTGGCTTTGTGGTTGAGATACTACACTGAAACTGAAAAGGAGATCTGCCTTCAATTCCTGACTCTGACACAGACATTCTCTGTGACCTTGCACAAGTCACTTAATCTCAGTGTGCTTCAGCTCCCCATCTGTGAAATGGGGAGTGCAGTGCTTCCTTTTCTCTACCCTTTGTCTGTCTTGTTTGCTATTTTGTGTTTGATTATATCACTGTCCATTGGGCGGTCCTCAAGGAGAATAAGGGACCTACTACTACTCATAAAAGGTGAACCCCTTTAGCTCATGTGCTAGTGGCCTGTGTTATTTGAATGTGAAAGACCACCGTTCCAGTCTCAGCTCTGTAAGAGCATGTAAGAATTGTCTAAAAGTTGCTACCAAAACTTTCATACACATGTGCCTAAAATTAAACCTGATCTTTCTGAGGTGTTTGGAACCCACAACTCCCATTGAACTCAAGCTCAGCCCTTGGAATATCAAGAACCATAGATGAAAAAATCTAGACACCAAAGTCTGCAGCTGCTGGAAGGATTTGAAGCTATTCTTTACTATGCCTGGTTCAAATCTGTCCCTGGTCAATAGTGACCAAAAACTGCTAGGCAGCCTACGTGAACTAAACTGATAGTTATTTTCCTGGTGGACTCTACCACAAAAACTAGTGAATTATTTTCACCTCAGCAGAAAGGCCAAGGATTGAGTAGACATGGAGTGCAAACTACTCTGTCTTATCTCCAGGACAAGATCAAGGCAAAGGACACTGGGTAGACATTTGCATTGTCACAGTGTAAACTGAGGAGAAAGAGAAGATTTTAGTTTCCAACGCTGTCAATCCAGCACCTCCCATGAGCTGCAAATTCACTTGTAAGAGCAAATCTGAAATAAAATAAAAACTCAGAAACATATCACACTTCCGCATGGCATTTCTTATAGGATTGTTCCAAAAGCTAGGTTGGAACTATAGATGGCTAACAGGATCTCTAAAGGAATAAAAAATTTGATTGTAGAAATTAATTAGGGAAAGAAGCATTCAGAATTAATGAAAGACGCATTCAGATTTTGAGCAAAACCACAGCAAATTAAACTAAACATTAAATCAGGACATTTTCCATGAATGATTTAACACTAGAATCCCAGATGAAGATACAGTTGGCTAACCTTGCTAATCTAATAATTTCTGACATGAAACTATACCACTTACAGACGTGTATGTGAATTAGCTTTCAGTTTATTATCCTTTGAAGTATCTGGCAAAGACAGTGGACTGCACTCTCTTCTTTCTCCCTGACCTGGTGAAAGTATTTGACTGGCTGCCCCATCTTTCTGAACCTTCTTTTCTCTAAGGGATAAGCTATCAGGCTAGAACAAGGAAATGTAGCCCTAACATTCACGTTAATGTTAATGGTAGATGTAGGATATGGCAAAATCCAAGTATATCAATGCTGAAAATTATGTACTAATTTACAAACAAACAAGCAAACAAACAAAAATTGGTCCAAAGATTTCAAACCTGCGTGCCTAAAGCTAGGCTCTTAAGTAAAACTGGACTAATTTTCAGAGCATCCACAAATTCCACTGAAGTCAATGAGAGAAAGAGGGAGGCACTCAGCACCTTTGAAAATCAGGCCTAAAAACAGATTTAGGGATTTATTATTGGGCACCCCGGTTTGAAAAGTCAGGCTTTTGCTTTTCTTTAACAATTGTTAGTACCTGTTAGTAAATATTAACCCTTTGAGTCCTCTTTTTCATGTATATTAATTTACATATGAACTATTCTCCAAAAATCTTTATGATATTAGCAAAGAGTGTTTGAATTCTAAGTCCCAGAGCATTGGTTCTGTGAGTGACTTGTATTCAGGAATTTTATATGACTGAGTATTGGACTGTATCTAATTATCCTCAGCATCATCAGGACATGGGAATCCAGGTGTCCAGGGAAAAGACCCCTTCAGACTACTAAAAGTGTCAACAGAAATATGTTATAAACAAAGGTGGGTGGTTGATAAGGGATATTTGTTATGGCAGATGTTTTCTGTTTTGAACTGGGTGATCGATAAAGAATATTTATTATTACAGATGGATATAATAGAATGGAATAATGACCCCACTGAAAGGTGTTTTTAACTCATTAAGAACTGTTGGTTGTCACAGCTGTAAGTAATGATGACTGGGTTAGAGATTCCTTTTTACTCATCAGTCAGATAAACTGAGTACCATAAAAGAAATTCCAGCAGTAACTGGGAAAGCAGAACACGTGATAAAATCAATCATGGAAAAATATTTTCCCTCCAAAAAGAAGTTTCTTGGTCTCATATCCTATAAAAGGACAGGGGTTTGAGGAAGTAGACTGTGAATGAACACTGTTAACATTCCACCAAGTACAGAAGAAGGGACCAAGCTACCTTCTCTTCACCATCTACAGGAGATGGTAAAGTATGTCTTCTTCCTATATTCTGTATAGTGCTGTATTAATCTTTAATTTAAAAAATTCATTTGAGCTTGTTATTTGACAATCTTGAATTATTAAATCCACACATGCAACACAATAATATGTAGCATCAACATTACAAAACTTTAAAATCTGATCATTTTAATACATTCAGAATTTACCTGTTAGATAATATATGTATAACACTGCTTTCTATAAGAAATTAAATCTATCAGAAAATAATCCCATAAAAAAAATCATACAAATATCAATCCATGACTTATTCCTTTTGAAGATAGCATTTTGTTCTTTCATTTCCTCCATCCTCGCTAACAGATCCCAAGCCTGGAAAGAAATATATCTGCTCCTTTTCATAGGCCTGGTCTACACTACAAACTTAAGTCGACATAAACTGCATGCAGTCGATCTAATAATGTATGTGTCTACACTTCCGAGTCCCTCCCACCGACCTAAGTGGCCTGTAAAGTCAACTTCTGAACTCCAACTCCGCGAGAGGCATAGCGCTTGATTCAACATACACGGGTTGACATGGGGATAGTGTATACACTGTGTTGTGTAATTTGAATGAATTGACCTCCTGGAGGTGTCCCACGGTGCTCCTCTGTGACCGCTCTGGAGAGCACTTTCAACTCCACTGCACTTCAGCCAGGAGACAGCCACCCCTCTGTTAAAACCCTGGGAACTTTTGAATTTTCATTTCCTGTTTGATCAGCATGGAGAGCTCGCCATCACAGCTGATCATGGAGACTCAAGGCTGCAAACGCGCTCCAGCATGGAGCATACAAGAGACACTGGATCTTATTGCTGTCTGGGGAGAAGAGTCTGTGCAGGCAGAGCTCCAATCCAGCAGAAGAAACGCTGACATCTATGCCAAGATCGCGCAGGGCATGGGGGAGAAGGGCTACACCAGGAACACGCAGCATTGCCGCATGAAAATAAAGGAGCTTCGGCAAGCGTACCAGAAGACAAGGGAGGTGAACAGTCATTCTGGTTCTGCCCCACAGACATGCCGCTTTTATGAGGATCTGCATGCGATTCTTGGCGGCGACCCCACCGCTACCCTAAAATGCTCCATGGATATCTCCCAGGAGCACTGGGCGACCTTGAGCAACAACGAGGAGGACATTGTTGACGAGGAGGAGAATGTGAGGCAGGCAAGCAGAGGATCCATTCTCCCTGACAGCCAAGAACTGTTTTTAATCCTGGAGCCCATCCCTTCACAGGACCAGTTGGCGGTGGAGTGTGATGCTGCAGAAGGCACCTCTGGTGAGTGTACATTTCCATTCAAACTGTAGGAGTTACATGTTATTATTTTTTATGTTTAATTGGAACAAAAAAGTAGGTGTAGTGCAGTGGTGGGCAACCTGTGGCCTGCGGGCTGCACACAGCACATTAGGGTAATTCACTGGTGGGCTATGAGACAGTGTTTACACTGACGGTCCGCAGGCACGGCCACCCAGAGCTCCCAGTGGCCGTGGTTCACCGTTCCCGGCCAATGGGAGCTGCAGGAAGTGGCGTGGGCTGGCGGTTGTGATTATGGTTGTGATTATGTTGTGGCTTGCAGTGAAGTGTGTTGAGAGGTGATTTAAAAAAAAATCAACCTTGCACCAGAAACAATGTATGCACTGTCAATGCTATCCTTGTGCTTTGCATTCCTTGCAGCTGAAACCTTGTCCATCAGCACATCCTCCACACCGGGACAGAGATTTTCCCAGATTAGAAGGTGGAAAAAGAAGTCTCGGGAGGACGTGTTCAGTGAGTTAATGTGTGTCTCCGAGAGTGACAAGACAGAGCTCAGAGCATGGAGGATTACACTGTCCACGAACCTGGACATGGACAGGGAGGACAGGAGAGCATTCAGGGAACAAGAGCGTGCCACGCAAGAAGAGATGCTGCAGCTTATGAAGGAGCAATCAGACATGTTGAGGCATCTGGCTGAGGTTCAAGAAAGGCAGCTGGATACTGGAGTCCCCCTGCAGCCTATGCTGAACCTGCTGCCATCATCACCCAGTTCTACATCCTCCTTCCCCAAACATCCTATGTGGCGGGGAGTGGGGGAGGGGAGATCCGTATCCCTTGCACTCAACACCAGGGGAGGGTACAAGGACCAGAAGGCACCTTTGATTGCTACTGCAGTGCATCTGTAAGCAAGCTTTCCTTGTTTCTTCCCCCACATTGTTATCAGTCCTTTTGCCCCAGGTTATCTTTCTTTTCTTTGCTGTCTGTGTGTGTGTGTGTGCATAGTAAAACGTAATGGACTGAGGAGAAAAGGCTCTTTATTCATTCAACACATGGTGGTTGGTGAGGGTGGAGTTTACAGGGGGGAAAATGCAATGGCAGGGACAGTTTGGTAAGGAACAACACAGATAAGAGTCACATTACTCTGGCTCATTGCTGAAACTGGTTTGCAAAGCCTCACGGCTCTTCTTATTGCCCTGGTATCTGGCTGCTCAAAACTGGCTGCCAGGCAATCTGCCTCAACCCCCCACCACCGCAAAAACTTTTCTCTCTGTTTCACAGATATTATGGAGCATACAGCAGGCAGCAATAACAATGGGGATATTGCTTTCACTGAGGTCTAACTTAGTAAGCAAACAACATCAGCGACCTTTTAAATGTCCAAAGGCACTTTCCACCATCATTCTGCACTTGCTTAGCCTATGGTTGAGCCAGTCCTTACTGCTGTCCAGGCTGCCGGTGTACAGCTTTATGAGCCATGGGAGCAAGGTGTAGGCTGGGTCTCCCAGGATTCCGATTGGCATTTCAATATCACCAATAGTTATTTTGCAGTCTGGAAAGAAAGTCCTTGCTTGCAGCTTTCTGAACAGACCTGCACTTCAGGGCTGGGGAAAGCTCTTCACACAGTTCTTGGAAAGTGGCCTTACGCAGCTGAAAGTTCTGCAGCCACTGCTCGTCATCCCATAGCTGCATAACAATGTGGTCTGACCAGTCGGTGCTTGTTTCCTGGGCCCAGAAACGGCACTCAACCGTGTCAAGTTAATGTGTGACTGTTTGTCCATTAAGCACCAAGGGGTAGCTTGACACTGTATAAATAATCATTGCATTGTTCATGGTGTGTTTGGCTATTTACAGTATATGAGATAGCATTGGATGTTCATTGAATGGCTGTCTATTTGTCTTCCACTCTTGGGGTTTGCACACCCTGTGTTCAGAATATTTTCCTAGCTAGCTGTCACTTGTTGGTCTGCACATGCTCACTGAATGCTCTCATACTCCCCACTCTAAACCCCCTCCCCCCCCCGAGGGCATAAAGGGGCAGGAAGGACCAACCACCTCTCAGTTCCTTCAACCACAGCCTTAAGCTGTAGAAGGAAACTTTAGCAGTCCCTTACTCCTGATTTAAACATTACTGTCTAGGTTAGGGGCATATTCCTAGTGAATGTGCTATATGCTGTTCATTTGGCAAACAGTTTCCAAAGAACAGAGATATTAAATTCAAGATGTAGCTCCTGGATAGATGCATGAGACCTGACTCAGATCCTGGTGAGTCCCATCAGTTTGTCTCCAGTGTCCTCTCTACTAGTAGTGTTCCTGAAGCAGTTAAAAGATCTTCGCCTGAAAAGGGAGACATCTCATTTTCCAGGTGTAATGAAGTTACCTGTGGCGGGACACTACTGAGAGTATCACTTCAGGACAAATTGCTTGGAACAGGGCAGTCACAGCCCAAGGCTGGGGTTTCTTTTTGTTATTAAGGCACACCAAACCAGCCAAACAGAGAGGACTTCGGTTTTACCCCACTGGCTAACCAGTTCAGTTCCTGTTAGATCTAGAGGCTATGGAGGTTTCCATTCAATCCAAAAGAAAAGGTTTCCATTCTCATTTTTTCCTTTTGCCAAAGTAAAAAGGGGGATGGAGAGCCATTCCAGTTTTGAGACAACTTAACTCTTTTTATCTAGAAACAAAAGTTCAGAATGATGACTCTCACTACCAGTACAAATTGTTGCCTTTCAGATTGGTTTTGGCTCCAAGGGTTTTCACTAAGTGTCTGGCCCAAGTGGTGGTGTTCCTCAGAAGATACAACATCAAAATATATCCATATTTAGATGATTTGCTTCAGGGCTGTTCACAAAAGCAAGCAATGGATCACATCTTCTTCACTCTGAGCCTTATCTTGAACCTAGGTCTAAGAGTCAATGTGAAGAAATCAAACTTAATTCCACCTCAAAAGGTGGAATTTATAGGAGATTTGATAGATTCCAAGTCAGTGTCAGTATATCGTCCTCCAAATAGGTTTGAGAAGTTGGTGAATATCATCCGTCAAGTGAAAAGAAACCATATAAAAACTATCAGAATGTGTATGAGACTGTTAGGGCACATGGCATAATGCATATTTGTCACTCCTCAATCCAGACTGCAGCTTTGTCCTCTTCAATCATGACTGAAGATCATATGCAGTCTGTTGACCCAAAGTATGAACATGACTATCAGAGATCCTCAACAAGTTCTAATGTCTTTGATTCTATGGGTACGTCTATACCCAGCCGCTAGTTCGGCGGCTGGCAATTGAACTTCTGGGTTCGACTTATCGCGTCTTGTCTGGACGCGATAAGTCGAACCCGGAAGTGCTCGCCGTCGACTGCGGTACTCCAGCTCGGCGAGAGGAGTACCGCGGAGTCAACGGGGGAGCCTGCCTGCCACGTGTGGACCGAGGTAAGTTCGAACTAAGGTACTTCGAACTTCAGCTATGTTATTCACGTAGCTGAAGTTGCATACCTTAGTTCGATTTGGGGGTTTAGTGTGGACCAAGCCTAAGACAGTTAATGAAGCCCATACAAGGCTCTGCTTCCATGACTGTCATTGCACCAGCATGAACCAGTCAGTAGTGGTCTCCCGAGCTGATTGGATTGTTGATATGAAAACCCATCACCCTTCCTCTGATTCCCAACTTGATATCACAGCACAACAGGACAGTGTTTCATCTGGACTTGACATCCTGACATCTGATAGCCTGGATGTAAGCTGCTTGAATGAGACTGAAAAGTCCTGTTGTCAGGTAGTTCAGGACATTTTACTAAATTGTAGAAAACTTCCCACTAGGGCTACTTACAGCTCTAAATGGAGGAGATGTGAATCTTGGTCCTGAGATCATAATATTTTCCCCCTTTGAGACCAATATAGCTCTCATATTAGAAACCTCCTCTGGTTTAAATCCTCTGGGTTATTTAATTCTATTAAAGTATATTTAGCTTCAATATCCCATAGTTAAAAGTTTCCTTGAGGGTCTACTTCAAGTACTTCCACTAGTAAAGGACTCACCTCCACAGGGGATCTGAATATTTTATTGTCAGGTTTAATGAAAACTCTATTTAGCCTTTAGCTAACTGGCCATGAACATTCATCTGTCCTTGAAAACAGTGGTTTTGTAGCAATTACTTCTGCACGTAGAGTGGGTGAAATTAATGCATTGATGTGGAGTCCTCCCTATGCGATTTTTCATAGGAATAAGATTTCATTAAGGCCTCATCAGAGTTTTCTGCCAAAGATGGTGTTTGAGTTTCATGTTAACCAGTCCATTTTTGCCAATATTTTGTCCAATATCTCACACTAATGGAGGAAAGAAAAAGAACTCAGCATACTTTAGATGTAGCTATAGCTTTAGCCATTATCTGAATAGAACTAAATTATTTTTGGCACATGCTGAGAGGGTTAAAGGTAAACAGATTTCTTCTCAAACACTTTCAAATTGGATTTTGAGATGTATTAATTTGTGTTATCAGTTTGTAGGTTGGGATCCTCTGTCAGTAGTTAGGGTGCATTCTACAAGTTCTCAAGCTTCTCATATTGCTTCTTTTAATAATGGCTCAGTTTTGAAAATATGTAAGGTGGCCACATATGTTTATATTTTCATGAAACTTTATGCAATTGGTCAGGCAATGAGGGAGGATGCAACCTTTGGGAGAGCAGTACATAGATCTGTCTTGATGTAAGGCCCATCTCCATCTGTTAACTGCTCTTCAGTTTCCAAGAGTGTAAGACTTTTAGACAACCACTCAATGGAAAAAAAGAGATTACTTACCTTGTAGTAACTGATGTTTTTCAAATGTGTTGACTGTAAGTATTCCACGACCCACCTTCCTTCTCCACTATTCTAAGTCCTTACAAGACTTCAGCTGGTGAAGAAGCTGAGAGGCAGTTGGTTCGCCCTATCCCTTTATGCCCTCAGAAAGTGGGAAGTATGAGGGCATTGAGTGGACATGTGCAGAACAGGGTACTGATAGCTAGGACAAAGTTCTAATCTGTGGCGCTAAGGGGCATACAGTACCCAAGAGTGGAAGACATATAGACAACACATCTCAAAGAAGATCAGTTACTACAAGTAAATAACCTCTTTTTCCAGGTATGAAACGCAAGTTTTGCTAGCATCACATTATTGTTGCATTGTACCCTGTATGAAAACTACTTATGAGAGCTGATATATCTTGCACTGCTGCAAATATTGTAGATTTAAATAATTTCAGCAGTATCAGATCTGCATAGAATCTTTCAAATTTCGTTGGAATATTTAGGGTCATATTTTTTAAATGTATATTTTGAGTAATATAGGAAGAAGGGTCTGCTGATGTGTCACACTACCCCTGTAGCAAACCATCTGCTATGGATGATGAGACAATCCCAAATGAGAGAGTTATTTAGGGGCTAATCTGAAAGGTATTAGATTTTTCTTAAAAAAACTTAATTGAAAGTAATATGAAATAACAAGCTAAAGCTAGAAAGAAAAAATAGATGTAGGGTGTAGCCTGTACAACTGATTTTTCTGCTTTTCTATTGAAACAGGAAACTGGGCACTTCTTACCGTGGGAGTGTGTGTTTTGTTTTGTCTTGTCATGAGTTTCCCCTAGAACAAGGTGATGGCAGCAGAATTTGCTGTAGATGTGATTATTGCTGATATGAGGGAGCTATTTCTTATAAGCTTACACAGCAACCTAGTTGGTGGGAATGTAGCGTTGACAAAAATGAATGGAGAATTCGGAGACGGTAGATCTGGGTGTAGGAAAGCGCTTCATGTTCATCAATGTATTTTAGCATCTGCTTAATTTATCGTATATATTAAATGGGCTTCTGAATTCATTGGCCTTCCTCCTCTCACTCATTTTAAATGAGTCTGTGACCCACAGTTCTATGCTACAGTTATAGTGTGAGATAATATGAGCACATCACCACAAATCCTTGCTTCCAATGAAAAACCCAGTCTGTGGAGAGAGAAAATATTTATTTTGCCTAGGCTTGTTGAAGGAACAGAAATGGACACCATGTAGAGTCAAGCACAAGGGTTTATTACGCACAGCATTAGCGGAGTGCCACTTTGCTTATTAGGCTCAGAGACACCTCTAAACAATTAATTACAATAGATTATATAGGGGGCTCATGAGCGGAGAGAAGCGATGGAGTGGGAGTTCCCGAGCCCCTGGATAGGTTCTAGCAGCAAGACAAGATTAGCACAATAAGCCAATAGTCTAAAAGATTATATAACGGCTCCGCCCATGGCTCGGTTAACATGTTGCTAATACACAAGTGTTTCCCCTCAAACTATTCCTATTGCAGTGTGTAGGTTAAATCCTGATTTTGGAGTCCACAGGAATGAGAACTCTTCCGGTTGTCCAACAGGTACATTCCTGTGGGTATAAAGCAAAAGGGGAGTGAAAGTACACAGCAATTAGCAATTGTTTTAGGGATCACCATTGTGTTTCTGAGAACTAGAGTTGGCATCTGTGAAGGAGGATTCATCTGTGAAGGGGAGGCTGTCATATCTCATACTGACATGTTGGGCCTCTCCCTGAACCCTGGTAGGCATTTGGGGAGTGTGTTCGCTATCTCCTTCCTGCACCGGGAGTTGACTTTGAGGCTCTTCTCAGTGCTTTGTGCGTCTGTAACTCATGATAAGAACACCCAATTACTACTCCCCATCTGGAGTTCTGTTGACTCCGCTTATCTAGTTGAAACAAAGCAAGGTTGTCTCTGTTTACTCAGTTTTTCTTAGCCATATATTGTCTATTGTTAGCTAGGCCCCAGGCCTCAGACCAAGCTGTGGAATTTGGGCCTTTGTGAAAAGTTCTTAACAGAGACTATGGCTAAGATCTTACATACACATTAATGGAATTTGGCCCTTCACTTGTTGAAAGGAAATGTAATTAAAGAAGCGTGAAGTACTTTAGCCTCTAAAACCACAAAAATCCTGCATCACAATAAAATGTACTTACTCTTAGGAGTGGAGATGGTAACTTATATTTTGGTGACGAGAGAGGAAGGATAGGCCAGTGGTTAGGGCAGAGATGGGCAAACTACAGCCCACGGGCCACATCTACGGGACTCTCCTGCCTGGCCCCTGAGCTCCTGGCCTGGGAGGCTAGCCCCTGGTCCCTCCCCTGCTATTCCCCCTCCCCCGCGGCCTCAGCTCACTGCGCCGCTGGCGCAATGCTCTGGGCAGCAGGGCTGCAAGCTCTTGCTGGGCAGTGCAGCTGCAGAGCTGCAGCCTGACCTGGTGCTGCGCGGTGGTGTGGCTGGCTCCAGCTGGGCAGCACGGCTGCCTGTCCTGCTGCTCTGGGCGGTGTGGCTGTAGCGCCGCCAGCCACCGGTGCTTCAGACAGCCCTGCGTCAGAGGGTGAGAAGCAGGGGGGGTCGGATAGGGGGGCGGGGGCCGGGCCATACCTGGCTGTTTGGGGAGGCACAGCCTCCCCTAACTGGCCCTCCATACAATTTCCGAAACCCGATGTGGCCCTCAGGCCAAAAAATTTGCCCGTGTCTGGGTTAGGGAGTTAGCCTGGGACATGGGAAAGCTGGGTTTAATTCCTTGCTCCACCATGGTTTTCCTCTGTGACCTTGGGCAAGTCATTTAGCTTCTGTGTTCCTCAGTTCCTCCTCTATAGAATGGAATAGTAATGCTTCCTTACCTCTCAGGGATTTTGTGAAGATAACTACATTAAAAACTGAGCAGTTCACATACTATGCTAATGGGACCACATAAGTATCTAGAGAGAGGTCTCCATCTGGTAAAATAAAAATGTAAATGGCTGTTCAGCTATGGCGGTAATAGGCTTGCCTTCAGCTACAACCCTCATTAAAAGACACAAGTTCACCCTGGTTTTAACCTCTATTTTTATTACCTTGGTCTCCAATGCTACTTACCTTTGTTCACTAAGTGTTTCAGCCTTTATGCGAGAGAAAATTGAGGTTAAAGAAAGGAACTCCCTGCTGTCAATCTTGCATATGAGCTGGGTAGCCATAAGTTTGATTGTCCCTGTAGCACAGCATGAAAAGACTATGCATGCATAGGGTACATCATGGAGCAGATTCTTGCAGCATATTGAATTGGAACCACTCACAATGAATGAGGAAAGTTGATCATCATAAATGGATCTCACACATACAAAATCCACATTCAGCTCAGCAATGAACTAACATCTGCTCTGAAATTGTCCCCATAGAGTCTTGCTCTTAAAGTTCATTTAATTCCTGTTGCTGCATGCATTTCTGATGTTTAGAAGATCATTTCACAAAGGAATCCAATTACAGTATATGGAAATACATGCTCCTATTTCAACTTGTTTCAGGAATGCCTGCCATCCTTGCACCTAGCTATTACAAACATTGAACTTACTTCTTTGTCCTTAGTCTAAGTTCCTGTTTGTTAAAGTTTGCAGTACTAAAACCCTTATTTAAGAATTCTTCTGCCTAGAATATTTATCAAACCATTAATTTATTTTGTATCAGTAGCTTGTCTGAAAAACACAGAACCATCTGTATACATTTATGAAATTTCTGTCAGTTTTCTTATTTCATTTTTGCAACTCTCTAGAAACAACTTTCATTCCTATGGCTGGAGCAACTGCATCCGGTTCTAACTAAACTAAACTAACTAAATCCGGTTCTGTTTCAGCAATTACACTTAATCTGTTAGAGTCACTAGATTAGACTAATCATAATATTTTATTAGATGGGTTCAAAATGTGCAGCTTTGTCTGTCTTTTCTTTACTAAATTTAGCTCATGCAGCGTATATTTTTCTGATCAAACACAGCTCATATCTGTGTATAGATTTGTGTCAGCAACAGTTGACTTGTAATACAATTTAACACAATGATCTCCTGCAGAAAGGAAGCAATTGGGGAGGGGGGGCTATACAGAATATGCTGCATCTTAGTTCTGTTTAACTCTTTTGAGCCCAGGTATTTGTAGCTTCCATCATTTAATGTCCATTTATCTGGGTTTCAGAGTAGCAGCCGTGTTAGTCTGTATCCGCAAAAAGAACAGGAGTGCTTGTGGCACCATAGAAGTGGTGCATCCGAAGAAGTGGGCTGTAGTCCACGAAAGCTTATGCTCTAATAAATTTGTTAGTCTCTAAGGTGCCATAAGTACTCCTGTTCATTTATGTGGGATCATTCTGAATCCTGGCTTCACAAGGTTATGTTTTTTAGTATATACTGTATGTCATAACATGCAGATGTGCTTTAATCAGAGAGATGATTTTATATGCCTGCATCTATCTTCTCAAATTGCTTGACTAAGATTCAGAAATTGGTATCTGCAAGCTTATTTTTTATTAAATCCTGATATATAATTGGTTGGAAACAAATATCTTAACCATACTCTACAGTTGAGTCTCTCTGTTTTGGTATTTGTTCTATAGCTTGCCAATAACCTAGGTCCCAGAACTTTTATCACAGTGTCACTTAAGTGCTGTTTTGAATATGTTTTAATGTAATTGGATAAGTGATTCAGTTTTAAAGTGATAATTTGTTCATATGTGCCATAATGAGGACTGGATTGCTGCATCACACAATGTTCTGGCCTTCCTAACTCCAATTTCCTAGGGGAAAAGGATGGTCTTTTCATGGAGGCCTAATGTTGAGAGTCAGGAGCCCTAAGTTTTATTTCTACCCCAGACATGTATTCTGTGGGTCCTTAGGCAAATCACTTAGGGATACATTTTTCAGCTCCTATCATCAATGTATGCATGTGCTAATTTAGACATACACTTTCTCTCATCCTTTGCAGTTATAGACACCAGTACACACATTTGAACAATCCTAACACCTGTTTGTGTGATCAGACACACTGAGTCTGATTCTCCACTTATATCAGGGAAATGTCATTGACTTCACTAGAGTTATTCCAGATTTATTTAGGTGTAACTGAGAGTAGAATTCGGCTCTGTAATAAAGAAACTAGCAACATCTCTAGCTCAGATCACATGTACCAGACATGTTTGTTTGTTTCACAATTATATAATATGCCTATATAAAATAACCTCTAGGCAGTCTTCTGATTTGGGATTTGTTATTACATCTGCAAGGGATTATGAGCTGGCCAAAACAGCTGCCTGGAACCAGAAACAACAGTTTTCCCCAATGAAAAATGGTTGCATATTAACAACAAGCATACAGAATTAGCCATACTTTTAATTAAGCAGTGGGTCTCCATTGTGACAGGCTCTGTGGTCAGACTATTGAATGAGTTTTATTCCAGATATAGGACATACATCAAGGTCAAAAAAATGAGGTGGTAGAAGCAGCAATAGTACCAGAGATACCGCTATGAAAGTATCATTTAAAAAGGATCTAGTCATTTTAACATATTAAATTACATTTCTTTTTCAAAATAATGCATTTAAACAAGGGCTGTTGGCACAGCAAAATAATTGGATGGAAAAAAACTCATATACTTAAAATATGTGACTATCCCAGCAGGCTTCTAGCATGAGTTGGTGTTTGCTGCAAAATACATGTGATTTATTCATAGGTTCTAATAATATTCTGGGAATTTATATTTTATCCACTTGCAAAAACAATCATACTCTGTCTATTATTAAAAATTACTTCTCTGCTCTCTAAGACTGTATAAGTTCTGTAAAACTGATATTCAGTGTTGGGTCAGGTCTTCCTTAGTTTTTATTTTAAAAATATTTGAGAGCAATTTGTCTCACTTAAACATCTATGACTCTGATCATTTACCAATCTGAGCAGGTAGGCAAGAGAATTCACTGCCCTCCAAATTCAAAGGACACAGTGCTCCACAGAGAGGTTTATATCTTTAACCTACCCAAGTTTATCTATTGAAATTCTTCCTAAATAGTTCCCAGGAATAGAAAAGAAATCACTTGTAAGCTTCTGAAACATACAAAGATCATCAAGGGAGTGACCCCTCAGATAGGTGCATATATTTCTGCTCAAGAAGACATATGTATAGCTAGGAGAAAGTATCTTCACTCCTTTGTTTAGCTTCTTTACAAATTAGGACAACTACACAAAGGATGTAGCAAACAGTAGCCAAAACCCCAAAGGTAACAACCAAGGAAAATAAATTGAAGGGAAACTGTCAATTTGAAAATCACATTTCTCTCTCCTCATTTCGCCTCTACTATATAGTAAGAAATTAACTATATATATTCTCTGTTTTTTCAATTTGTATACTTTGTGCATTTGACAGCAATTAGCTTATAGTTTGTCTTGCTGCTACCCTGTATAGCTGGTTCTGGTGAAATTTAGCTCTGTTTAGAGAACCAATACAGGCATATGCACCACTTAGTTCAACATAAGATTTAAGTGGGAGATGAGTGGTGCATGCCTCAAGATCTTGAACCTCCACCATTGGGATGAATTTCATCCATTAGCCATTTTCTTCCTTGCTGAAAAGTCCCTTCAAAACAACTTTCCTATCTGGCATGACAAATGTAGTCTTGCCCTGATTATGCCCATTTGAAATTCTGCTGCATAGATCATTTTCCTAGCTCATCACTTTGAACACATCGCCTGTCTCTTTGCATCTCTCCACTGGCTCCCCCTTCTCTACCACATCAATTTAATTCATCTTTGCTTTTAAGGCCCTTCATGGCCTATCCCATAATTTCTGTATCAACATATATTTGTATAAAATTATTTGGTGGTACGCCCACATCTTTAATACTGCCTGTAGTTCTGGCTGCTATCTCTAACCTACCTGTCTTCTCTCGCACATTATCAAAAGGTTGACACCATCTCTGCTCTGACAGTGAAGCCAGTGGCTTTTGTTGGCACTTTATCTTGGACATTTCATTATGGCAACCTTTTAAGACCCAATTATTAAACACTACATTCATATTTTAGGTTTCCTATTTAAAAAAAATTGTACCTCAACTAATGGAGGATGCCATGTCCAACAAAATACACAACTGTTTAGGTGCTACATCATGCTATCTTGTTATTTATTAGAACAACATAAATGTGTATCTCATAGACTTATAGACTTTAATGTCAGAAGGGACCATTGTGATCATCTAGTCTGACCTCCTGCACTGAGATCAATGGAACAACACTGACTTGCACTAGCAGAGGATCTGGCCCATAATTTCTGTACCAAAAGATATTTGGATAAAATTCTTTGAATACACACCTTGAATACTGCCTGTAGTTCTGGTTGCCTTTTCTAAAAAAAGAGATATTAAAATTGGAAAAGATACAGAGAAGGGCAACAGACATGATTAGGGGAATGAAAAGCTTCCATATGAGGAGAGAGTAAAAAAACTAGGACTGTTCAGCTTTGAAAAGAGGGCAGATACGGTGGAGATCTATAAAACCATGAATGATATGGAAAAAGTAAATAGGGAAGTGTTAATTACCATGTCACATAACACAAGAACTAGGGGTCACTGGATGAAATTAATAGGCAGCAGATTTAAATAAACAAAAGGAAGTACTTCATACAACATACAGTCAACCGGTGGAACTCGTTGCCATGGAGACGTTGTGAAGGCAAAAAAGCAGCTAGGTTAAAAAAAGAATTAAATAAGATCATGGAAGGTAGGTCCATCAATGGCTATTAGCCAAGATGGTCAGGGACACAACCCCATGCTCCAGGAATCCCTAAGCCTCCAACTGTCAGAAGTTGGGACTGGATAATGGGACATATCACTTGAAATTGCCCTGTTTTGTTCATTCCCTCTGAAGCATCTGACACTAGGTTCTGTCAGAAGACAGGATTCTGGGCTAGATGGACCATTGGTTTGATCCAGTATGGCCACTCTCATGTTCTTACAGGCTGATCAGTCTTTTGAGCTTCATGAGAAGGAGGGAGGAAGGATGTTAACCAGCTGACTCTTGGAAGGGAGAATACCTTTTAGTGCTTTGGGGAATGTTCTAGGAGTGCTATTTGTCTACTTTCATAGATGTATCAGATGGGATTTTGTGGATATCATGGAAGGGAAGTGTTGCTGAGAAGCATAGGGAAGATGTTTGCAGCCTCTCCTCAAGGTTCTTATTTAGATGCTTGCCTATTGAAGGGGTAGCAGCTACTTTCAGGTGGTCAAAAAAATCAAGCAATGCAGTTATGAGTGTGGGATATTGAGGTCCATGTTTGGGGCCTGATTATTGGATCTTGGGCCCCTGAGACTCTGTCATGGTAAGCAAGGAGAGAGGTAGTTTGTTGAGAAGGTAGAGATGAGTAAATAATTGGAAATTGATGGCACTGGCCACATCAAGTGTCTTTTTCTCTAGAATGGCAGGTACTGGACCCAAAAGACATTACTATTCTTGATTTGATTGATGGAGGCCCCTGACTGTGCAAACATGACAGGTATCTAGTTGGATGAAGCTGTAAGTCCAGTTATTTCCATCTGACCTCTGTGTTCAGCATGAACTGAGAGAGCATTGGGGAAGTAATATAGTTGTATTATTTTCAACTGCTCTTAAATTCTGATTCTTGAACATGCTGTAGAATATATGATAAGTGTTCAGATAGTCTAACATGGTGATGGGACTGGTATAAAAACAGAGAGAGAATCCTTGGTTTCACCTGCAGGTTTGCTCCACAGGATGCCCCTAGGAGGCCAAACCAACTGTCTATGTACCTGTTGAACTTGACTGAGCAGAAACAGGGACATGCTTTAGGACAAGAGAGTGTGTAGACCAAAAATCCTTTGGTAGAGATCAGCGATTAAAAGTCTGTGATGACTACAGTGCTCCTAGTGCTGTTCTGATGGTGTCCTGTTCACTTCGTGCCAAAAAACATCTCTCTAACTCGCAACAAAGTGTCCCAATGGCAGCAACTTGAATTTGTAAAGAAACTAGATTAAAACTTTTGATGTAATTCCTTAGGGGATATTTGAGTGCATGCTTAATTAATTTCTGCACAGAACTTTGTGAGAAAAAAAAATGTAAAGTACAACCAGTAAATAAATATAAAATATTATTTCCAGCTAACTTCTTATCAGAAATGTTTGCATTCAGATTTGTGAAGCAGGTACCTTTCCCAGTCTGTTCTAAAACACAGTCTGCACACTGCACACTGTAAAATAAACTTTTACCCCATCCCTTGGGTTAGGCTTTATTAACAAAGAAATTAACAATAAATTCACAAAATTCAGTTCAAGCTGAATTACAATAACAAGACTTGACTGCTCTTAGAGTTCCTACCTCTGGACTGCTTGTTCATCATCCTTGATCTTCTCTTTAGTACGAAACTCCCACCTCTCTTATATCTCTGTAGTGTAATGAGCCACCTGTCTGAATGAGTTAGCACAACCCAATTCTATCTATTTAGGTCCTTAGACCATACCCATCATGGTGGTATATGAGTACATTTCAGTAATGCATAAAGTAACCTATCAAAAGAGGTTCCTTCTCCATTCCTTTACTGTTACTAGTGAAAGCAAGGTTGGACTGGAAAGTGTTGGGGTTTGAGGTGAGCTTCACAAGCTGATAGAGTTCCTCACTCTTGTACCATCTCTGAGAATGCTGTGCCTCCCACTCAACAATTTTCACTCTCACAAAAGAGTTCCCATAAAGCTGTTGTCCTTGGCCTGGAGCTTTTGGTGATCTGGTAAATTCCTGGGTATTTAGGACCAAAAATCTTGATTTTTTGATGCAGTATTCTATGGGGAATCAATGTATTGAGTGGAGCTCAGGTCTGATGTCCCTGAAATAACCTGAGTTGGTGAGCTGCTGCTTTCTGTATTTGTTTTAGTTTCCCTGGAAAAGCTAGAGTTTTCATGCCCAGATTGATTGCATTGTCACAGTCCAGACAGGAGGTGACAAAGGCATGATTTAATGAGGACAGATTGTTTGCAAATATATGGGATGCAGTGTCCTAGCCATCCAGAGATAGCAGAACATGTTACAGATGCACTTCTAAATTGCAGACTGACTTGAATAATTGTTGATGTATATTTCTGAATAGTGCAGACTGCATTATCGCGGCAAACTCTTTGAAGTGTCTTCCTCTAACTACCAGTATAACTTCTGTCTTGGTAGGTTTTAACTTCAACCTGCTCTTCAGTCATGAGCTGATCTGAGCCAAGCACTGGGGTAGCTTGCTGACAGTTATGTCGTATGCTATGAAGGATAGTTAGAACTGTGTGCCAACTGAATGTGGTTGTCATGTGAGCCCATGACATCCCACCTATACCTCTTGCTGAATACAACCAGAAAGTCTTTTGTGGGGCTATGCAAATGAGGGTCATGTGGTGGGAGGTGCAGTTTCCCATCACTACCCTTTGGATGTGTCCTTTCAGAAAGGACTCAAACCATTGTACTGTATGACCCCTGCTCTGTCCCTCATGCGGGGACAGCAGCATCTTATGATCAAGGTGAGATGTTTCAGGCAAACCTTCTAAGTCTGTTAAAAACCTTCAGTAGTACTGAAAACTCACCAAATAGTTTGGTATATTCTGTATGAGACATTCCTGCAGCCTATTCAGAATACCCTATTTTATGAGTCCGATTCAACCTGCACTCAGCTAGCTTGATCCCAGGGAAGTTAGCATGAAAAGGAAACTAAAACACATGATGTGATGGGTTCGATCACAGAGACCTCCTTGGAACTGTCACCTGATGTGTTGAAATTACCTCTGAGCCCGTTTTCCCTGCCAGCTTGGGACTCCAGAACCCTGTCTTGTTGAGCCAGACATACTAGCCTGCTGCAACACAGACCCAGGGTCTGGACCATGCCCCCAAAGCTGCAGGCTTTAAGTGAAAACAGCGTAGCAGGTTACCTGCCTCCAGCACCCAGACACCCATCTCCCAATGGGATCCAAACCCCAAATAAATCTATTTTACTCTGTATAAAACTTATACAGGATAAATTCATAAATTGTCCGCCCTCTATAAAACTGATAGAGAGATATGCACAGCTGTTTGCTCCTCAAGATATTAATCACTTACCCTGGGTATATTAATTATAAAATATACTTTTTTTTTTTTATAAATTGAGATATACCTATCTCATAGAGCTGGAAGGGACCTTGAAAGGTCATTGAGTCCAGCCCCCTGCCTTCACTAGCAGGACCAAGTACTGATTTTTGCCCCAGATCCCTAAGTGGCCCTGGCAAGGATTGAACTCACAACCCTGGGTTTAGCAGGCCAATGCTCAAACCACTGCTAAAAAGTATAATAAGTAGGATTTAAATGGTTTCAAATAATAAGAGACAGAACAAAGTAAGTCGCCAATCATAATAAAGCAAAAACACGCAAGTCTAAGCCTAATACATTAAGAAACTGATTACAGGTAAGATCTCACCCTCAGAGATGTTCAGGTGACATGATCACATGTCCTGTGAGACCCTAGCCTCAATTCTTTGAGCTGACCCACACGTACACAGGAAGGTTTGCAAGTAAACAGAGTCATTTACAGTTCATTGATTCTGAAGCACCTTTAATGGCTTCCACTTACTATGTTTACATCAGTAATACAAGTTTATATCTTATTCTCCTAACTCCAGACATAGAAATAATACATGCAAACAAATAGGATGAACACACTCAGTAGATTATAAGCTTTGCAATGATACCTTACAAGAGACCTTTTGCATAAAGCATATTCCAGTTACATCATATTCACATTCATAAGCATATTTTCATAAAGCATATGGAGTTCAACATCACACATGATCTGCCTAGATGCATTCCTACAGCCTGAAGTAATGAGAGGGAAGTCTATGGGGTAATCCACAATCTGGTCTGAGACCCCTATAACAGGAGTTAATTCACTGAATGTTACCTCATCCAAGCTTCCATTCTTGTGGACTCAGAGTGTTTTGGCGTGGAGATTGCTCTTGAAGTAAAGGAATAACTCATCTAGCTGGTAACTGTAGTGGGCTCTTATCCTTATGAACAAGCCACCAGAAGGGGATATGACACTCTTTATCAGCGTGGTACACACTGCCTTGTCACAGGAAGCTCATCCTTATTATCTGAAGTGCACAGGAAATTAAATCCCTGTATCATCCATTTTGTAATAAAACCCCCTCCTCACATTTTAGTAGTGAGGATAGAACCTGGGGTATTCAATATATAAGTATGGGATTTCTATCAGAGCAACTCCATTAGGCAGTAGCAGTGGTAGATTCTTATCTTCTATGTGGACTTTGACCAGCTTGGTCCAGTTGTATTACAAAGAAAACTCAATGGAAACACATTTTTTTCATAAAGCACGAAAGCAACATTTATCTTGCCTCTTTCTTTGTGTAGTCTTCTGTTTATCAATATTTAGGGACAATATAATTATTCTCAAAATATGCTTCTGTTTAATAAATATGAGTCATTTCCCCTTTAAATGTTACTTTTCCCTTTAGCTCATGGTTATATCTGCACAAAGCATTTTGTAATGTTGTGTGTGATGAATGCTATATGAAAATAAATGAAATTCTTTTTGAATTTTGGTGTAGCTGCGGTATTTTTTTTTTTTTTTTTGCTTGTCAGCATGATTATATATGATTGTGCAGCTCAGCATTCATGACTTGGCAAGAAAGTCTTGCCAGCATCATGAAAAGTGCTGGTTGCTGCCCTTCCCATAGATCCAGGTTAAAAAAATATTATTTGTACTTAAGTATAGAATGCAACTAGTGCTCCAATGAAACTGTTTTCTAGGACAAATGAAAGCTATTTCAAAGTGCTTGAGGTTTTTTTTTATATTGGCTTTATACCCTCGCATCAATGTAGAACATCTCTCCCTAACTAGCTCTTTATGGCATATCAGCTTTGTTCTCTAAATTGGACTAACTTCATTACCGCTAGTGATGAGATTGACTATGAAATTCCCCCATTCTGACAAGATCAGGCACAAAATGAGTTTCAGTTAATTTGTCATGAGATGTGGGTATTTTTCTCCTTTTTGATTTTGCTGGAGGTAAAGGCAGCTCCCTGAGACAGCGTGGTTCAGTGAATAGGGAACAGGCCAAGGAGTCAGGACACCTGGGTTCCACTCTTGGTTCTGCCACTGATCTGCTGTGTGACTGGTTAAATTAGTTTCCCTTCCTGCCCTTTGTCTGGCCAATTTAGATGTAAACTGCTCAAGGCAGGGACTGCCTCCTACTACTTGTACAGTACCTAGTGCAATGTGAAGTCTAGGTGCTACTGTAACCCATATAATTATAATAGGATATATAAGAACTGCAATACAAAAAAGACTGCAAGGGGTAAATCACATATACATGTACAAGTGCTAGGCTAGCCTCTGCCCTGGGTATGTGTAGATACACACACTCATGCTGTACACTTTAAAGCCTCCAGCCAAAAGCAAGAAGTATAGGCCCAGATCCATGTTTGTGGCCAAGGAGCACACAACCCAACTCAGGAGGGGATGCAAATGTGGTTTTAAGCTACCTTCACTGGCTACCAGCTGGCTCCTGTTGAGAACTAGAGGGCAGATCATAGAATATCATAGAGTATCAGGGTCGGAAGGGACCTCAGGAGGTCATCTAGTCCAACCCCCTGCTCAAAGTAGGACCAATTCCCAACTAAATCATCCCAGCCAGGGCTTTGTCAAGCCTGACCTTAAAAACCTCTAAGGAAGGAGATTCCACCACCTCCCTAGGTAACCCATTCCAATGCTTCACCATGCTCCTAGTGAATTTTTTCCCCTAATATCCAACCTAAACCTCCCCCACTGCAACTTGAGACCATTACTCCTTGTTCTGTCATCTGGTGCCACTGAGAACAGTCTAGATCCATCCTCTTTAGAACCCCCTTTCAGGTAATTGAAAGCAGCTATCAAATCCCCCCTCATTCTTCTCTTCTGCAGACTAAACAATCCTAGTTCCTTCACCTTTTCCTCATAAGTCATATGTTCCAGCCCCCTAATCGTTTTTGTTGCCCTCCGCTGGACATCCTTCTTGTAGTGTGGGGCCCAAAACTGGACACAGTATTCCAGATGAGGCCTCACCAATGTCGAATAAAGAGGAACGATCACGTTCCTCGATCTGCTGGCAATGCTCCTACTTACACAGCCCAAAATGCCGTTAGCCTTCTTGGCAAGAAGAGCACACTGTTGACTCATATCCAGCTTCTCATCCACTGTAACCCCTAGGTCCTTTTCTGCAGAACTGCTGCCTAGCCATTCGGTCCCTAGTCTGTAGCAGTGCATGGGATTCTTCCGTCCTAAGTGCAGAACTCTGCCCTTGTCCTTGTTGAACCTCATCAGGTTTCTTTTGGCCCAATCCTCTAATTTGTCTAGGTCCCTCTGTATCCTATCCCTACCCTCCAGCGTATCTACCACTCCTCCCAGTTTAGTGTCATCTGCAAACTTGGTGAGAGTGTAGTCCACGCCATCCTCCAGATAATTAATGAAGATATTGAACAATACGCCCCAGGACCGCCCCTTGGGGCACTCTGCTTGATACCGGCTGCCAACTAGACATGGAGCCATTGATCACTACCTGTTGAGCCCAATGATCTAGCCAGCTTTCTATCCACCTTATAGTCCATTCATCCAACCCGTACTTCTTTAACTTGCCAGCAAGAATGCTGTGGGAGACCATATCAAAAGCTTTGCTAAAGTCAAGGAATAACACATCCACTGCTTTCCGCTCATCCACAGAGCCAGTTATCTCTTCATAGAAGGCAATTAGGTTAGTCAGGCATTACTTGCCCTTGGTGAATCCATGCTGACTGTTCCTGATCACTTTCCTCTCCTCTAAGTGCTTCAGATCCTTGGTCTGTATAAGAACATAAGAACGGCCATACTGGGTCAGACCAGTCATCTGGCCCAGTATCCTGTCTTCCAATGGTGGCCAATGCCAGGTGCTTCAGTGGGAATGACCAAAACTGATAATCATCAAGTGATCCATCCCCTGTCGGCCATTCCCAGCTTCCAGCAAACAGAGGCTAGGGACACCATCCCTGCCCATTCTGGCTAATAGCCATTGATGGACCTATCCTCCATGAACTCATCTAGTTCTTTTTTGAACCTTATTATAGTCCATAAATTACCATTGCTCTAGTGACTTCACTAATTGACACTAGCTGAGGATCTGCCCTAGTACCCTGTGCTGGCCATAGGGATAGCTGTAGGGGTTGGCATAGTGATCCATTACATTAGTCCTGTGCTACTAAAGGATCTGCCTAAATTCTCCCATACCCTGCTACCCGTGTTTTAGGGTCACTTTGTGCTGGCAGTGCGGTATAAAGTGGCTGCAATGCAGGTGAGGTCTTGTGCAATGAAATAAAGTACATTCTTTGTTAGTTAATACACTCTTTGTTGTCATTATAGTTGTTACAATGAACCAGCTAAAATGCAGTATAAATAGCACTGTATCCCAATGCACTTTGCTTTTCTCACGTTTAAAAATCTGTGAGCCAATCTTGCTCCTGCTAAAGTCAACAGGAGTTCGGCCATTGATTTCAATGGCCGCAGGTTTTAGCCAGGGATTATTATACTACACCAATGTATAAAAATATACTCATTGCCATACAATGGTATGCCAATATGGAAAGCAATGCACTGACTCTCATTCAGAGAGGGTGTTGAAATTTACCTATGCAAGTTTTGTCTCTGAATTTAGGGTTTATGCCACTGCTATCTATGGGCTATAGTCTGACCCTGGCTATGCATCCCTTCAGGGGAGTACAGTGCCCTTGTGGGATGCCAATATCCTGGGTAATAGTTCAGGAGGAAGTGCAGCCATTGTGGGGTCATTATTACACCTTCTATGCAGGTGGGTGGGGAGCGGATGGAACCCTGGTTCCATTCCTCCCCTACTAATGCTTCCAGGGGGAGAATAACAAAGGAGGAAACCAGGGACCAGAGCCACAATCTCTTGAGCTCTAGTTTTTATTGAGATTCCCACACTGAGCTGTGAGTCTCTTTGGGGAAAAAGAGCTAATTACCAGTTTCCTGAAGAACAAAGTGTGAACAGAATAAATTTTTTAAAACGTACTGCGTTATCATAGCAACCACAGATTTTTTTTGGTTTTTGTTTTTCTTAAAAACCTGACGCAATAAAAAATGACACAAGAGAACAAATGTATCAAGTTGTTATGGCAACTGGAGTATGTAGGTTGAAATTTATGTATCCAGAATAAAAAAAGAATATTCTAAGCAAGTAAAATCAATATTATCCTTGCTAATTAAAATATTACTCAAATATTATCTAATTTAAAACCATTAGTCATGTTTTCTCTTTTAATTACTTGTTTTCTTTCTTCTGTTTCCAGTTATTTGGACTTACTTAAAATTTTGGTCACTTATATTTCATAGGCATAGTTGGACTTCGATATTTGGGAGGGCAACTCCGGTCAGACCCAGGGGGCCACATGGGGGGGTGGCAAATTCCACTCCTGCCTGAGGCTTTCAGATTGCTCCCCCCTCAACCCAAACTATGCCCATGTTATATTTTTAGGTCAAGATTCTGATCTCATATACACCAGTGTAAATCTGGAGTAACTCAGCTGAAGCCAATGGTTATATATATATCTCTATATATATATACTGTTGTAACTGAGATTGGAATCTGCCCCTTAGTGTGTATCTGTTGTGCAGTAGCCAATTCTAAATATGCATTCTGTAACGATGTTCATCCTTTTTAATTTTTCTCTGTCCTTTAGGAGAATTCATTGTTTGCTAGTATCAGTGGCCTTCAGAACATCTGCTAGTTCATCTTGGGCTGCTCTTTTTCTCTAGAATGGCTGTTAACTGAATTAATGTACATTAATACACCGTGAAATGAGTAATTCTATCATATACTATAATGTATTTTACTTTCCCCCTGTAGCTTTTAAAATGTTTTAATGATTTGTAAAATGCTTATTTGCAAAATAGTTAATTAAATAAAAGTCAATATCTCTAAGCACTGTGTATTCCTCTGAGCCTTTGATTATCAGGATGATTGAGTTATTGACATGTTTCTGTTTCCATGAGATTTCTACTATATTTGTATTTCTCCCATCACCACTACCACCCCACCCATTGCATCATAACCATTCCGGAGCAAATTAGCATTTACCTACAGGCCCACATTGGGGTTGTTCAAACCTGCCCTTTCCTGTGGGAAATTTAGGGTGGGACTGTGTCTCAGGAAGTATATTCTTCTCCAAGCAGCTTGGTGCAAAGAAGGTCTGTACAGGCTGCACCCATCTTTAAGACGGAGCAGCCTATTCATCCCAGTGCACAAATCCGCTTCTGAGACTGGTATGTGTGTGTAGCCATAATCCTGCCTCCTTTGGGGTGTGTGTGGAGGAGCAGTCCTTGCATTCCCCTGAGCACAGGAATTGTGATTGTAAATGGTCCCTGTATCGGGTGCTCAAGAGATGGAAAAAGGCGGCTTCTTGCATGTGGGAGACCACCTGCCTGGCTTGTCAGCAGGATTTGAACCCAGGATCTTAAGCACAACAGCTCTGACCTCCCGCACTGCAAGTAGAGAGTAACTCAATTAGCTGGTAGCAGAAGTAGGCTATTTGTTATCTGCCAGTTGTTACACATCCTCCCCATCCCTTCACAGCTTCTGAAGGACCATGAACAGTTTGGTTATTACTGGTTTACTATGATGAAATACTTCATCAGAGACAAAACTCTGGCTGGTCAATGTGCACGGGTTATACCAGAAAACTCATTCCAAGAAGAGGGAGCATGGCATAGAAGTGACCCCAGCTCCCCTTCCTTGATTTGAGTTCCTCTCCCTAAAACTTACCATAGGCTGTCCGCTGCAGGAGATGCACAGAGGCACTCTGGGTCGCAGCATGCAGGTCTAACCCATATAGGTCACCTGTGCTATTGTGTGTGTAGATTACATAACCTCTTAGATTATTCCTGTTGTTATTGGTAGGATGATGATGAAGGAGCAAAATACTGGCTGCATTTCTGTGCACTTGTTTATTTGGTCAAATGATAGAGTACCAGAGTTGGGTACTTTAAAATAACAGTACATGTGGTGACTATTGTAGATACCCACAAAATACCTCATCCTGCCATGTTATGTATAAGGATCAAATTTTCTGCAATTCCAGAGTCATGTAGTAGGCTGGGAAACGCACCCATAACACTGGTCTACAATTTTTGAAAAGTCGTCTGCTTCAGAGATAAAATGTGCTATTTATTATTTATTTTGATGTGCTGAATTCAAATATGACAATTAAAACAACTGATTGGCTACTGTTTCTAAGATATTTAAGTTTTTACATTTTATGTCTATGTATATTGTGTAGATAGTAGAGTTTTAATCATAAATTGTAAACCTAGGTCTTTTCATGTGTTTATGGTTGCTTTACATGATACTATTTCACCTGTCCTGTTTATGTAACACTTTAAAAATCAGCAAAAGGGTTATATAAATAAAATTTATCATGAAACAAAAGGCAAAAAACTATTATGTACATAGTTTAGTCCTATTCAGTGTCTACTCGGCGCTTCTTGTCTCTTGTATTCATTAAATGGAGCATCTCTTGTCATTGTCCAGCAATAGTCTGCAAGCATTGATGGGCTCCATTTGCCCTGATAGCGTTTCTCCATTGTTGCAATGTCCTGGTGAAATCGCTCGCCGTGCTCGTCGCTCACTGCTCCGCAGTTCGGTGGAAAAAAATCTAGATGAGAGTGCAAAAAATGTATCTTTAGTGACATGTTGTAACCAAGGCTTTTGTATGCCTTGAGGAGGTTTTCCACCAACAACCTGTAGTTGTCTGCCTTGTTGTTTCCGAGAAAATGTATTGCCACTAACTGGAAGGCTTTCCATGCCGTCTTTTCCTTGCCACGCAGTGCATGGTCAAATGCATCATCTCGAAGAAGTTCACGAATCTGAGGACCAACAAAGACACCTTCCTTTATCTTAGCTTCACTTAACCTTGGAAATTTTCCACGGAGGTACTTGAAAGCTGCTTCTGTTTTGTCAATGGCCTTGACAAAGTTCTTCATCAGACCCAGCTTGATGTATAAGGGTGGTAACAAAATCCTCCTTGATTCAAGTGGTGGATGCTGAACGCTTTTCCTCCCAGGTTCCAATGACTGTCGGAGTGGCCAATCTTTCTTGATGTAGTAGGAATCTCTTGCACGACTATCCCATTTGCAGAGAAAACAGCAGTACTTTGTGTATCCAGTCTGCAGACCAAGCAAGAGAGCAACAACCTTCAAATCGTCACAAAGCTGCCACTGATGTTGGTCATAGTTTATGCACCTCAAAAGTTGTTTCATGTTGTCATAGGTTTCCTTCATATGGACTGCATGACCAACTGGAATTGATGGCAAAACATTGCCATTATGCAGTAAAACAGCTTTAAGACTCATCTTCGATGAATCAATGAACAGTCTCCACTCATCTGGATCGTGAACAATGTTGAGGGCTGCCATCACACCATCGATGTTGTTGCAGGCTACAAGATCACCTTCCATGAAGAAGAATGGGACAAGATCCTTTTGACGGTCACAGAACATGGAAACCCTAACATCACCTGCCAGGAGATTCCACTGCTGTAGTCTGGAGCTGAACAGCTCTGCCTTACTCTTGGGTAGTTCCAAATCCCTGACTAGGTCATTCAGTTCACCTTGTGTTATGAGGTGTGGTTCAGAGGAGGAGGAGGATGGGAGAAAATGTGGGTCCTGTGACATTGATGGTTCAGGACCAGAAGTTTCATCCTCTTCCTCATCTGACTCAAGTGAGAATGATTCTGGTGCATCAGGAACCGGCAGTCCTTCTCCGTGGGGTACTGGGTGTATAGCTGATGGAATGTTTGGATAATGCACAGTCCACTTTTTCTTCTTTGACACACCTTTCCCAACTGGAGGCACCATGCAGAAGTAACAATTGCTGGTATGATCTGTTGGCTCTCTCCAAATCATTGGCACTGCAAAAGGCATAGATTTCCTTTTCCTGTTCAACCACTGGCGAAGATTTGTTGCACAAGTGTTGCAGCATATGTGTGGGGCCCACCTCTTGTCCTGATCTCCAATTTGCAGCCAAAATAAAGGTGATAGCTTTCTTAACCATAGTGGTTATACTGCACTTTCGTGATGCAAAAGTCACTTCACCACAAACATAGCAGAAGTTATCTGCACTGTTCACACAAGTACGAGGCATCTCTGCTCACTTTGGCTAAACAGAAATGTGTCCCTTTGCAAAATCAAACACTGACAAATAAGAGAGCATGACTCTGTATGATTTCTAGAGCTGATATAGGGCAATTTGTTCAGCAGAGTGATGTAAGCTTCGTTATGATTGCATCATCCATGACTTCTAGGAATAACATGATGCAATTCATATCATGTATGACACAATACCAGCTTCAGATTGCATCATTCATTGTTTTGCCTAAAAAGCAAGTACTGTCCAAACCCAGTTATAGATTTATTCATAGATCCAGTCAAAGATGTATTTTAGTCATTTCTGGTTTAAATTGAGATCCCTTCCCTTTATAACTCACTTATCCTCTGCCATTCCCAAGTCAAGGGTCGTATATACTGACCCAATAGCATATCTTGAAAACTAGAGCCAATCAACAATTTTAAGCATCATTTTCATTCTCAGTGACCCAGAATTAGTAAAGTTTGACTACATTTATTTCAGAAGCATTTTGGCTGTTATCAAATGCACCTCCCCAGGAAAGTGCAATTGCTTTGGCAAGCTCAAATGCCATAACTGTGCGCAGGAGTGGATGCTGTTTCCAGTTCATTGTTGACATGGACAATCCAGGATCTCTACATGCCTTCACATCACTGAAACATATCTTTTGCCAACTATCAGGTCTTGGATCCACTGGGTGCAGTGAGACCTCATAGATAGAATAGGCCTTGGGATTGCTTCTAAAGACAGTGGGTCTCACCTACACTGGTGCAACTCAAGAATAAGAGAATCAGGCCCCAAATTTCCTCCTTTTTAAGATCCCCTTTCTAACACACAATAGAGGCCCTCTTTTGCCTTTTGCCAGTATTTTGCACAGACAAGCTTAGTCACATTTCAAAAGAGCTAAATATCTATTGTGTTTTAGGTGGATTGCTACTGTGTACTTTGTACATCTTGGAGAACTATATATTATTCTGCTAATGCATGTTGACCTTTAATACAGTGTAGAGAGAGATGCTCCAGATTTATTATTTTTGCTGTCTTACTTGAGCTGTTTGTATCCTCTTAATATCCTTATTTTACTGCTCTTCACAATTAATCTCTGACCCATTTCCCTAAGGCAAACAATTGAAACATTTCATACTACTTTGATATGGTTTATATTCTTGCAAAATACTGGAGTCAACTAATGGGGACGCATTTGTAGACAATGTTATATAAACAAATGGAAGCTTTTTCTTACCAGACTTTTCAGTAGTGCCCATTTGATAAATAATATATTCTGCAATGTTGAGAATTTATGGGCAGGTTCCACTTAGGAGTGGCAGAGAGTAAGTACCTCTTAGGATCAGGGCAAGTCTATTTCTGATGAGTGGAGCAAAAAGTTAATATGCTTGGTTCACCTAACTGATAACACTGTCTGTAGGAATCATAACAGAATTTTATACTAACCAGAGGTTACACTACATTGAGTACTAAAATGATATTGCAATTGTTATGTATGCTGCCTACGCCCATTTCAAAACTCTTTCCTCTTCTTAAATAACACTAAGATTTTGGCAACTGATGGGACTTCATGTATGTTTTGAAATAAGAAGTAATGTCCATGATGATATATTGTATGAATAGAAAACCAGCATTCTTAGATATGTAAGAACATTTTGGCAGCTTTTCCTTAGACTGCTCTGTGACCAAGGACTGTCCCTCCTGGAATGTCTGTAATTTGCCCCAGAGCCCCGTAGGTGCTACCATAACAAATAATGAAAAATAATTTAGGAAACGTAGAATGTTTCTGTACATTCTGATGTTTTTTAAACTATCAAAATTACATAAGAGTTAGATTTTGCTCCTGATTGGCATGTACCAAGTTAATGTTTAATTTACTGAGGTGCTGAGTGCTATTTATCTTTTTACGTGGCTCCCATGCCCATAGTATCTGAGTACTGTGAAAATCAACAGGGAGGGCACCTGTGAGGAGTCACTCATCACCCTCTCAGGGTTGGGCCCTTAGCTAGTATTAGCTAGTGCAACTTGATCCTAAAGCCTGGAAAAGAACCATTTACTTGAGTGGGAATTACATGTGCAAAAAACTAGGGACCCAAATCAACTCTGGGTGAAGAGAAAGGGAATCAGCGAGGCTGCTGGCATGTAAAATTAAAAAGGTGGTAGAGGATTTTTTAAACTGAGATCTGGAAGAAAGCCAGCAGGTGCAGAGGAGAACAGCGTACGGCCAGAGACATCCCTTAGGGATAAATTTATTAAAGGTGGAACTCTATGTCCTAGTACAGAGGACAGGAAAGAAGTTGGTAAAATACAAGTAGGAGCTAGTGAGAACCAGTCAAATGAAATAGAGTTAAATATAACACATGAAGACAAACAACTGAATGTTGACAAAATGTACAGAGGTGGTTTTGGAACAAATTAATAAATTAAACAGTAATAAGTCACCAAAACCAGATGTTATTCACATAAGAGTTCTGAAGGAACTCAAATATGAAATTGCAGAACTATTAACTAGCTAATGTAATGCCGATTTATTTATTTTAAAAAGGCTCCAGAGACAATCCTTTCAATTATAGGCCAGTAAGCTTAACTTCGGTACCTGGCAAACTGGTTGAAACTATAGTGAAAAACGGGATTATCGGACACTTAGATGAACATATGTTGGGGAAGAGTCAACACAGCTTTTGTAAAGGGAAATCATGCCTCACCAATCTATTAGAATTCATTGAGGGTGTTAACAAACATATGAACAAGGTGAACCAATTGATATACTGTACTTGCATTTTCAGAAACCCTTTGATAAGGTCCATCGCCAGAGTCTCTTAAGCAAAGTAAGCAGTCACGGGGTAAGAGGAAGAGTCCTCTTGTGGATCAGTAAGTGTTTAAAAGACAGGAAACAAAGGGTAGGACTAAATGCTCAGTTTTCAAAGTGGAGAGAGGTAAATAGCAGGGTCTCCCAAGGATCTGTACTGGGACCAGTGCTGTTCAACATATTCTTCAATGATCTGGAAAAAGGGCTAAGGAGTGAGGTGGCAAAGTTTGCAGATGTTACAAAATTATTAAAGTACAAAATTATTCAGTTGTCCAAAACTGATTGTGAAGAGTTATAGGGGGATCTCAAAAAATTGGGTGATGAGGCAACAAAATAGCAGATGAAATTCAATGTTGATAAGTGCAAAGTAATGTACATGGGGAAAATAATTCCAACTACACATATATAATGATGGGTTCTTCTTTGGGTGGTTGCACATGTACATTCCACTCTTATTGTCTGTGTGCCCAGAACACAGCTGTCAGGAACTTTTTCCATCAGTGATACTGCTCAGGCGGCTTGAGCCCTCTCTGCTGCCATATACCACTGAATGGAAGCAGAACCGCCCCCAGCCCCTCAGTTCCTTCTTACTGCCCACAGTAATTGTTGGAACCCCTGTCAATTGCTAGAGCAGTTTTCTCTCAGCCTTTGTGTACACAGTCTAGTTCTAGTTAGTAAGTTTCAGTGGTTTTAAAAAAAAGTTTGCTTTTTTTGTTTTTCCCTGTTTCAGGGTTTTGTTGCCAATACCAAGGCATGCTTCAGTACCGGGCTTCAAACCATGTGCTTCCTGCCCAAAACCTATGCCTGTGAGCAACCCTTACTGCAGTAGTCTCAAGTTTTTGGGCAAGGCACACGTGAAGGACTGGAGCCAGATTTGTCCGGACTTCATAGACTAGAATAGAATATCAGGGTTGGAAGGGATCTCGGGAGGTTATCTAGTCCAACCCCCTGCTCAAAGCAGGACCAATTCCCAACTAAATCATCCCAGCCAGGGCTTTGTCAAACCTGACCTTAAAAACCCCTAAGGAAGGAGATTTCACCACCTCCCTAGGTAACCCATTCCAGTGCTTCACATTTAGGATGAAAAAAGATAGGGAAGCAAGGCTGAAGTTCCCGCTAATTGAGGTGGTGCTAAGACTACCCTCGGAGCCATCCCAGTTTGAGTCAGTGCTGAGTGCTGCAGCTTTCAGTCCAGTGCCTTCAAGACTATCGGAGTCCCGGCACTGGTCACCCTTACCTATTCCTAGGGAGAAGCATAAGCCTTCCACAAAGGCACTAACCAGAGGAAGATTCCACCCGTCAAGCCTGTAAAGCAGGTGGAAGGGGAGTCAAGTAGAGTGCAATCAAGATCAAGGCTCTCCTCCAAATTGGGGCCTAAGCAGTGCTTAATTTATAATGAAAGAGGTGTCAGGGCTCAAGCAATTTTTCTACACTCATAACTGATGCAGCAAGCCCAGAGGTGCCAGGGCTATGAGCTGCCAAGCCCAGAGGTGCTGGGGCTATGAGCTGCCAAGCCTAGAGGTTCTGGGGCTCAGCCCGGCAAGCCCTGGCATTGGGCCTAAGACAGCACCATTGGCTGCAGTCCTGGAAAGGACATCGTCGAGTCTGGTGCCGGAAACGGCACCATCAACTTCAGCCGTACCACATCGATCTGATAAGAGCTTGATGCTGACTATGCTTCCAGCATTTGCAGTGGCAAGTAATTTACTCTGCTTTTTGGTACAGGAATCAGCTCCTTCAGTTAAAGTCAGTATAGTTAGACCTGGTCCTGCACTGTCTGCCTACTTCCTGGACAGTCTACCCACCCATCAGTACAGTCTAAGCAGGAGCCAGCATCGATGGTGTCTCTCCAGCCAGTGCCTGGTTCTCAGCACTGGTCCCTGGCACCAGGGCCGGCTTTAGGAAGTGCGGGGCCCAATTCGAACAGTTTCGACGGGGCCCCTGCAGGGATGACTTAAAAAAAAACAACACTTAAAAAAAACCCTCTCGTTTCTTCCATGTATTATTTACTTTCCATGACTATATAAATAATAACAAAATTATATATTACATACATTGCATCATATATTATAAATATCAAGTTCATTAAGAGGAACTTTATTGTACATCTCACCTATATGTTTTTAAAACTTTATCTTCCTTGCTTTTTGTTTGACAAAATCTTTCAGTATATTGCCTAACTCTAAGCTCTTCATTACTTCGCATTCAATTGACATGATTGCCAAATTGTTTAATCGGTCTTCCTGCATTGTTGATCGCAGATATGTTTTAATTAGATTTAGCTTCGAGAAGCTCCTCTCTCCTGAGGCTACAGTTACCGGAATAGTCAGGAAGATTCAAATTGCTATAAATAAATTTGGGAATGCTGTTGATCGGTTATTATATGCAAGAAATTGAAGAATTTTTAGGGGGTTTCTACAATCAGATGGAAGAATTGGCTTTAACGCTTCCAGTTCTTCAGAAAGCATGTAGCCATTTATGTCAACTGATTTTACAGTTGAAACTTGTTCGTTTTCCCGCACTAGTTTCACATCTGTCAATGCAAGTTCCAGATCTGCAGCAGATTTTTGTATGGTGTCCTTGGGAAGATTTTTAAATTTGCATAAAAATCCAAATAAACTCACATGCTTTTGTAACTGTTCAAACCTTGGTTCAAGTGACTGTAAAGCTTTGTCTAACACTTGATTGAAGCATTGCACTCTGTAAGCTTCTTTTGGATCAGAAAAAGGCTCATCTGCAGACTCGTACTCAAATTGTTTTTTTCGTTTGCGCAAGCGTTTAGTCTGGAATACTGGAGTCACATCTAGATCTTTGGCAAGTTCATTGGCACCAGTTAACACTTCTTGAAAACCCTTCTCTCTGTACGTTTTTAACCAGTTACAAAGCTTTTCGAATGAAGAAATTCCTACAGAAATATCCATTGTATCACTCTGTAGCTCTTTGCTCACAAAATTCACTTGAAAAAGTAAATCATGCCAGAAAACTAGTGAAACCAAAAACTTATAATCCTTTATTTGAATAGCCAGCCATTCAGCTTCATTTTTTGCTTGAGCATCATCGGTTGTTTCTGCTACCTCTACAAGTGCATCATAAAACTCCCCTGCTTGGTACCGCAGAGCTTTGACGCTTTGCATTCTACATTCCCATCGTGTTTCACAAAGTGGCTTTACAGAAAGGCCAGTAACATGTTTTCTAAAAATAGTCCATCTTTTAGTAGATGCAGAAAAAAGGACGTAAATATGCTGCAAGGCTCCAAAGAAACTCATCGCATCTGGACATGTTTTGGCCATGTCTCCCAAAATGAGATTATAGTTGTGACATGCACATGGTGTAAAAAAAGCTCTTGGGTTTGTTTTCAAAAGTCGTGCTTGTACACCTGATATGTTTCCCTTCATATTTGCACCGTTGTCATAGCCCTGCCCACGGATATTTGCAACGTCCAATCCCAGGTCTTCGAGTTCTCTTAAAAGGGTATTGTACAAATATTCACCTGTGCTGCTTTCTACTACTATGAACTTAATGAAATGTTCATATACTCCTGCTGGAATATTTGGTGATACACCATCAGCCACATACCTAATTGTCAATGACATTTGTTCTTGGTGACTAATGTCAGAAGTGCAGTCGAGTATAATAGTAAAATACTTAGCAGCCTTAATTCGAGCTATTATTTCATGTTTAACAGCATTCCCTATAATACTAATAACTTCATTTTGAATGTTTTTTCCTAAATAATGGTCATGTATTTCTTTGTTCTTGATTCTTCATAAATGTTCCTGCATCACTGGGTCAAACTTTCCCAGTAATTCAATAACTCCAAGAAAATTTCCATTGTATGATGTTCCCAGCCGTTCATCCGACCCATGAAATGATAAGTTTCGTTCTGCTAGCAACTGAACAACAGCGACTAGTCTCTCAAAAACTTGATACCAGCGTTTTGCTTCTTGGTCAATACGTTTTTGTTGTATTGAGTCAATGTTTTTTTCAGTAGATAACCTTTGCTGAAGGTCGCAGCAACTAAGCATAGCTTGTAAATGTCCTTTTGAGTTTTCGTGCTCGGCCAATCTTGTATGAATATTAGACCAGTCATTAAAACCATTAGATGCTAATGAACTTGTCACATTATTGCAAAAAATCTTACAGTAATAACAAAAGATCTTGTCGGCTGACACTGAGTATATCACCCATGGACGAGGTACAATTTCACCATTTGAAAGTTTCCTTTTGCAGTGAAACTTTGAAAAGTGTTTCCCAATCTTATTTTTAGGGAAATCTTCTACAGTAATTTTAGGTGGCCCTTGTTCTACTAAATACTCCCTGATATGCTGGCTAATGTATTCTGGCCAAGTTGCAGGATCATCAGATATTTCTATCTGGTCAGCAGAGTTGAAGTTGCCTTTCTGCTCTGGATCTAAATCACTCACATCTTTATTATCAGAAAAGCATTCTTGACCCTCAGTACCTTCAGCATCAGTTACAATCCTTTTCGTAGTCTTCTCTTCACCGTGATTGTCTTGAGTGTCTTCTTCAGACTGATTTGGCTCTTCAAATTCTTTGTCATTGCTGTCGTTCTCGGTCTGTGTCATATGTTCTACTGGAGAATTTTCAACCATATCTGCATCTTCACGGAGCTCTTCTGGCTCAACAGTAGAATCAGGTCTGCTAAAATACTTGTTTAAAGCACCCTTTTGCTTCTGTCTTTCAACTGCCTTTGCCTTGTATGTGGCTCTTTTCTTACTCCCACTTGGGTACTTTCTACCAATGTCTCTTGATCTCTTACCCATATTGATAGACGTCACCACATTCTAAAAGAATAATTATAGATTTTCACTTTCATATTAGGAAAATAATTTGTTTGGATATTTGTACAACTGATTTTCTTCAATAATGTTTAATTTATAAAATATTTCCTTATTAATATAAAATTGCCCCCTCACCCCCCCAGCGCCGCCTGGCTCCGTCAGAGATGCTTCAGTAAGTTTTTTCTCAGGCTGGACACCTTCCAGGCCTGGGCACAATTCTTTCCCCTGGTACAGCTCTTGTTCCAGCTCAGGTGATAGCTAGGGGATTCTTCATGATGGCTCCTCTCCCCCCTTTGTTCTGTTCCACCCCTTTATATATCTTTTGCATAAGGCGGGAACCCTTTGTCCCTCTGGGTTTCCAACCCCCCTCACTGGAAAAGCACCAGGTTAAAGATGGATTCCAGTTCAGGTGACATGATTACATGTCACTGCAAGACTTCATTACCCACTTGCCAGCACACACATATACAGGAAGACTAACAGGTAAACACAGCCATCTGCAGACAATGGTCCTGGTCAATGGGAGTCATCAAGATTCCAAGCCACCATTAATGGCCCACACTTTGCATAATTACAATAGGCCCACAGAGTTATATTTCATATTTCTAGTTTTAGATACAAGAGTGATACATTTATACAAATAGGATGATCACACTCAGTAGATTATAAGCTTTGTAATGATAGCTTACAAGAGACCTTTTGCATGAAGCATATCCCAGTTACATTATATTCATTTATTATATTTTTATGAACTATCCCAGTTACATTATATTCACTTATTATCATGTTTTTATAAAACCATATAGACTGCACAACGTCACACCCTCCTCCTGAACTTACTGCCAGAGACTTGGACACTGACCATGGCGGAGGCAGTATACCTAAAATTCATTTTTGGGCTCCCCTACGGGGCAGACACTCCTGTGTCCCCCCAAAAGGGAAAGAGACCCCGATCCAGCTGTAGGCTCACAGCTACCAGCTATGAGAGACCTTTCGCTGGCCAGCAAAATCCCCCCCTTTCACTCAGGTTGGGTTTGCTTCCAGCTAGAGTCCTTGGGGCCTGTTCTCATCGCAGCGGTCCCCAGGTCCCCAACTTCCACCTTTGGGACACAAGCCTCTGTGCACCCCAGGGCAGGCCCTGCCCCCTGCTGACCTGCAACTTCCTGGCAGTCAGCAGCTGTGGTGGCCTCCTTGCTACAAGGTGGTACATCCCCCTCCCCCAGGGAGATGATTAAGGGACATGAGCTGGCTTCGTCCAGTCACTCCTTCTGGAACTTCCCTTGAGCCCTGGGGCTACAGGAACTGGCTACAACCAGCCCTGCCCCCGCAGCTGCATACTTTACTGATGCAGAGGAATCTAAGAGACACTTTTGGTGGAGCTAGATGAAAACCACAACCCCCAGAGCAACAGGCTGGAAGACTAGACTGAAGCCACCACCCACCCAGTCTAGTCCATCCCAGAGCCCAGGACTGAGGGCAAATGTCCCCCCAACCCCGGGTCACCTGCTTCCACTCCTGGCCTCTCCCAGCGCCGCCAGTGATTCTGTGTGGCTGCATTGGGTGGGATTTCAACCAGACCCCCCCCCCGCTAAATTCACCCCTGTTTTGCGACCACTCTGCACCTTCCTTCCTTGCCCTAGAGCTGCTGGATGGCTAGAAGGCTGATCTGGGCGTTCGATTGATCTGGAATATTATCGTGCCCCCCCCCCCCAAACTTAATGTCCACACAGCTTTGGGGGGGGGCTATTCCTCCCCCCCCAAAGCCGGTCTATTTTATTGTTGCAGGGCAAAGGAAGGAGCCAGAGTTTAATGGAAATATTCAGCCCCTACAGCGGTCTTGCAGCAGGGGAAGCAGAGTTGATGGGAAGGGAACTGGTTTGGATAGGAGCCCCCATCCCCCTCCTTTGCAAAATAATTTGGGGAAGGAAATCAGATCACTCTGTGCCTCGGTTTCCCCTCTCTCGGGGGGGGGGGGGTACAAGTCTCAGCCTGACGTGTTGAAGACCTTTCGCATTCTCCCCTTTTGATGTATTTGATTTCCTCATCCAAACCCCCCTCTCTCTCTCACCTGGAATTCACAGCACTAAGTACTGGCTCGGGGCTTTCTTCCTGGGTTTATTGGGTTTGATCCCGAGTTTAGTTTTGAAACAGACACAGGCACAAACTCACCCTCAAACAGCAACACCACCAAAAACCACAAAACCAACCCAATATTACACACCTAGGGGGAATCACAGGGTCAAACACTCACCGACTGAAGCCCCAGCAGCTGCTCAGGTGAGTGAGGTCCACACTGCAGAGATTCCTGTCTCCCAGTGGACAGGAAGCCCCCTCAGCGTCTCCTCCAGGTGAGTGCTGGGGGGAGGGGAGGGGAAGGCTGCAAAGCACATGTGCCTTCTCCCCCCTCCCCCTTACCCCCCCTGCAACAGCCGCGGCTGCCGCTGCCTCAGCTCTAGCCCTCTGCCGGCCAGCGCAGCGTCTCTCGTTGTCTAGCAGCAAGAGCTGCTGCTTCCCAGAGAGCCACAGAGATTTGCTTCAGGCAGGGACACACTGCTGCCCAATTGCGTGGGGCCGAGGTGAGTGAGGTGGGTCCACTGCAGGAAACCCCCTCGGCGTCTCCTCCAGGTGAGTGCTGGGGGGAGGGGAGGGGAAGGCTGCAAAGCACATGTGCCTTCTCCCCCATCCCGACCTGCAACAGCCGCTGCCTCAGCTCTAGCCCTCTGCCGGCCAGCACAGCGTCTCTGGTTTCCTAGCAGCAAGAGCTGCTACTTCCGGGAGAGCTTTGTTTCAGGCAGAGACGCTGCCGATCTGCGCGGGGCCCTCTCAGGCGCGGGGCCCAATTCGGGGAAATCGGCCAAATCGGCCTAAAGCCGGCCCTGCCTGGCACCAACCAGGACAGCCCCCCTGTGGTCAGTGGAAGGGGAGTTGCCTTCTTTGGACTCTGAGGTGGGCTCAAGTATCTCTCCACCTCAGAGCAGGACCCACCACCCTCTGCCTAGATCCTTCCTCTCTGGGTACCTTTGTGACCCCACAATGTGAGCTTTTATGGCAATGTGGCCAGGAGGTCACTGGTGTCCAGCCCCTGGCCCTTTTGGAACTCCTGGGGTTTTCCCCCAGCTTCTAGATCCTCCCCTCATCATTCCTACTCAGTGCCTTTGTCCGGATGGGATGAATCCTTGCACCATGCCACCCTGACTCCAGTGGCCGGTACCTGACCCAGTGCAGAGCCTCAGGAAGAGGCTCTTGAGGAGCCAGCAGAGCATCCCGAGGAAGAGGGGAACCACATCCAATCATCTTCATCCTCGTCCTCACCGGACGAGGCAGTTTCCTTGGACACAACATCATACCCTCCCGATGATTACAAGATATACCAGGAATTGCTAAAGAGGGTGGTTTTGGACTTGGACATTCCAATCAAGGAGGTCAGAGAGTCTTCTCATCACCTGATTGATATATTATCTACAGCAGGTCCCTTTAGAGTGGCACTGCCAATCAATGAAGCGATATTGGGGCCTGTAAAGACACTATGACATACCCCATCTTCCTTGCCTTCCACCTCAAAGCAGGCAGAGTGCAAGTATTATGTACCTTCCCAAGGGTTTGACATCCTAGACTCCCACCCTTCTCCAGAGTCGCTAATGGTTTGCAGCAGCTAATGAAAGGGAACCCCAGGGGCATCAAGCTGCCACCCCCAAATCAAGAGGCAAACAAAAAAGATTTATTTGGTAGGAAAGTTTATTTAACTGGGGGGTTGCTGCTTAGAATTGCCAACCAACAGGCTCTGCTGGGAAATTTTGATTTGAAATTGTGGGGCTCTTTGAAGAAATTCAAACATCTGCTGCCTGAGGATGCTAGGCAGGAGTTCTCTTTGCTGGTGAATGAGGACAGATGAGTGGCGTGGACTTCTCTGCAGGCTGGGCTGGATGCTGCAGACTTGACTGCTAGGACATGGCTTCTGCGGTCTCCGTGCAGAGCTCCTCACGGCTGCAGTCTTCCAGCCTACCCTGTGAAGTCCAGCATACTATTCAGGACTTATCTTTTGAAAGTTCTTCCCTGCTGTCAGAGCAGACAGACAGCAAACTCCATGGCCTTAAGGGTGACAGAAGTCCTTGGATTTGTACTCACCTGCCCAGTCAGAAAGCACTATCAGCCTCAGCAGACGCACTGTTATCCCGCTCTGCCTCCTCATCAGGACCTGTCAATAAAGTAGAGAGGGGTTATAGGCACAGGCCTGCCCCTTCTTCTGTTTCGGCTCCAGCTCCTGGCCCTTCTAGACACCCAGGAACTGCTAAGCAATAATTTTGATGGGTCAATCAAGGATGTCATGCCAGTCTCCATGTTTCCAGACCCTATGTCCCCCATATTTGTAAACCATCTTTTCCACTTCCTCAGTGCTTGGTCCCAAATTACTTCAGACCAATGGGTTTTGAGTACTGCAGTTATACCCTCCAATTTGTTTCTATCCCTCCTTCCCACACGCCCTCCCTGTCCTTCTTCAGGGACCATTCTCACAAGGAGCTCCTCTTCCAGAAGGTACTATCTCTCTTTCAGGTGGGTACCATAGACGAGGTTCCACAGTGTCACAGAGGAACAAAGTTTTATTCTTGCTATTTCCTAATCCTGAAAGTGAAGTGGGCTCTCAGACCAATTTTAGATCTGGGTCAACTAAACAAATTCTTAAAAAACATAATGTTTTGCATGGTCACCCTAGCGTCTATTGTTCCCTACATGAGCCCTGGAAACTGGTATGTTATCCTTGACCTAAAAGACGCCTACTTCCATATGGCAATCAATCAAGCTCACAGGAAATAACTCAGATTTCTGGTAAGTCAAAATTGTTACCAGTTTACTGTACTACCATTTGGCATGGCTGCAGCATCCAAGTTTTTTTTATGAAAGTTGTGGAGCTTATCCCTACCTGGATGACTGGCTTGTGAGGGGCCAATCCAGGGAGCAGGTGCTGTTCAGTGTCTCTGATCCAGTCAACCTTCAATGCTCTAGCCTCTGGATCTTTCCTTTCCCAGGTCCAGAGGATAGAGCTGATGAGTCCAGTACTGCCCCTAACTCAAGTCAAAGCTTTTCTTCCAGGCTTGAGGTTTCAGAAAATTTGATTGATTGTTGTTATAGATCTCAAAGTTCACCTGGTCACAACAGCGCAAAACTGTTTGAGGTTCCTGGGGCATATGGCCTCGTGCACATATGTGGTCCACTATGCCAGACTGTGCCTCAAAATTCTACATGGTTGGCTAGCTTCAGTTTACTCACCAAGCCATCACCCTCTAGATGTGGTGGTGAGAGTACCCTCATCTCCCTAGATTGATGGACAAGTCTGACTAATATATGTCTGGGCATTCCCTTTGCCAGCCTGCAACCGATGCTCACGTTAGTGATGGACGCTTCTGCCTTTGGCTGTGGGGGTCCCTATCTGGCTTCTCTACAGACTCGGGGATTGTGGCCTTCAGAGGACTTAGCTTTACACATCAACATCAGTGAGCTGAAAGCAATCAGATTGGCATGCCAGGTTTTTCTGCCACAGAAGGGGGAAAAGAGGAAAGCCTGTTAATCTTCACAGATAGCACAATGGCAAAGCTATATCTCAACAGGCAGGGAGGAACTCACTCTTCTCAGCTCTGGCAAGAGACAACTCTTTGGGAGTTTTGCATTGCCAACTCAATAGAGCTAGAAGCTTCTTGCCTACCGGGTGTCCAAAGTGACCTTGCAGACATCCTGAGCAAACTGTTTATGAGTCACCTTGACTGGTCTCTTTCCCAGGCTATGGCCAGAATCAATTTCCAATGGTGGAGGGTGTCCCTAAGTAGACCTATTTGCAAAAAGATTCACAGGAAGTGTCAGCAGTTCTTTTACCTGTGAGGTCGCAGTCTTGGTTCCCTTACAGACATGTTCTTACTACCATAGGCCTAGTCAAAGTGTATCCTCAGGTGCACAATCCTGTTTCCCCATGGGACCTAAACTTAGTGTTGTTAAGGCATATGAGTCTCCCATTTGAACTTTTGGCTACTTACTACTCTCTGCTACATCTATCAATGGAGGTGGCATTTGGTTGCCATCACCTCTGCTAAAAGGGTAGGAGAGCTGCTTGTGTTGATGACTGGGCCTCCCTATACTATCTTCAAGGACAAGGTTTACCTTTGCCCTCATCTGAGGTTTGGGCAGTGGTGTCCTCATTCCATGTCAACCAGCCAGTTTACTTTATGGCATTCTTCATGAAACCATACTTGAGTAGGGAAGGAAAATATTTGCACACTCTGGATGTCAGAAGAGCTCTGGTGTTCTACCTGGACCGAACCAAGCAGTTCCGTAAGTCCTCTCAACTGTTCATTACAGACAGAATAAAAGGGCAATCCCCTCAGATAATTTCTTCTTGGATAGCCTCATGTATATGCATATGTTGTGACCTGTCTAACATCACCCCATCGAGCAGAGTCACAGCTCATTTCATGAGATCACATTTGGCCTCTGCAGCTTTTCTGGCACCTGTTCTAATTCTGGACATTTGTAGAGAGGCAACTTAGTCCTCAGTTCACACATTTGCTTCTCACTATGCCTTCACTCAGGACTCGAGAGATGATGCTACAGTTGGAGTTTTCCTCTTGTCTTCATTCAGATAGATTCCAATCCCGCCTCCTGTTTCATGGCTTGTGAGTCACCAAGAGAGGAATGCACGTGTGCAAACTCTCGAAGAAGAAAAAACTGTTACTAATCTGTTCCGTAACTGCTGTTCTTTGACATGTGTTGTACATATCTATTCCACGACCTGCCTTCCCACCCCTCTGCATTGAAGTTCTTGCAAGAAGGAACTGAGGGGACCAGGGAATGGCTCTGCCCTTGATACCTGTATGCAGTGGCACATAGCAGCAGAGGGCACTTGAGCAGCCCAATAGGTACTGTTGAGGTGAAAAAAGTTTCCAACTGCTGTGCACTTGGTGCATAGACACGAAGAGTTGAATGGCCATGTGCAACACATCTTGAAGAACATCAGTAACAGAACAGGTTAGTAATGATTTTTTCTAAATTAGGTGTTAGTGCTCAAGACTCATCGTGGATAGTTCTCTGAAAACTTCAGCTCAGTGCATAGCAGCGGTCCAAAAGGCTAATAGAATTTTAGGAACTGTTAGGAAAGGGATTGAAAATAAGACAGAAAATATTATTATGCCACTATATAAATCCATAGTGTGCCCACACCTTGAATGCTGTGTCCAGTTTTGGTCGCCGCATCTCAAAAAAGTTATAGTGGAACTGGAAAAGGTTCAGAGAAGGGCAACCAGATGGTCAAAGGCATGGAACAGCTTCCATGTGAGGAGAGACTAAAATGACTAGGACTGTTCATCTTAGAAAAGAGATGATAGGGGGCTACTATAGAGGTCTATAAAAGCATGAATGGGGTGGCAAAAGTGAATAAAGAAATGTTATTTACCCTTTCCAACAATACCAAAACCAGGGGTCACCTGATGAAATTAATAGGCAACAGGTTTGATACAAAAAAAAAAGGACTGTTTCACACAATGCAAAATTAACTTATGAACCCATTGCCATGGGATGTTGTGATGGCCAAAAGTATAACTGAGTTCAAAAAAGAACTAGATAAGTTCATGGAGAATCAGTCTGTGACGTTGCACCCCCCCGCAGCTTGCTGCCCCAGGCATGCGCTTTCGAGCACTGGTGCCTGGAGCTGCCGCTGCTTATGAATGTAAATATGACATAACTGGAATATGTTTTATGCTAGTTATGCCATGTAACATATCTTTGCAAAGGTTATGATCTACTGAATATATTCATCCTATTTGTATGCATGGATGATTTTCATATCTCAAGTTATGAGCATTGGCTCTATGCTTGTATTTAAAGTGTTTGCTGTAGGAAGCACATAAGACAGATTTGGTCAACATAGTGTGAAGGGGTTATTCAAGTAATTGGGAGAACTTAAATAACAATGGACTTTGGGAGACGCCAATCCACATCTGAGCTTTCCTGGGAATGTTCAAACTAACATGTAAACAATGGCATAGGCCTGCAAAAAGCTGAATCATTCATAGACATGTGACTTGCCCAGGTGGCTAGAGACCCCATCTTGTGGCTGTGATGTTGCACAAGAGAGAGGATATAAAAGGCCCTTGAAGCCCCTCCATTTTGTCTTCAGCTGGCTCAAAAGATAGCTTCTCCACCCCAAAGAGATGCCTGAAAGAAACTGGGACAAAGGACAATAACTACAGGGGTGTGAGTGATTGCTTGACCCAGTCTAGTCTGTCAAAGAAGCTTATTGGAACATCTCTGAGGGTGAGATTTACCTGCATTTAGTTTCCTATTATATTAGGCTTAGACTTGCATGGTTTTGTTTTATTTTGTTTGGTAATTTACTTTGTTCTGTCTGTTATTACTTGTAACCACTTAAATCCTACTTTTTATATTTAATAAAATCACTTTTTGCTTATTAGTTAACCCAGAGCAAGTGTTAATACCTGGGGGAGCAAACAGCTGTGAATATCTCTCTATCAGTGTTATAGAGGGCGAACAATTTATGAATTTACCCTGTATAAGCTTTATACAGAGTAAAACAGATTTATTTGGGGTTTGGACCACATTAGGAACTGGGTATCTGGGTGTTGGAGACAGGAGCACTTCTTAAGCTGTTTTCAGTTAAGCCTGCAGCTTTTGGGGGACATGGTTCAGACCTGGGTCTGCGTTTGTAGCAGGCTAGCGTGTCTGGCACAGGCAGGCAGGGTACTGAAGTCCCAAGCTGCAGGGAAAAGGGGCTCAGAGGTAGTCCGAGCAGATCAGGTGGCAGTCCCAAGGGGGGGGGGGGGAGGTTCTGTGACCCAACCCATCACAAGGTCTACCAATGGCTATTAGCCAAGATGGTCAGTTATGCAACCCCATGCTCAGGGCGACTCTATATCTCTGACTCTACTTGGTGGAATGAGGATAATCAATGGGACACAGTAATATTGGGGTACAAAATATATCGGAAGGACAGAACAGGTCATGCTGGTGGGGGAGTGGTACTATATTTGAAAGAAAGCGTAGAATCAAATGAAGTAAAAATCTCAAATGAACCAAACTTGTCCCACAGAATCTCTATGGATAGTAATTCCATGTTTGAATAATAAGAATATAGCAGTAGGGATATACTACTGATCATTTTACCAGAATGGTGATAGTGACTGCAAAATGCTCAGGGAGATTAGAGAGTTTATAAAAATAAAAAACTCAATAATAATGGGGGATTTCAACTATCTCCATATTGACTGGGTTCATGTCACCTCAGGACGAAATGCAGACATAAAGTTTCTTGACACCTTAAATGACTGCTTCTTGGAGCAGTCCTGGAACCCACAAGAGGAGAGACAATTCTTGATTTAGTCCTAAGTGGAGCACAGGATTGGTCCAAGAGGTGAATATAGAGAGACCATTTGGTAATTGTGACCATAATATAATGAAATTTAACATCCATGTGGCAGGGAAAACACCAGAGTAGCCCAACACAGTAGCATTATGGAGATATCCTATCTCCTAGAACTGGAAGGGACCTTGAAAGGTCATTAAGTCCAGCCCCCTGCCTTCAGTAGCAGGACAAGTACTGATTTTGCCCTAGATCCCTAAGTGGGCCCCTCAAGGATTGAACTCACAACCCTAGGTTTAGTAAGCCAATGCTCAAACCACTGAGCTATCCCTTTTCCTAGGTGGAGTGTACACACATGAGGAAGTTAGTTAAACAGAAATTAAAACGTGAAATCCCTGCAAGCTGCATGGAAACTTTTTAAAGACACCATAATAGACATTCAACTTAAATGTATACCCAAATTTAAAAACATAGTAAGAGAACCAGAAAAGTGCCACTGTGGCTAAACAACAAAGTAAAAGAAGCAGTGAGAGGCAAAAAAGGCATCCTTTAAAAAGTGGAAGTTAAATCCTAGTGAGGAAATAGAAAGGAGCATAAACTCTGGCAAGTGAAGTGTAAAACCAGCTCCAGGATCAGGAGCAGAGCAGGGAGGCAAGGACTAAACCAGAGCAGGGAGGAGGCAGGCTAGAGCTGGAACAAGGACTGGAACCAAGAGCAAGGCAAGGGCAGCTGGGGACATGGCACATGTTGAGCAGCTGCTGTGGTGCTGATGCAGCATGGCTCAAGTAGCAGGTGATAGGGTCTCCTGCCCAGTGAGGAAGCCTGACCATTTGGAGGAGGCTCATGGGGCCCAGCTGAGTTTGCCTAGTGACCTGGCTTGGAGCCGGCTGGGCTCCTGACAATCACTGCCTTACCTCACAGGGACGTTGTGAAGATGGAAGCAGTAAGGATTGTGAGGTGCTCAGACACTGTGATGATGAAGACTCTATGAGCACCTAAGACAGATAGATAGGAGTGATATTGGGTCCTAAAGGCTCATGCCGTATAGCGTTAACTAGTCTGACCCTTATCCAGCAGAGCATTTACGCACAGGCTTACCTTAAAGCATGTCTCTAATCCCACTGGCTTCAGTGACGGTAAGCACGTGTTTAAGTACTTTGCTGGATGGGGGCCAGAGTGCTCAGTACATTACCGGACTAAGCCCTAAATAAACAAGTTAGCACCAGAGGATAATACGTTTGAACATGTGGATCTGATTTGTGCCATTTTTTTTTGGCACTGACCCATTGTTTTCTAAATGGTGCTGGCAGTAGCTGGCCTATTTAAAATGCTGACAATTGCTTGCCTGTTGTGTTAAAATTGACTGCTCCCAGTGAATGGTCTAATCAGGATGGCTTTACATTACTCGTGATTTCTATGGCACTCAACACCACGTGGGACATAGCATAGCACTGTTGGATTCCACCCCACTTTCCTGTTCATGTTCTTGAAAAGCTATTAATATTTATCTCATAAATGAAAAATCTACAGTAATGTGCTGCATGTTTAGTAGGAAAACCACAAGCACTAAACACTTTGCCTATAATCTATAAATAAATCAATTCAAAGAAAATGGTTTACAGGAGAAGTCTGGTCATAAATTAGTGAGGAAGGTGGAACCATTGGCCTTTTCCTATATCCTGGTATTGCAGATATTTTGAAAGAAGGCTTGTATTTAGTGATGGCTTTTTGCAAACATTGTAAAACTGAATGCTATATAAACAAAACAACTCCCCCACCCCATTATATTTAATTAAAAATATTTGCAGACAAGACCTTTCACAAATGGTGAGCACTTTCAAAAATATGTAACTTAGAGAATTTTGTGCAGTAATTAAGAACTGAGACAATTATGGATAGTGTATACGAGTGGTTCGCAATCAGGGGTCTTGGGGCCCCTGGTGGGCCACGAGCAGGTTTCAGGGGGTCTGCCAAGCAGGGCCAGTATTAGACTTGCTGGACCCCAGGGTAGAAAGCCGAAGCCCCACCACATGGGGCTGAAGCCTGGGGCCCCGAGCCCAGCCACCCAGGGCTGAAGCTGAAGCCTGAACAGCTTAGCTTTGCGGAGTCTCCTGTGGTGTGGTACCCTGGGCAATTGCAATGCTTGCTACCTCATAATGGTGGCCTTGACTTTTATACGCAGAAAAACAGCTGTTATGGCACAAGTGGGCCGTGGAGTTTTTATAGCATGTTGGGGGGACTTCAGAAAGAGAAAGGTTGAGAACTCCTGGTTTACACCATACAGTTATTGGGCTCATTTCTGTGGCTGCTCTGAGTGAAATCTAGACCGCATGTAAAGTCAGTGGGAGTTTTGGTATTCATCCAGGATTTAGGGTTGCCAGGCATCCAATTTTCTACAGGAACACCCGGTTGAAAAGGGACCCTCGCAGCTCCGGTCAGCATAGCCGACCGGGCCATTAAAAGTCCGGTTGGTGCAGGGCTGGCAGGCTCTCTACCTGGCTCCCCATAGTTCCCTGGAAGCAGAGACATGTCGCTCGGCTTCTAGGCAGAGGATGGCTGGGGGGCTCTGCGCATTGCCCCACCCTGAGTGCCGTCTCTGCGGCTCCCATTGGCCGGGAACCGCAGCCAATGGGAGCTGCAAGGGTGGTGCCTATGGGCAGAAGCAGCGCGCAGGAGCAGTGCCTAGGAGCCAAGGGACATGTCGCCGCTTCTGGGGAGCCGCCCGAAGTAAGTGCCACTCGGAGCCCGCATCCCCTCCTGCGCCCCGACCCCTTGCCTCTCCCGCACCCAAACTCCTTCCCGCACCCCCGACCTCCTGCCCCAGCCCTTAGCCCTTAGCCCTGCTCTTGCAGCCAAACTCCCTCCTGGTGCGCGCGCCATGCACCCCCCTCGCATCTCAGCCCGCTACCCCAGCCCTGAGTCCCCTCCTGAACCCAAACTCTCCTGGAGCCCACATCCTGAACCCCCTCCCACAGCCTCAACTCGGAGCTCCCTCCCGCATTCCAAACCCCTCGTCCCAGAGCCCCCTCCTGCACCCCAAACCCCTTATCCCCAGCCCCACCACAGAGCCCGCATCCCTGGCCAGGGCCCTCATCCCCTCCCGCACCCCAACCTTCTGCCCCAGCCTGGTAAAAATGAGCAAGTGAGGGAGCGAGCGACAGAGGGGCGTGCGTGGAGTGAGCAGAGGGCAGGGTCTTGGGGAAGGGGTCGGGCCAAGGTGTTCGGTTTTGTTCGATTAGGAAGTTGGCAGCCCTACCAAGATTTCACCCTCCATGTTTATGGCCTGATCTTGTGAGATGCTGAGCACCCTCAACTCCCTTTGAAGTCAGTGAGAGTTGAGGTTACTCAGCACTTTTCAGGATTAGGCCATAGGCTTCAGTGGGAGAGGCTGCAGAATCAACCGCAGAAAATTACAAATGGCAAGAAATTGAGGGCCAAATCTGGTTCATGAGCCCCAAGTGTGGATTAGAGGCACGATTGCACTCCTGTATGTCTGGACTCATGCTTCCAATTAAAAGTAGTAGTATTCTGTGAATATCATTTGCTTTATTTGAATTTTTTTTCTATAGTCTACGGTTTCCGATGGGTCAGATGGATCCGTATTATGTGATGAACACAGTAAGGAGAATCAGTCTTTTGAAAATCATTCTGCAGACACGACAACAAAGGTAAGAGCTGTGGTTATTTTTATTGCACGATGAAATATATTGGTGACCTTTGTATGCCGTTTCTTTGGAGATGAAATGTATAGAGATGAATTGTATAAAGTATAAATTTATAGAGATGAAATGTATAGAGTAGATTGAGTTTTCAGTTCCTGTAATAATCTCTTGCTTTTTAATGAACTTAGATTGTTGGGAAGGTTCAGATCAGGTTTCTAATAGCAATTTATTGATATGTTGCTAGTTCTATGGATTTAATACCATTCCATACAGAATTTTAGGGCTGTATCATGGGCATAAATGCCACTGATGTTAGGGAGCAGTTGAAGCCTCAGAGCTTTTGTGTTGATTTTGCGATACTTTTATTTTTAAAGTTTAAGCAACGTTCACTGTGCAGGGTATTCCTTTTTCCTTCGATTTATTTAAGGCTTCTCAGTGTAAACTGTAACCTAGTTTCTTGGTAGCTAAATAAAAAGTTGGTAAGGCAGAATGTGAATATGTCAGCAGATGAGATGATTTTTGTATTGACAAACTAATGATAGTTCTAGTAGTATAAGTGTACACTGAGTGGTAAATGAAGCAGCATGACTACAAGGTTACAGTGTAGGGATTTTTGTTACGGTACTACTTACAATAGTCACACCATTTGCAACGATGGAGTTAAGGGTGATTGCGTGTTTCTGTTATAACATCTATGGCATTTTCATATGCTCACAACTTGGCTGTAATAGTTCTCTCTTGGCTCAATATTACCATAGAAGGTTTCAGCCATGAAGTCTTTTGGTTTTTTTTCCAAGTTAAATAAAAATATTTGGACTTTTAATAGCAGTAAGTTGAAAATAAGAGGAAAAGAAAATAGAAGTTAACTGGGTTGGGATAATTAGTTGACCTCTAAAGCGCTTTGTTTCTTTAACACTGAAGACTTGCGGGTTATTTATTACCTCTTGTTTAAGACCGTCTCACTGGCTATGTGTAAACTTCTAGATTGGCTTTGTCATTCGTTAACTCCTTAAAATCCATAACTGTAATGATCCAGCATATCTTTCTGATTTTCTCTTGCCACTGTGTTTCCACACGATCTGCAGTCCTTACACATGCCGAGTGATATGTAAGTTCTACTCAGTTGGGTTAAGATTTGCAGAATTGTGTCCTGAGATCTGCTGATTATTAGCCTGGTTCTGGGCGGTTGCTGAACGCCCTTAATTCTCATTGTAGTCAATGGGAAATGAGGGCATTCAGCAACCTGCAGGATCAGGACCTGTATGTAGTATACCTGTATACTGTGTCTCCAGTATCAAGCTGAAATAATCAAATAGCCCATTGATCTTAGTGGGCATTAAACGTGCTCAGCCCCTCATAGAATTTGATCCATTATGTTTATGGCTGATGTTCCAAGACTGGAAATTACCAATTACCAATTAAGCAGCAGGCATGGCCCAAATAGTTTTCTTGATGTCATAGGGCAGGGCATAAGATGTGATGTTCCACATTTACTAATTGGTGAACGCAGCATCAATTGTGCTAACTCTGTGTCCATGGTCAGAAATTGTCATTCCCAGTATCAACATCCAACGGAAGAGCGCTACATCACACACCTCTTCACTTAAAGTCCCTGGTATCATGACCTTCTTGACCCCAGCAAGAGGCTGTCTGCCCTACTCACAAATAAAAACCTGCATAGAAATAATGATTACATTGACCTTGTCTTCACTGGTAAAAAAAGGTGTATAACTAACATGCATGAGCTATTACTGAAGTACAGTGAAGATCAGGCACTTTAGTTTCACCATGAGGTAAAAAGCCCTATACCACTATCAAGGGTTGACCTTGGAGAGTTTACCTTGTAAAACTAAAGTACCTGGTTTCCACTGTTTTTATCTGGTGATAACTCATGCATGTTAGTTACCCTGAGATGAAGATCCCAAGTACGCTGAACACACTAGGTTAGAATTCCATCGTCCTGGCCAGCATTCCCAAACAATGAAGTTCCTGAAACTGGGATTTTTCCACCATGGCAGAAGTTTTATTTTAATTTCTGACATTTGCTAGTTGTGTCACTTTATGTGAAAGAGGCATTTTGTCTAATCCCTTTTTTAAGTGACTGTGCTTTAATGTCAATAGTGCACTGCTATGATAGTGACATGCAGCTATATAGGGCCGGCTATGTATTTAAACATACGTATAGCGCTTTTCAGATGCTGATGATTGATTGGATGTTAATTTCACTAGTCAGAGTGGCTGGGAATTAAAATGAAATCTTGATAGCATCGTGTAACTTGAAAGCTGAGAGCCACTTTAGGAAGCATTACTCTTGTGCTTTTACTGCTGGGCGTGCCACCCACGTAACCTAGTGTTGCATATTTAACTGAAGCACTTCTGTTTCATTCTGAATAAGAGATTTGTGGGTGTTGAGATAAAACAGTTATGTCATTGTATGAAAAATAATAGTTAAGTAAAACATTAAACAGGAGTTGTGAATTATAAAGGCATGGTGCTTTCTAAAGGCTTGATTATCTATGATCCGGGCAGGGCTATGGGGATAGCACAAAGAGCCTTCCTCACCCTGTGCTCCACACCAAAGGCTGGGGTGTACCTCACTCTCTCCATATAGGCCTGCAAAACTGGCTGGGTACGCAGGGAGAAGCAACCAAATGCCACAATCAGGCCCTAAATTTATAGTCCTCAAAAGTGTACATTGTCCATTAGAAAATGGATATTTAACTTGCTTCATATGTAGGTGCTTGGGCTGTGAAGTACTTGGATAGACTAGTGTAAAATGGAAGCCCCAGTGGGCATTCCGAGTAACTGACTGTATGTGGGGATCTTCAGAGGGGCTGGAAGGGAAGGAGTCCCCCCCAATAGGTCGTGGAGCGGAAGAGGAGCCACGCTGCAGCTCCAGAGCTACAGGAAACCTTGCAGATCCTGCCCCTCCATGCTGAGGTGCACAGTTCTGTACAATTGTGCTTACCTGTGAGCTGTGGTGCAATGAGACCACCAGGCCCTGAAGGGGTTAATGTGGACCTTAGAAGTCAATTATGTCACCTGGATAGAGAGAGAGGCTTAACTGAACATGAAGCCCAGTTGGGCAGGAGCACGCTGGTTATTCTGAAGAGAGGAAGTTTGTAGCAGAAAGGGGCTGCAGGAAGAGACTCTACAGTCACTTTCTGGGCGGATAGAAGAGGTAATAAGGAGTCTGAGGGAGCAGACTTGGGCCAGCTACAGGGTCTTTGGCCTGGAAACCTGAGGTTAGGGTAGGTCTGGATTCTCCTACTGGCCACTGGGGAAGGTGGGGTGAAACTCTCTGAGGTAAGGGATGAAAGGACCTCAGAGCCCAGAGACAAAAGAAGACCTGCTATAAGGTCATTGGACTATAGTTTGGTTGGATTATCTGTTACCCCAGAAGAGGTGGACTAAAGCCTAATCTGGCTGAAGGGCCAAGTTGCAGGAAGAGAGACTGCTGCAGCAATGGGGTGACCGTTGTCAGGGGTCACCATATGGGGAGACAGCTGCTACGTGATACCTGGCTACAAGGAGGTGCTCCTGTGGTGAGTGGTCCCCTTTACAGGTGCACAGTGGAAAATATTACCCGTGCAGTAAAACCACAGGAGATCTACTACTGTCGGGAGCTGCTGCGGCCATAAGGAGCAGAATTGCATTTGCATTGACCTTCATTTTTACTTTTTGACCCAAAGTCTCATGAGCTGTTGATTTAATTTTTCCCTCTTTTACATTTTGTTCTGGGTTTAGCCTTTAATTATAGAAACCATCAGGAGGGATACCTGTAGGGGAGCTACTAATTTACGAGTTCCCAAACTTTTCCGTAGCATGAACCACATCTTAACTGAGAGATTGTTTCAGAGCCATTTCTCCTCCCATACATGATTGCTCAGACCCCTTCCTCCCAGTGGTGATCCAATAACAAACCAATCATAGCCCACATTAGCCTAGTGCTAATTGGGTGCCCAGATGAACCCTGACTAGAAGGGCTGTCCCATTATGGCCAAGTACATCAATTGCTTTTGTTAAAAAGAAACATTGGGAAAGAAATTAAGCTATTTTTAGCTACTTTGAATGCAGTTTAGCAACAGGAAACAAGGGGAAGGATCTAGCACTATGCGACCAGCCAGCAATTTGCATGTCACTAGCAGGTGCTCCCCGGTCCACAATTTGAGATCCACCAAATTAAATAAATCCCTGTCCATATTTGTAAAAGTGATGTATTTACCAATGTATTCTATATATATGGTGCTTAGAGTGCTGGACAAGCACTTGGCAATTTGACAAATAAAATGTAACACAGAATGACAGATGTCATGAAATACAAAAGACTTAAGACCAAGATTTTAAAAAATGGGTGCCTGATATTAGGTTTCTGAATAAGTGGTCTGATTTTCAAAATTGCTGAACTTCCAGTGCCTTTTGTTTACTTCTTGTTTTTCACTCAGATTTAACAATAATGCCTGTTTCAGTTTTGTTTGTCAGTCAATTTCACTTTGAAATTCTTAGCGCTACCGGATTTGAGTTTCAAAAATTCCAGAAAATTCTTTAAAAACACTGTTTTAATAGAATATTAATAAAAAATCATGTAAACCTTTCTCTTGGTTTTACGTTGTATTATATCTTGGTTTTTTTTACAAGCTATTAGGGTTGTCAAGCGATTAAAAAAATTAATCGAGATTAATCGCGCTGTTAAACAAGAATAGAATACCATTTATTTAAATGTTTTTGGATGTTTTCTACATTTTCAAATATATTAATTTCAGTTACAACACAGAATACAAAGTATACAGTGCTCACTTTATATTTAATTTTTATTACAAATATTTGCACTGTAAAATACAAAAGAAATTATATTTTTCAATTCACCTAATACAAGTCCTGTAGTGCAATCTCTTTATCATGAAAGTTGAACTTACAAATGTAGAATTAAGTACAAAAAAACCTTCATTCAAAAATAAAACAATGTAAAACTTTAGAGCCTACAAGTCCACTCAGTCCTACTTCTTGTTCAGCCAATCGCTCAGACAAACAAGTTTGTTTACATTTGCAGAAGATAATGCTGCTTGCTGCTTTTTTACCATGTCAGCTGAAAGTGGACATGCGTCCATGCTTATCACGGGTTCTGCTCGATAACGATCCAAAGCAGTGCGGTCCGACGCATGTTCCTTTTCATCATCTGAGTCAGAAGCCACCGGCAGAAGGTTGATTTTCTTTTTTGGTGGTTTGGGTTCTGTAATTTCCGCATCAGAGTGTTGCTCTTTTAAGACTTCTGAAAGCATGCTCCAAACCTCATCCCTCTCAGATTTTGGAAGGCATTTCAGATTCTTAAATCTTGGGTCTAGTGCTGTAGCTATCTTTAGAAATTTCACATTGGAATCTTCTTTGCATTTTGTCAAATTTGCAGTGAAAGTGTTCTTAGAATGAACGTGTGCTGGGTCATCATCTGAGACTGCTATAACATGAAATATATTGCAGAATGTGGGTAAAACAGAGGAGGAGACATACAATTATCCCCCAAGGAGTTCAGTCACAAATTTAATTAACACATTATTTTCTGGAACAATGGCTGAAGCATGAAGATGCACATGAATCTTTAGTGCATTTGGCATATAAATATCTTGCGACGCCAGCTACAACAGTGTCATGCGAACGCCTGTTCTTACTTTCAGGTGACATTATAATTAAGAAGTGGGCAGCATTATCTCCTGTAAATGTAAACAAACTTGTTTCTCTTAGTGATTGGCTGAACAAGAAGTAGGACTTGTAGGCGCTAAAGTTTTACATTGTTTTGTTTTTGAGTGCAGTTATGTAACAAAAAAACCCTACATTTGCAAGTTGCATTTTCATGATGAAGAAATTGCACTACAGTACTTGTAGGAGGTGAATTGAAAAATACCATTTCTTTTGTTTATCATTTTTACAGTGCAAATATTTGTAATAAAAATAATATAAAGTGAACACTGTACACTTTGTATTCTGTGTTGTAATTGAAATTGATATATTTGAAAATGTAGAAAAACATCCAAAAATATTTAATACATTTCATTTGGTATTCTATTGTTTAACAGTGCGATTAATCGTGATTAATTTTTTTGAATTAATTGCGTGAGTTAACTGCGTTTAATTGACAGCCCTACCACAGGAATAACTAAAATAGTCTTTCTCCCTAGGTGGCTGCTTCATAGCTAAATTTTGTCAGGTGTTTCTATAGTGAAATTCAGTCATGATCATGTTTATAGTTAACATGAAAATTGAAGAGGTGGAGAACATACAGGAGGATAGAACCACATTGCAAAATGACCTACAGAAAATGGAGTAGTGGGGGATGCTGGCAATGTAGGGAGAATTGGTGCTAATAAATGTAAAATCAAACATTCAAAGAGAAGAAATAAACAGCAAAGGTTTACCTTTGGAAGGATATAATGAAGTAGCTGAATCCACCATGTTAAAATAAGTGTGCTTTCATCATGTTTCTTAAATATTGTTCCCCAATATTGCTTGTATGCTTAATGCATCTGAACAGGATAGTTGCTGGAGGGCACTTTTGGAATAGGGATTGAGAGGTTGCATGGAGAGGTGGTTTGTGATTTACAGCTTGAAAAAAAAAATTTGGAACCACTGAATCAGTCAGCTTCCCTGCCAATGCAGCACTGGCTTTATCTTGCTTACTGTTCATGCATGTGGAACAAATGGTGACCTCATACATACCCACAATGGTCATCTGGGAGGATCAAACGGGGACCTTCAGCCCCAGAAGCACAAGTCTATTCTACTGTAAACTAAAGGAGGATGAAGGAGACATGAGCACACACTAAACTTGTGTATTGTACAAGCAAACCCCACACTTTTGCATGCACACAGTGGTTGATTTTACACATGGAGACTATGGTTTGTATGCAGGATTTGCACAAATTGGAGTGTAGATGAAATCTGTGGATCACTTTACTCATGTAAGTAGCCTCACTGAGTTCCATTGCTCCAATTTTCATGTAATAATCTGTAAATAGGATCATGAGTCCAATGGGACTACTTACAGGGATAGAGTTGTTCACATGTGTGTTTGCAGATCAGGCCATTAGAGATATGTTTGGAAATGTATCCTGGTAACCAGTTTTTGAGTATGGAGTGAATTTTTACAGCCAAGTCATTAAGTAATTTTTTAAAATGGAAGCAATTCACACAACCTTCCTGTAATAGATTGAATGCAACAGATAGAGGAGCACAAAGGAAATCAAATGAAGGTGTTGTTTATTATTTATGTATTTATTTATTTTATTATTTATAATCTGTTGTAAATGTGGGTGTCAAATCCCTCCCTGTTTTAGAGTTGTTTGGATTCCCATTTACCCTGCCCTGCCCAGATTACAAACAGGGCTTTGGTGAGACCATATAATAAGTTAATTGGCCCTTCAGTGGTACGTGGGCCAAGTGATGCAAGAAATGTTCAATGATTCTTTTAGCCAGTTTTTTAATAAAATTGTTGACTAATGGAATAAACCACAGCATGGACTAAACATACAGGCTCCAATGTGTCACCTAAAAAAATCCAGTTTTCTGCACGCACAAACGGTGAAGTTGTTCAGAAGACATTAAAGTGTCTTAAAAGTCCTAAAAGCTGTGGAGAGTCTCCTTTTAAGATTTTATATCCTGTAAAAGTTTAATAGTTTGTGGGGAAGGGGGGGTTCTTTTGGTTGCTGTCTGATTCTGACCACATGTCTGATTCGCTATGGATTTTTTAAAAACTTTGGTAGCAGTGACCTCATGTTGGCAAAATAACTGTGTGTCATTTCCTGAACTTCTTGCTTCTTTAGCAATTTTGAGTATATTATGGTTATAACCTTGATAATTTGTGGAAGGGAGATGACTCTTATACGTTCCGTATTTTTCTTGAAAAAGTTTTTTTTTTTAAATTGAAAACATACTTTAGCTGAGTGAGAACGAGAGATTCTCAGCATAGCACCCATGGGGAAAGTGTGCTATCCGATAGATTGAAAAGGTGAATTGTAATGTATGGGTGTCTAGACGTTTCCTCTTGTTGCTGTCAACGGTCCAGTTGGCTGTATTTTTTTTCCCAGTGAATAGGAGGCATTGATTTTTCCTCTCTCTTCAGCCAGAGCTTTCATTTTACATATCTTTCCCCTTCTCGCTCTCTGTCTCTCTCTATAAGAGAGGGAAGACTTTAAGAGCTGACAGAGAGCTTTCTTACTCAGCATGATTCATGTCAGACACCTCAAAGGCAAGCTCTACACCAGCATCGCTGCAAGAAAGGTAGGGGCTTTGTGGCTACCCCGTTTTCTATGGGAGATTGCAGGACTGTTAGCAACTCAGAGAGGACATGAAATGAGCAGATTAAGTCTCTGATGCTGACAAGGATCCACAGAAAGTTTGGGAAAGAATTTGAGGAGTTTTAAAACTGTCCTTTTGGGGTGTTCTTTTAATTAAAAACTTTGAAGTTTTCTTCGTAACTTAAAAAAAAGTCCCTCTAGTTTTATGTAATGTATAAAGAGGTTTTTTTTCTGTGTGCAGTGAACTACAGTTATACCAACATTGCACCCCAGGGCGTTGCATGCCTGTGTAAATAGGCAGTTAACTTTTTTTACTAACCTGACCATTTTTTTTGTTATATGTTCTGAACGTTCTTATCATCCAGCTGTTATATTCACTTCCTGATTCAGAATCCACCCTAGTAACTCTGAGTGATTGTAGATGTGACGCATGAACCGGCGTGTACACCTTAGTGTTTCAATCATGCACTTCAAGTGTTCATAGGAATCAGGCGCCTAATAAAAACCTTTACAACCAAAAGCAGTTGTTTTGGCAGAGAAGTGACAGCACTTTGATAGATGGGCCCAGTAGTTGTGTATGTTGTGCTTATTCAGAATTAGCAGGAAAGAAGAGGAGAGAGAGACTTGGAAAAGGAAATCTTATGGGTATACTGGAACAGCAGATCAGAACTGTGTAATCAGAGCCAGAGCTGAAATGTGATGCTTTTGCTCTTTTGTGCTTGTTGTGGTTCTCATATTCCCAGTTAGAATCCTGCATACTATTTAACAGAATATTTTGATCACAGATTGAACAATGCAGCAATCAAGTTTAACAAGCCACCTGGAAGTTTTGCTTGAGATGATTTCTAGTGGATTTTCAGATCCCTGTGAGAATCATGACTGCCTTTAGCATTGTGGAGGAGGACTCGAGTTTCTTATGAGGGCCCCTATTGGAAAAGCAGGCTGTGCAGATTCAAGTCTCTGGTTCTGTTCATGCTGTTTCAAAAGCCTTTCCTCAACCTTGCTGATTTATGATTTACATACACTCCTGTGGAGATTTGCAGAATGGATTGTCTGTGCATTGTCACAACCAAGGTAGGACTGAAACATTACTGTTTTGGGTGCATATCTTTCTGCTATTATTCTGTTCCTGTAATTAAACAGAGTGGGTATGTAGTATCTCAGGTTGCAAGATAAAATAACTAAGCCTTGCTTCAATGGGCATTTTATTCTCTTTATTTGAGGGTTACACTGTTTGTTTCTATACCTAAATGATGTGGTGGTGTTTTTTATCTATAAAAGGAAAATGATTTGATATTTTACCTTAGACTTTGCTTGTGTCTATTAATATCTGTAGTACTGGAGCAGTTTCAAAATAGATGTTAAAATGCACATATAGTCTCAACATATCATGCCAGCTTATTCTTTAAATGTGGGAACAGGCAATCATGTTATTTTTTTAAAATCTGAGCATTGTATTATATGTCCTAGCATTTTAGAGAAGCCAATCAGATGTAGTTTAGATAGCAACAACATTTCTGATTGGAGAGTAGCAAGTTTCTGTAGCTTATGTGGCTTTCTTGGGCAAAACATAGCTTTGATTTGTATCTCTAGGCTTTAAAAATCAAAATGCATTGGTCTGAATTCTGCTGTATTACACCAGTGTCAGAGGCAACCTTAGCATTTTTGAATTGGCCTTCTAAACAATCCCATCCACCCCCCCTAAATACGTATTTAAGTGACTCCTTGCATCATCGCGCCTCTATGTGTGTCACTGATTTGAGGGGAGGGCTAAGTAAAAGGATTTTTGTGGGACCTCCCCAAACTTAGTGAAAATGATGGGAGGCATTTTTAGGTCACTGTTGGCGTTTTGTGGCGGAAGAGGCGGAACTGAAATACTTGTATTGGGATTCACGCTTGGTGCCAGCATTTATAAAGGAGTCTGAATAAGCTGGGGTTCTGGGAATCCCCTATCTGACAGAGGGCTTGAGGTGAATTCTGGTGAATGTCAGTGTTTGTGTAGTGTTTTACAGAGTGTTTTTGCTGTGTATGGTGACAAGAACATTTTGAGTATTGTGTAAATAATAATACTTGTTTGTATCACGGTGACACCTAAAAGTCCCAGTTCCAAAGAGATGGTCCTTGATCTGAAGAGCATGTAGTCTAAGTATAAGAAAGACAGCAGGTGGATGCAGCCAAGAGATGTGGAAGCACAAGGTAACAATGACACAATACTGGCCAGCATGATGAGCAATGGTCTCAATACACCAGCAGTCTAGCAATAACAATATGTCTAAGAATAGCAGTTCATTAATGACTATCACTGTCACCCTTGTGCGGTAGGTAAGTGTTGTTCTCCGTCTCTTGCAGGTGGGGAAACTAAGACAGAAAGATAAAGTGACTTTGAGTTAGGTCACAGAGGTAATTGAACTCAGTGCTGGGATTAGGGTGATCAGACAGCAAATGTGAAAATCGGGACGGGGGTGGGGGGAAATAGGGGTAATAGGACCCTATATAAGAAAAAGACCCAAAAATCGGGACTGTCCCTATAAAATCAGGACATCTGGTCACCCTAGTTGGGATTAGAAAACAGGAGTCCTTTGCCTTCAGACCATGCCTGGACTCATGCTATCTGCTCCTCCTTGTGGCCAGAGGTCACACATTCAGTTCAGCTAATGAGACAGTTTAGCTGCATTTAGCAGATGAGATGGTGCCGGTGCCAACTCTCGTGTCATTGGCAGGAGTCTGGGTAGGGCTGTCCTACAGTCACATAATTGAGGGACTTGTAGCTATTGATTTCATGGAACTCAAAGGCCAGCACTGGGGAACTGTGTCGGGGTCTCAGAATAACTCTAGGTCTTTATAAAATATTCAGTGCGCACTTTCAGCCCTAATGTTCAGTTTACATTTTTGAGGCTGCCTTTGCAAGGAAAATGGTTAGATGCTTCTTTAAGAGCTTGGATTAGCTCTGACATTTCTAGGTCTCCAGGTGGGGACTTGCAGCTGTAGGCTTTGACAGCCCCTAAGGTTGGTGCTGACACATGTAATAAATAACTTTGCTGACTGCAGTAGAGCTAGTCTGCAGTTGGTGTAATTGAGAGCGGATTCTGGCCTTCTTTTTATTAACAACAACAACAAGCTGCCTCTGACACAATTGCTCTATGAACTGATGATGAACATGTGAACTGAGTCAACCCTGCATTCCATGGGGCCCTGTGGAGAGTAACATACGTGGGATCACAACCATTTCACTCCCTCAGTTATAAGCAGGTCCTCCACTTCCACATATCCATGATCCCGTTCCTCCCATCAGATCTGCCTCCTGTACCTCTTACCTCACTGACTATACTGGTAGATACATGAACCAGCAAGTCAAGCGCTCAAGGTGAAGTGAGCAGGGGAAGGCAGATTGAATATCCTATCTCTGCAGCAAGTCACTGGTGGTAGAGTTGGATGGAACCATGGAGAACAACTGGGCGTCAGTCCAAAGTGCGTGTCTGCACCCTTTGGAACTCTGCATTACCCTATAAAAGTGGGCAGTGAGTGATTCCTGCAGCAATTAAAAGCTTCAAAGTATTAAAAAAGTTGCAATAACTTGGAATACATATTTTATAGATATTTCCCCTGTGTTTTTTCTGCACAGTATTAAAATAGCTATGTCAATGGTTTTATGCTATACTGGCCCAAATTCTGGTAATGTTTACATCAGTGTGTATCTGTAATAACTCCATTGAAGTCATAACTCCAGGATTCACGAGAGCAGAATTTGGCTCAGTGCATTTGATATTTGATAAAATTGTTGCACACACATTATATCCACAAATCTTGCATTTATGTCTCAAAATGGTCATTTTTAGCCTAAAATCAGGTAATTATACATATTTAGGCATCTATTAACCTGATTTGTGCATGTAACTGTCATGGCCACCTTCGGAGATGTGGATCTTAATATGAAGAGATAGTAAATATTCAGTTTTTTCCTCAGGCTTTGAAAATAATACAAAGGGAACATAAATTTACTTAAGGTGCAGACAGTCAGTGCTATTAAAAAGTCAACACATGGTAGTTAAATTTACTGTGGTATTTGCAGCATTTCCAGCATTTCCAGTTTATAGAAAATAATGTACAGAGAGTGGTCAAGTCAATAGTGGTGCAATAAATATGCTTTTTAAATTGGTGTGTAATATACCTGAAGGTATTATTTAGACCCCTATAAATGCAACAACCCAATGGATCGGACTTGTTAAAAAAAAAAATTAATGGAGATATCCTAACTCCTAGAACTGGAAGGGACCTTGAAAGGTCATTGAGTCCAGCCCCCTGCCTTCACTAGCATTGACCAAGTACTGATTTTGCCCCAGATCCCTAAGTGGCCCCCTCAAGGATTGAGCTCACAACCCTGGGTTTAGCAGGCCAATGCACAAACCACTGAGCTATCCCAGACTTGCCCTGAGTCTTGATTTCTATTTAAACAGTTTTTTTTCCAGCAAAAATGTAACTACCCCCGAAACAATAAGTTGAATGTTCTCAATACTACAAAATGTGCCTGCTTGATTTTATTTTGTTGCTGTCCTCATGTACTTACTGAACACAGGCCAGACAAATGCTGAATCAGGGCTTTTTTATGGGCTTCTTGTTTATTTGAATTGATCATGTCCTTAATTTAGCTTCTTTTTTGCTGATACATAAGCCCCATGGATTTGTGGTATTATTTTGTCAGTAGAATTCAGTAAAAATAACAGGAGTTCAGGTTCTCAGCCCGTCTAGCCCTCTAGGCTTGAGAGCCCAAGCCCTATCCCAAGCCGCAGTGTCCACACTGCTATTTTTAGTGCCCTAGTTCAAGTTCGGCTAGTATAAGTCTTTCTACCCCAGACTTGCTCCCAGCTGCAGTGTAGACATACCCTTGAGGGTTGCATGGAGCTGTTCCGCCCCAGCGGGAACATCAAGAAGGTTCACAGAGAGCACAGGAACAGGCCTACTCTGCCACCTCTTAGGAAAATGCAGCATGCACTCGTCTCCACTTTCTACCAGCTTTGTGTCCAGCCATTCTGCCTTTGGGAGACAGTTTGTGCAGTAGCAGCTGCATTAGTGTCTGCTCAATGCTCTGAGGGCAAGAAGGCGAAGGTTCCACATTTTGCCCTCTCCCTCTTGTGAGCCAGACAAGGGGCTGCAGATAGGCCAGGCCAGATTATATTATATAGCTTGGCTTTTTCTCAGCTAAGAAAGTAAAATATGGGTTGAAAATAGTGACTGTTCTGTTAATACTACTCCTGCACTGAGGTCTGACTGTCAGCTTCAACTGGAATGCTGTGTTAATCCTGGAAAGCAGAACACGTGGGCTGCACATTCATGTAAATACATGTTTACCTCAGAAATGGGATTCACCTGTCACGGCAGAGCAGTTTAAATTAGTAAGGGGTTAGTTTAACATCCTTGATGTTAGGGGGAAAATGACCCTGGGTCTTTGGTGATCTATGTGCAGTGAGTGTGAAGGTCTCAGTCCATTTCCGAATGGACGGATGTGCACATCACAAAAACTGCTATCACCCAACTTTGTTGACAATCCCAGGAGTGAGCCAGTCAGTCCTGAATATTTCCTGAGCATGGCTATGTGGAGAATCTTTTATTGCTCCAGTCCAGTTCTGTAAATTAATAAGACTCCTCTCTCTAAGGCTGTCAGTCTAGCACCTTTTACAAGGGCTTAATTCATTAAAATGTTTACAAGGAAGAAGCGGGGGAAAGAACGGTATCTCTTAATGTTGCCAGGAGCAGAATCATATGCTTATTTACTGAGATAATCAGTACCAAATGTTTATCACATGAAATCCAGCCTTGCAGAATCTGACTGGCCAAGAACTATCTTTCTTTCTTTTATTGTATTAGCTCCTGGTGATCTGGCAATATATTTATATTCTAACAGGCAGCACCAATAAATATAATTAGGGCAAAACTCTGCCTTGCCTTGAGCAGGTGGTGTCAAAGTTCCAAGAGAGGAAGGCAGTACAGGGTGCCTCTTCCACACCCAACACACTGACACAGGAACCAGGCAGCATGATGAGGTGCTGCTCTCTTGAGTGCCATCCCGAGGCTTGGCTTGTAGGTTGGATGCTCCATGACTTCACGGGGGCATAACCAGTCGTTTTGGGGGTCTGATCAGGCCTTTCCCACCCCCAACGCTCCTACTAGTGTTCTGCAGTAGGTGTTGGAGTGAGCAAATACAGTTCCTTTCTAAAGCAGAAACGAGGAGCGCTACAAAGCACACTGGTCCCAAACACTTCATTCTTCAGCAACAGCTCTCCTTTCCCAACTAGCACAGCTCAGAGAGGGACAGCCAGAGTTTAGAACTCAACTTTCTATCGGCATCATTGTAAGGGTGACAATAGATTCTGTCCCTGGGGCTAGTATGTTTTCATGTTGCCAACATGCATCAATCATACTATTACTATATGTTGTTTCTATTGTGCCATACTTGGCAATGTACAGGCATGTAAGGCTGGATTCTTTACCTGCTGTCAGTTTGCTGGGGATTTCCCTGGTGCAGGGGAATCCTTGAGTGCCATAAAGGCAGCACAGTTGGATCCCATTTCTGGCCCACCCAGCAGGGGAGGTGTTCTGGGAGCATGAGAGGGAACATGATGGGGCCATGGTTGGTGTGCATCATGCTCTGACAATCCTCTGACATCAGAGTGGCCACAGGGGACCATTTCAGCTGGCGTAACATACATTACCTTAGGCTGCTCTAAATTATAACAGGGGCTGGATGGGCTCCTGACTTCCATCAGGAGAGAAGAGAGGTGAGCTAGAGACATCTATCACCCCCTCTTTGAGTCATCTGTCAGAGCTGAATATCTGGCCCATAAAATACAGGCCAGATTCTGATCATACATCAGTGAATGATTAGTGAAAAGAGCCAGCCCTGCAGTTATTAACATGGTATAGTTACTCCGTTCAAGAGAATGGGTCTGATTTTTCTCTTCCTTACACTGGTGTAAATCTGGAGTAACTCCATACAGAGCATTGCTGTCTTAATTTTGCATTTGATCCTGCAATGACAAGAGCAGGTAAAATCAAATAGAATAATTAATATATACATGTGAGTAATCCCACTGGGTCTCATAAAAATAAAGTTGATGTAAATAGGCGTAACCTTTCAGAGCTCAATCTAGCTATGATCGCTTACATGAGCGGAGGATCTGGCTCGTTATTATTAATAAATTATAAATAGCCCTAAATTTATCTGGGTATCACACAAATAATAACCATAGTTCTACTTACTCATGGGGAGACTTCATAACAGTGTTAACTTCCTCAGTCCAATGTTTATTGGTTTCTCTTTGCAGGAGTTCAGGTGAGTATTCTGTTGGATTGCACATGAATGTGCGTCCTCTACTGTCACAACTGAGTTTCTGGGATAAATAAATGTACATTCTCAGTTATAAACCAGAATGTGGTCTGATGAAGATTTTTGTGCCAAACTTCAAGTCTGTGAAAAACCCTCAAACAAAGCAAATTTCATGTTTTTGTTCAGTTTCTCAAATATTCAAATTTAGATAAAATTGAACTATTTTTCTAAAGCCATTATTACGTCCTGATGAGCATTTCAAACTGGGGTGTTTTCCTGCCAGATCTTAAAAATTTAATAGTGCTGATTCCATGCAATTTACATGTAATTTACTAAATTCTACACTGAAGTGGTATTTGAAGGCAGCTTTAACTATTATTGGGTGACTGTTGGCTACTCTATGCAATCTCAGAAAAGGAGGAAAACGCTTCTCATTGATTACCATTTATCTTACCTAGAGAATATATTCATAGATGTGAGACAGATGGGGTGTATAATTGAGTATTTATTTCAAATCTTTATTTATCACTGTTAAGTTTTGGTAGAATTATACCAGTTGTTGTTAGTCTTTAGCACTTGAATTCTGAACATTACAAATGTAAACTGATGAAGTACATGTTGTGTTTTCTAGAAAAAAATAATCTTTCTTTTGGGAACTTCAAGAAAATTACACAGAGCAAACCAATGTGCTTGTATATGTCTTGTAATTATATCTTGTCAAAAGCTCAACTTTTTATCTTTTATTCTTTAGAAATATGGTAATTGTCCCTTTTCCCTTGTAGTTAATTATAAATTTCAGGAAGAATTAAGTCTGTTAAATCTATTCATTTTTTTCTTGGTCTCTATGGTAGCAGCAAGAATAGAAGTGAGTTACTTTGATCTCCATTTCTGAATGGCATTTTGTTTCTTCCAAGCATTGACCTTGTTTAGTGTAACTGAAATTTTGACTAGATATCCTTAGCTTATAATGTGCTGATCGCAGGGAGATGTCTTTACCAGACCAATTTTACTATGGAAGAGAAAGGTGATTTGTTTTATAAATCTATCAACGGCTCCTTGAACCAAGGAAGACAATGTTCAATTAACTGCTCAGGTGGTTGCGGTTAGGGTTTAATACTACCTAACATTGGAAAGCTGTATGTATAAACGCAAGGTAAAAAGTGATGAGCAGAACGGGGAATGCAGGGGAACCTGTTCCTGCATTAATGAGTGCTGCTATGTGATTGTCAAGTTATCCATGCCTAGTAGGTGTCCAGTTGCACATAATTCGAGGTGCATTACTGGATGCAGTTGATAGGATGATAGTCCTTGCAGCAAGTGATGCTGTGTTCTGCTGTGGATTTCAAGCCAGCGTTGGTTAAGTTGTTCACCATCCTGTAAAGCCATTTTGGGTGGTCAGTACAGAAATGGAGGAGAAGGGTGTCTTGGCTGCCAACACAGCCTCAGCATAGGCTTGAAGAAATTCTTTGTATTTTAATTTGTTTCCTTCCATCTCTCTCCATCTGGCACAAAGCTTCTGAGAACCATGGTCAAGGAGAAGGAATTGGGTATTTATGGGTGAGTCATTATGTCAATAGTTCGGCAAGTGTGTGGTCATAACTTGCCAGGTCTGAGACTCTTCATTTTGTCAGTAGGCTATTTTGGAACTATCCTCTTTCTTCGCCAAGAAGATCAGTATCTAGGAAGACTTCTTGTCACAGTGTGTGAAATTGCACACCACACACTAGCCCAAAACCATACCATTATATCTGAATTCAATCTGTCCATGTTTCAGGAATCCTTGGCCCTCCTGATAGAAACATGACCCACCACTTGCAAAGAATGGTCTTTTCCTTTGATGAGCAACTGTGGCCCCTGCTGATTGATTTCCTTTTCCAAATCAGACGTTGGGATTCTACCTCCCACCTTAACACATGCTACAATCCAGCCAGCCCTGAATAAACCTTCTGTAGATACAACAGACCTGTGCAACTACTGTCTGGTGTCAAACCTTCTCTTTGTTTCTTAGTTACTTTGCTTAGAATCAGAAACCATGTCTCAAAACACATCTGTCCACAGTCACTATTCTAGGGCCTTCCCAATTGCCTTTCAGGACAGGATTTGGTACTGGGCATGGGGCAGATGGATAATCTCTTGCTGTCCTGGCATAATGGGCAGAAATCCATACTCCCACTCTTTGACCCTTCCACGGCATTAGATATGGCTGATCACAGCATCCTGGTATCATGCCTGTGGAAGGTGAAAAGGGAAACCCACTAAAATGGTGTCAATCCTTCCACACAGTGTGTATTAGTATGCAAATGCATCTCTGCCACCAGAATACTCAGCTGTGGAATTCCACGGGTTCTAATAACTCCATTGTCCCACTAGGAGAATTAGTGAGACTTCATGGGCTCAGGTGCCATTTGTATGCCAACGCCATATAACTTTATCTGTCATTCACCACCGGTGCTAACACCACTAAAACCTAGGTACGCCAGCATCTGGCTGAGACCAGTGTATGGATGAGAAGTTTGTTAAAGCTAAATACGATCAAGATGGAATTAATGCATGACGTTGCCGAAGAGCTCACTACCATGATGCAGTCTCCTCTAGTTGATGATCTCTGCCCATGAATTATCAAGGCAGTCTACAGTTCAGGGCTCTTAATAGACTCCTCATTGATTTGGGACTTGTATGCATCAGTACCTTCGGGAAAGGCATTCTACTGCCTCCGACTGGCTAGGAATTTAGTGTTCCATTCTTGTTGATCACAGCCTGGCCTTGATCATGCATGGTGTTCATTGCTTTCTAACTAGATTATTCCAAAGCAGTTTGCCTGAGCTTGAAAGTATCAGACCTAAAAAAACTGCAACTGGTGCAAAATGCAGCAGTGAGAGCAGATAACTCCTTATATGCTCCACTGGATCCTTGTACAACATTAAGACAAGCTTAAGATGCCGTTCCATATTTGTAAGGCTCTAAATAGATGGGGACCTGGTCACCTAAAGGACTCTTCCTTTTCTGGGACCACAACCAGCCTTAAAAACTGTCTATCTCAAGGATGAAGCTCATGTGTGCAGAAGACAGGACTTCCTTCCTTGGGGGCCGGCCAAAAATTATGAACTTCATTCCTGCACAAACTAAGGAGAAACACAAACCTTGCCACTTTCCAGTCTAAATAGAAAGATCACTTATTTGAAATTGCTTTCCCACATAGCAACATACAGCATATGCGTTTAATCTATATTAAAATTAATAATAAATATAGAAACTAAACCACACACAACTTTGCTCCCTCGGGCTAGATGGAATAGAGAGAATTTAACAAGGTGGATTTTCATCACCTTGTTTATGTTTACCTTTGGAAAGTGGTCAGAGTTCACCTGGACCTGAAGTCCCTATGTTAGCAAAACTCCCACTGGCTTCTGTGGAAGTGCAAGTAATATCTGCTGTGGTTAAGACTGCAGAAAAATTTCCATTATTTGCCTGTGCTTGCTGATGCAAACCACTTTCTGAAACATTTGCCTTTGGGGCTGAAATTTTTCTTAGTAGGACTCTGCCCAACAGGTATTTTTAAGTCTTGAACTTCTAAAAACAAGGTTTTATAATAGAAGCTGTTTTGCAACTTAACACCATGCAGCTGTTTTAGTTAAGAGTGTATAAAATAAAATACACTATTGTAAAGCATTCTGGTGATTTTTTTTCTTTTTTTAATGAAGGTACGAAAATAGCAGAAGTTTGAAAGTTACATTTGGCATGGAATAGTTCTCACTGGAGAGAAACTTATGGTCTTGAGCCCTGATCCTACAAAGGGATCTACCTCTGCAGTCCCATGGCAAAGAGTTGCTGTATGGATGTCTCCCTTTGCAGCATTAAAAACTTCAACTGGAAAAAATGGGTCTGATTTTTTTCAAAGATATGAGTATCTGAAAGTTGTGTGCTGAGCAAGTCGTCATTATTGTTCCTACATCTGCCTCTGTAGGGACCAAAGAATCAAGACCTACAACTTTTAAGAAGAAAAAACCCCCAGAAAGCTTAACAGTGTCTCTAATCAATCAGATATATAAAAGTCTATTTGTGGTTTTATTATTTTGATTAGGTTACATAATGTGCTACCACATTCACACCTCTACTTTTAGGAGATAAAAACACGTCCATAGTATATTACTGCTATAATACTGGTGACTTTTCAGCTTCTACTAAAGAACATTTTTCAGAGATTTTGTTTAATGGTAAATAGCCTCTTGCTGGCAATTTGTCCCTCTTTTTAATGTGCCTTGGAGGTGTGTGTGTGTATGTGTATATATATATATAAACCGGTAATCACCAGGTTTGAGGAATACATATCTGAAACTGAGACTTGTACTTCTTTGCTTGAAAGGTATTTATCATTGTACCACTTTTATTATTTGTGGGTAAAGAACACAGGAAAGTTCCTCATATAGCACAATTAGTTAATGTGTTCACATCAGGCTCAAAGCTGAAAACCATGTGAAGTCTAAATCACTTATTGCCCACAGAGATTGTGTTCTACGTTCTCAGTGTGAAAAAAATTACATTTAGTTGCTTGCAGTATACCTGTCTTAAGTTGTAAATGAAAGGAAATTTCATCTTGCATTGTATCTGCACCTCTGTGCTTCTGGAACACACATAATTACATGAGTCCTCCAATTGAAACAAATAAATAATGGTTTGATTCCTATATGAAAGCAAAGAATAGAGGTGGGAGATCCCAAAATTATTCTGAACGTTTCTGCAGGGACTCTGACCCAAGCTACTGTGTGATTAGTTTTAATTGGCTTGCCAGGGCATGGAACCTTAGGTAAAATGTAACTGGATCCCAACAAATGCAAGAGAAATTACAGGGAGAGCTGTCCAGTGTCCTAGTGGTAGTGGATTGGACTACCATGTGGGAAAACACAGTTTGAAGTAACTCCTTGTTCTTTTGTTCCAGCAGTCAGGTTTTAGGGAATTGTGGGAGTGACATATCATATCAACTCTAAGACAGTTGCCCCCCAGCCAGTTTGGATAGGAAGCCATGCTTTCTGCTGAGCCGCAAAACGAGCCTTTAGAGAAACTGGTATAGAGACACTTCTGCTGGAAAATAAGGTTGGTGATGGTGGTTCAGGCTGGAGTTATCATTGGTAGAAAGAATATGGACTTACGTGGGGAGACATACAGCCTGTCGTGAAGATGAGAGTTAAAAGCCAAACCCTAACTACTGCCTAAGCCCTGTGTCCTTGTTCTTTGAAGGTTTCAGAGCTAAGGCATGCCAAATGGCAGTTGTTTGGGGTTCAGAGTGGATGCAGCTTGTGTCCCCTTCAAAACTGTGAAATACACAGCAAAACTAATGGGTAAAATTTCAGTGCCCTTTTAATAATGGGACCTACATGTCTAATTTCTAATACATGGCAAATTACTCTGAAAGGTCTCATGTGTACTAGCAAATGCTAGGAAATGCAAATATGAGACTGATGCTCCATTTTTAATGGAGCTCCTTGTGCGTAGGATTGAAGCACATACTGTATTGTGTATAATGCCGTTTTCACTTATTTGCAGCAGAGCCATGGCAGATGCCCTTCCCACAAATGCTCAGTTGAAGCACCTGCCTGGATACCCATTCAACAGTCTACCGTAAGTTTGAGACTTTTGATACAAAGATTTGAGAGACGGAAGGGTAAGTCTCTGTGCTTGGAGCAGCGTCAATGGTGTAAAACTCAGTGTTCAGTGAACGGCAGAAATATATACATTTGTAAGGCCAGAATGAACTGTTTTTGAAGTTAGATTGCTGAACCATTGTTTTGGTAGGGATTACTTATAATTCTTTTGATATGTAGCACCATTAGGACTTTAATTTACTGCATGGGCAGGATAGAATCAAAATGGATACCTCTTACAGACGTTCTATGGGTGATATTCAGGCTCTGAGGCAGGAAGGGTTATTCATTAGGTTGCCACTGCTGTTCTCTCTGCGTGGTCATAGTTGGTGTGCTGATAGGCATTGCATTAGCTCCACCTGGTCTAGAGGCATAGCTAATGGAGAATTAATTAGTATGCTCCGCTCATGGTCTGCCAGAAACTGATACATTAGCCAGCAGGCGTACCCCAGACTTGTGCTTATGCTGGGCATGGCAGAATCCTCTTCCTTTCCTCAGCCCTGGAGAAGAGAGAGACTGAAGTGATTATTGCCCTCCAGCCCCTCTGTGGAGGAAAGGATTCTCCCAGAGCTTAATTCTCCCCCATCACCATAATATCTGTGCGCCTCACAATCTTCAATGTATTTATCTTCTCAAAATGCCTGTGAGGTAGGGAAGTGGTATGTCCTCATTTTACAGATGGAAAACTGAAGCATGGAGAAGTTAAGTGACTTGTGTCGGGTCACACAGGAATTCTGTGGCAGAGCAGGGACTGGAATGCAAATCTCCCAATTCTAGATTAGTTCCGTAACCACCTGACCATCTTGTCTCTTTTTCAGGAGGAGCCTCCTTTGTCCTCTGTAGAACTTGGTGATGGCAAAGCATGAGGGTTTTTCCCTATTTCTCTTCCAGATAGCCTTCCCCCCCTTTTCTGTGTAGTGAATGAAAAGTGAGGTTGGCCTGGGTGAGAGAGAGTGAGACCAACCCAAAACCTCACAGCTACTATGCTGATTTATACCAGTGGGCCAGGATCTGGCCCACTGTCTCATTAACACTGCTCTAAGTTATCTACATGAGATTCCCATCCAGCTCATTCTCTAAAGCTTTGGAGAACAAATTGGCTTTGCAATGGGTCTGGAAAGTTAACAGATCTGAGCTCTGGCAGACCAATGGAGTGAAGCGAATTTTAGAGTCGAGGAGCCTTCATGGAGAAGCTCTGCTGATTGCTCTTCTCTTTTATGTAGAGGAAGCACCAGCTTGAGCACCACAAGTGTGGCAGTGTGACCAAGGGAGAGAGATGATTAGTGTATTAGGCATTTGATATCAAAACTTGATGACTTGAGAACCAGTTGGACTTGTTTTCCACTGGTGACAGTGACTGGCTCTTTGGCTGTTGGTTTGCTGTTTCCTTAAACGCAATATCTGTATGACCATCCTGGTATTTGTTTAGTTATTTGCCTTTTGATCCATCATAATATAAAGTTTACTTTTATTTTATTGAATTTTGTCTGTTAATCTCCTTCTTGCCTTTATTAAGCCAGAGGTATGTGTGAATAGCTACTATAGACCTATGATCTTGCAAAGATCTCATGTCCGCCTATTATCAGGAAAAGTTAAACTGAGGGCCTGAATTCATTGCCTTTGTTTTAAATGTCTGCAGGTTAAGGTCTCTATGGCTCCAAGATATAGTATTTTTAGACCATTTTGGGATAAAACTACCATTATGATATAGTTTAACAGTTCAGATTTCACCTGCGTAATATGTATCTATATTGTTTTTGGATATATAGTCCAAAGCATAGTTAATAAAATTATGGTGACCTAGTTAGATGCTGCTTCAGATGTGCTTTAGGCCGGTTACAAAGGTTATACCTGAGTGCATTGAAATTAGCTAAGTACTACCATACATACAACTTGTGTATAGTAAACCACAAGAAGTTATTTCTCTTGTGTAAGTATTTTGTCCCTTCATTCATCTATCTGACCTATCAGCAGGACTCTCCAGCTGTTTAAGTTTCTGATCATTTTTGTATTAATTAAACTAAATTAAATTTTATTTTTATTGGGAATCAAATGAAAACAACATTTTAGAAAAACAAAAACAGGGGAAGCTTAACATGGTATTAATTGGCCAGCATTTTCTGTCCACAGGTTTGAGAGGTGCCAGTCACCACATTGCCCGTAGTAGAGAATAGTGTTTTTGAAATGGCATCATTTAGAAAGAAACCTGTTTAGAGAAAAGAATGCAAAAGTGCAAGTGGTTCAACAAACTCTAACTACTGTGTAGACTGGGAAGGGACAGATCCGAAAAGGAGAATAAACATTAGAAATGTTGATTGTGATCTTATAGAAGAGATTCTCCAAGTAGATCTTGTTGTGTTGTTGGGTCTCAGCTGTGCATACTTTAGGGAAGAAGCAAAAATAAAGAAGGAATCGAGAAATGGGGTTAGAGAGGATGCCTCTTCCTCAGTTTTGTTAGCCACATTAGTCACAATGGCATGTATTCTGTTTTGTGTTTGTTTTGTTTTTTTCAGCAGTTTTTATAAAAAAACAGGGAGTCGTCTTTTGGGAGCTGCTTCCCAATGTATTGTATCTTACAGTCAGTCTGGCAGCATTGCTGTTATGTAATAGCCTGCCTTCTTTGCAGCACACAATTTCACATCCTCTTTGAATTTGCTGATAATTCTTGCAGTTAAGACTTTTGATTCTGTTTGACAACTCACCATCTACAGAGAAGGGGGCATAGCTGACCACTGGTTTTCTATGACTTCACGATGTCCTTTATAGACTCATTTTAAAGCTGAGAATCTTAATCATGGGAATTACCTAAGGGTGGCTCTGGCCGCACTCTCATTTTGTCATTTCTTCCAAAGGATTTGCAGTGTTTGATTGTAAATACTCCAAAAGGAGCTCACTGTAGAAATGGAAAGTAAACCTTAGTTAGAAAATAAGCCCGTTGATGCTATGTTCAGATGCAAGAATACCAAAGAATCATACTGTTGGGCACCCTGTGTTACAAAATTATTTGGGGATATCTCTGCCTCCCTGCAATGTCAACAGCTCCTCTTGAATTCAACTTTCCCCATCCTGAAGCTTTAGGAGAATCCCTTTGCTTTTTCCTGCCATGGAGTCCACAGTGCTCCTTGGCCTTCTCCTCTCATAGCAAAATTCCCTCTCTGTGGTCCCCTGCCATTAGGAAGTAGCAAGACAGAGGGGGAAGGGCATGTGGGCACAAAAGGCAGTGGGATTGGTGTATGCCCTTGCATTCTATGGGATCGCACTGTGGGATCTTAATCTCTGCTATGGCACTGGATGGGGAGGTGTATGGCGCATGATTCTGAGAGAAGGGGAATATAACTGATCAAAAGACTTTGCGTAGGAGGAGGAGCAGCAGCCACAGGCACGACTATAGCCCAGAGGCTGCAGTAGAGCTGCAGACCTGCAACAGAGGTGCTCTTCCCCTTTTGAATTCAGTGGGAGCTGGGGATTTTCAGCATCTTTGAAAACCTGCCCTAAACCGCTCTGCCTCTCAGTTTCCCCATGTGTGTAACACAAGGATAATAATGCTCACTCACCTTCGTAAAGCACTCTGAGATCTCTGTAGGGGCTCTGAATATTATTAGTGGGATAGGTAAACCCTTTGGGGATACTGCGGCTTCAAATTTGTCTCTCTTCAGTTCATCTGTAGGAGCTATAATTTGTAATAGTTGCAAATCCAGAGGAACACCCATTTTCAGCGATATTAGCTTGGATGAAGAGTCTACGTGTTGGTAAAGACAAACATTTCTGGCTGACAACTAATCCAGAAGTTTGTGTTCAGATTTATCTCACTGGCAACAGTTTTAAAGAAGTATATACTACTAGAGACCATGTCACACATGTTTCAAGTGCCTGTTTTCTGAGAAAAGTATTGTCCAAATAGCATGTTGTCTGGCTGAGCTGAATTGTACATATTCTGGTTTGTCTAAAGCTGTAAGTCTAGTGCAATCATTTCTGAAATTAATCTTTCTATTTAAACACAAATTAAATAAATGGCTCTGTTTAGAAGTACCCTCCCTCTCTTGGGGTTTCTTGCTTTGCTTAATAAGTATGTCCCTTTCTCTCTTATGCAGACACCCACTATAAAATAAAATAAATATCTCTGCATACCATAAAGTGAGTTCTGCAGGGTCTCTCTCTTTCTTTCTCTCTCTCTGAGTTTACAGCCTTTTTCTGTGAATAAAACCCTGTTGACTAATAGATTCCATAGGCAATCCAGGTGGCAAGGAATGTTCCTTGTGGCTAATATGTGGTTCTGAAAACTAAGCCATTAAAATACCTCCCCCCGCCAGTATCTTTCTTCTCTAGGATATTATTAATGGTGATATTTTGAATACTCAACCCCAGCTTTGTTATTAAAGGTTGTTTTAATTTATTGTCATTTATTTTTTGCTGGGTCACTGTATTCCTGCAGTTCTTCATCATCCAAAGCTTCCTTTCCCCTTGTTAAATTTATGACATGCATATTTCATTGCTCAGGAAGGAAAGACCATCATTCTAATGCAATCAGAGATTATTCTCTTCCTCCCTATCCTATGAAGCCCCATGAAAAAAACATGGTCTGGGGAATGTTTCCCCCAATTTTCTAGAAAATGGCTTATTAATTATTTTAATTTATGACCAACATGTTTAAGACCCTGATCCTTCTCCAATTACAGCTGATATAACCAAATGGGAGCAAGGATAGGACCCTAAGATTACAAAGCAGTCTCAGAGACCTTTAAGCAAAGACAATAATTCAGGTGTTAGTTAGTTAGATATATGTTACATTATCCAAAAGCATTATCTACTGTTTGGTCTATATAGTTATTTCACATCATTATCTTTCCAGAAAGTATTTCACATGAGTTATTTAAACTGAAAAAGTTTATTAAGTACACATTAGAGAGAGAGAGAGAGAGAGAGAGAGAGAAAATGGCTGTCTTTAGAGCTATGTTTACATTATCAAAAACATCACTGTTGCTACAGCAGTACCATCATTGCTGTAGTTAAGGTTGTTTTGGCACTTTCATTAAGAACAAGAATTCATAACTTGGCTGTAGAAATTTGCTCTAGGCTGAAACTTGACATTCAAGGTCTTTATCCAAGGGTAATTTTTTAAGGACAAGCTTTTAAGAATAAATATTATTATGACTGCATAGGATTGTTATGACTATTTGAGATTTGTTGGACAGTAGAAATAAATTAAACAGAATTTAGTATTCTTCTGATCACTGTTTTTTTTAATGTGTAACCATTTATTCTCCATCCACCGTTGTGTGATTCCTTTCAGTAATAAAAAAGTAACTATATCAAATAGTAATAATTCTTATTTATTATTTCTGGATAAAAACTTTGTTAAGCTGGAGTTAAGGTTGAGAACATGTCAGTAATTTAAGGGTTAAACATCACAGTGACATTGAATTATTCCCCAAACAAGCATTACAAACTCAGGAAATTCCAAGTTAAGGTTAGAGAGTCAAACATTTCCAACCTATGAAAATGTACAGTTAAGCCATCCAAACAAACTAACTCCTCTCTCTGTAGTGACACTATGCAATAACCATGCAATTATGATTTGTGAATGTTAGTGTTTATAGTCCCAGACTAGATTAAACTGATTTTTAAAGAAGATTTTTTCCCATTATTTTCTTCAGACCAATTACTTCAGCATAAGAGTCAGTAGAGTTAATGGTATAATTTGGGGGCAGGGGTACCATGTGTTCTTCATATGTAACAAAGTGGTTGAATCCTAGCTCTAAAACGATTGCAAAAATTAATCATGGAACTGTGACTATACATAATGAATATTAAAGTAATACCTGGAGGCTGCAACTGAGACCAGGGATTCATTGTGCTAGGCCCTATACAAACATACTGAAAAATTCTGTCCTTGTGTAATGCCTGGTTGTTGGCGGGTGGGATCGAACCTGGGACCTCTGGAGCTTAGTGCATGAGCCTCTACCGCATGAACTAAAAGCCAATTGACTGTTAGATAAGGTTATAGAGCAGACTCAATCTCTCTCTCTCGGTGCCACTAGAGGGGACAGAACACCACACCCAGGAGATGTGTGGGTTACACTTGCCTCTAACTAGACAAGACAGAAAGCAATATTGTCTCCATTTCACAGATGGAGAACAGAGGCACAGAGACACTAAGTGACATGCCCAAGGTCACAAAGGAAGCATGTGGACAATTTCTGAAGAGAACCTAGCTCGTCTGATTCCTACGCCATTGCCTTAGCCACGAGAATCCTTCCTCTCTGTAACATTTATTATTATTATCTACTAATAATATAAAGAATCTCAGATAAACTGCTCTAATACAAGTGATTATCTGCCAATGATAAAATCGCATGGCCAGATTCTACCCTGAGATAGGTATGTACAGCTGCCACTGATTTCCATAGGGCTTGCAGATACATACACTAGTACAGAGTTTGGCCCACAGGTATTAAAATATGTTATATCCAACCACCCACCTTTTCCTAAATGCCTAGGAAGAACTTATTTGGACATAATACTCCATATTTTATATGGTGTTTTCCTTCATACCTTTAAATTTCAAGCCCTGTTATTCATTCAGCACAGGCCATACAATACCCTTTACACTTACAGTGCCATAGAAATTATTAATAGCCTAAAGATCTCTATACATCACATAAAGAAGAACAGGAGTACTTGTGGCACCTTAGAGACTAACAAATTTATTAGAGCATAAGCTTTCGTGGACTACAGCCCACTTCTTCGGATGCATAGTACTTGTGGCACCTTAGAGACTAACAAATTTATTAGAGCATAAGCTTTCGTGGACTACAGCCCACTTCTTCGGATGCATAGTACTTGTGGCACCTTAGAGACTAACAAATTTATTAGAGCATAAGCTTTCGTGGACTACAGCCCACTTCTTCGGATGCATAGTACTTGTGGCACCTTAGAGACTAACAAATTTATTAGAGCATAAGCTTTCGTGGACTACAGCCCACTTCTTCGGATATGCATCCGAAGAAGTGGGCTGTAGTCCACGAAAGCTTATGCTCTAATAAATTTGTTAGTCTCTAAGGTGCCACAAGTACTCCTGTTCTTCTTTTTGCGGATACAGACTAACACGGCTGCTACTCTGAAACCTGTACATCACATAAATGCCGGTACGTAACCTATTGGTAAACATTTGCAAGGTGCTTGCGTGTCTCCCATGATATATTTGAGTACCCACCCTCACTTTGCAGGATGGGGTATGCTATAAGCATATATGTACAAGTGGGCAGTGAATGGAAATTTCTTAGTAAGTAAATATAAAAAAATGTTTTCAAAGGCTGACGTAAATTATTTTCCCCCGTAGAGTAGTTATATCTGTGTTGTTTGGTATTGGGTAATTGAGAACAATGAAAGTGCAAATTAGGGCTTGTTTTGTTTTTTTCTTCCACTAGAGAGGCAAATGTCTAGGCTTAATTTTAAAAGGAATTATGTATTGTAATCTATGCTCAGTAAACTCAAGGAAGGGCGAAGGTCTAGACACCCAGAGCCAAATTCTGCGCTCTGTTACCAGGATATAAATCTGGATTTACAGTGGCATAACAGGACAGAATCTGGCCCACCACTTCCACCCAAATAGTCATTTGCAGAGTTTTAACAAGAAGCAATTAACAAAATTGTTTAAAAAAATCTCCCCAGTCTTTATATTCTCATTAGCAGCTCGTTGACTAAATTCTGCAAACTCTTGGGGTGAAATCCTAGCTCCATTAAAGTCAATGGAAATTTTGCTCTTAACTTCAATGACACCAGGATCTCACCCTTTTCCCTTCAGAGGCAATGATGGGGGAATTATACAGTAGATATTCCTTGTGCCTGGATAATACACATTTATAAGAATTGCTGATAAACACAGACTCAATCTGCCAGACCCCAGACTATTTTATATAGTTTTAATTAGAATTACAGCTTATAAAGTTGACTTTTTAATTGAAAAAAGCTAGAAAATTTAAAACCATTTTTAATCAATTTACTTGATCAGTTTTATTGTTTTGAATTTCTTCACCGACTTTCCTGCACATCAGATTCCCCATGCAGACAGGAATGTGGGACCTGCATAACAAGCACAAAATGATCACCACAGTTCTTAGGAGAAGGGTAGGGAATCATTGAGAGGGGTAGGGATGGCAGGAGGGGACAGAGAAGCAAGTACAGAAAACCCTCTGCTCATGGTCTTGAAGGAGTTTGGCTGACAAAGAACCACCCATGGTCTGCAGCCCTTTATGTGTTAGCAGAGCTCGCCTGAGCTGCAAAGTTTGAATGTGGTCCTAGATTTCAAACTTAATAGTTTTTTTTTAAATAGTGGAAAAGAGATAAGAGAATAAAATACATAGAAAAATAAAATATCTTGGCACATACTTTCTTTTATCAGTTCTCCGCAGTAGAAATGTAAGCTTATACTTATCAGGTATACGCTTATCAGTTTTCCACTGTAGTGTATAAGCTTATACTTCCCAAGTATAAGCTGATCAGGTATAAATTCTTCTTCTTAAGATATGAACATGAATGATGCTGTTAGAGATTCCTGAAAAATTGTGATTTGAGCAGTTTTTAATCAGTGCACATAGATATATTTTTCTTGTATCTTTTTTGAAATTCAAATTGCAATTAACTTTCTAGAACACCATATCTATTAAAACTTCAGACCTGCTAAATTGAAAAATGTCTGAATAGATCATTCTCTTTTTTTATATAGTGGTTCTCCTTTGCTCTTACTGTGTTTTGTTAGTTCTGCATTTTACAAGCATAGAACCTGATTCTGGGCTTAAGCCCAGATCTTCAAAGGTATTTAAGGCATCTAACTCTCATTGATTTCAGTGGGAGTTAGGTGCCTAAATGTCTTTGAGGATCTTGGTCTAAGTGCCTTCATCTTCCAGTGGAAAGTAGTAAATTCTTACTATTTTAAAAGTCCTAATCCAGCTCCGAATGAAATGAATGACAAAACTGCCATTGCTGAGCACACACAAATATAAATAAAGTCACTGTATGTTCTCAGCACCTCGGAAAATCAGGTCCCATTTCAGAGACTTGAACAGGAATGGTGGAAGCTGAATAGTTTACAGGAGTTATTTAGCACCTTGCATGATTGGGCCCTAGGATGTACTAGTTTTAAACTGCTGTTGTGATCAGAAAACTGGGTGTACAAAACTGGCCCCTTCTTTACTAACCCAAACAAACACCTGTGTGTATTCAGAGTCCTATCTGCTTATTTTACTGGCTTGAAAAAGTTTTTAGTGTAGTTTTTTTGTTTGCTCTTGATACCTCTGTAGAACCAACTATGGGAGAGAGTGAGCTGGATTGAGTTCTGGTTCATGTATCATTGACAGAATCGTTAATTAATTTCTGACTCCAGAAACTTTTATAACTTTTATTACCGATCTAGTCACAGCCTTACAGAATCCAGCTTGATTTGAGGCTCTCAGGACGCAGGAGCTCTTGGTTTTATTCCCAGCTCCCGCACTGATTTGCTGTGTGTGCCCTTGGGCAAGTCACCACACTTCTCTGTGCCTCAATTTCTTCCTCTGTAAACTGATAATAGGATAGAAACACATGCTACCTTTGTAAAGCACTTTGCAGTCTATTGATGAAAAGTGCCATATAATATCTAGATATTATTATTTCAGATTGCAGACTGAATTTTCCAGGTCTAACAGTTAGGAAAAAACATCTTTTAACTTGCAAGCTGAAGACTGAACAAGCAAGACTCACTGAAAGTGACATTGAAAGTATAATCAGATTTAAATTTGTATCATTTGGGTGGGGGGTTAGGGGAGAAGGCTCAGGAGTTCCTTGTTGTTTGTGGTGGGATGTGGTTTTGGTCAATGTTTTGCCAAGCCAAGTGTATAAATAATAAAATATTTTACATAGTTATATAAAAGGAATCTTTCCAGGAATAAATTTGTATCTGTTTTCATGATGTTTGAAACACCATTGTTTTACAATAACATAGCTTTAAAGCCCAGTGAATGTAGTAGTTAATTTCTCTAATCAACAGCAACTCCTTCACTCAGTTATTTGCTACTTTCTTCTTTTGGTTCCTGTACTTTGTTTCATATCTTCTTGTTTTCTGTTTGTTCTCTAACTGGTGGAGAAAATAGTTGCCCCTGAGAAAGGCTCAAACACATCCTCTTGCTTTCTGAACAGAAGCTAAAAGACCCCAGCTGTTCAAAAGGCCAGCTACTAACAAACACCTACAGGTTCTTTCAGCTGTTCTCCAAGTGGGTAGCGATACCATAAAACGCTGTCTCTAGCGATCAGTCTGTTAGATGGGAATGTGGCTGAGGGTTCCAAAGTCCATTCTGCGTTTGTGAAATGTGAAACAGCAGCGATATTGATGAGGACGTTCAATTTACCCTCATAAATAGGGGGACCGGGAAGTCACTAATGAGAGATTTATTTAAAATTGAGCCAAGGAAGATCCCCGTAGTTAGACCAGTGATCTTCACCTTGAGTCCAGTGAAAATGATTCAGAATTTAATTAAGGCTAGAACAGCTTAATATTTTTACTAAGTATCCACCTGGCAGGGTCAAGCCAACACACCTTTAGTGAGGGAAAATTGTGTCTCTAAACTGGAAAAGTTTTCTTTGGATAATTTAATAGAATAGTAGATAGGACTTAACTGACTTGGATTTTTCTAAATTGGCTAGTTGTCTAAGTCCTTGCAGCACTTGCTTCTCAGAATAGAGAATAATTAAAAGTAGCTAGAGATGGAGGTAAGTCTGATGATACCATGGAAGTTTGGTTTTGATGTACTGGGGAGGAAGCGGAGTGTGTTTGTAATGTTGCCTTTGGCCTGAGCAGTTAGCCAGTATTCAGGATCCTGCATGGTTATTCCTGTTAGGATAAGAAATTGGTGATAAGAGTCAGTATATTCTAGTTGTAATCTTATTGATTTAAAAAAATGTACACAAAGACCTGTTTCCCTGCACACAGTAAAATCAATCAATAGCAGACAGCTTTCTTGTTCGGAAATCCCCAACTGTGTCATTATAGTGAGTTCTGTGCCCAATAAGTCTGTGCTACGTTCCTCTACTTCCTCTCAGGATCACGCTCACTCTTCTTCTCCTGTCTCTGTGCCTCCAACGTAGACAGCCTGCAACTACATCCTACTCCCTGTGGTAGGATAACCAACTTTCTAATTGCTGACAACTGGACACCTGTGCTCCATCTTGTCCCTTGAGGCTCCACCCCCTGCTCCACCTCTCCCCACAGGCCCTGCCCCCTACTCCGCCTCTTTCTCCAGGCCCTGCCCCCCCTCACTTCTCTCCTGCCTACCCCCATTGCTCGCTGCTCTCCCCTCTCCATCTTCCTAGTAGCTGGATCCTCTCCACCTCCCTCCCCCATGGCAGCTGAGCGCCCTCTGCTCTGGAGCTGCAGCCTGACACAGAGCCTACCTGCTCATGAGACCCAGGTCGGAGGGGGCCCCGGCTAAGCAGGGGCTGGTGTAGGTTGATGACCCGGTGTCTCCATCACACGTGGTAACCAGACTTTTGGTGTCTGTACATTTCCTCTTTTTGACAAGACTTTCCGGTCGAAAACTGGGCACCTGGCAACCCTACCCTGCTGTTAACTCCTCAGTCCACATAGTTTAGCTCAGGCCTGCCGTGTGGCTTAGTGCTTTGGGTGATAGCTCCATAGTCCCCAGCAGTTTTAACTATATAACTGGGCTTGATTGCTCTTTCTGTTGAACCTGAAAGAGTGTGTGGCATGCCCATTGGCTTTAACGAGGTCTGTGATTGTCTTTAGATCCAAGACATCTCTGCTGGCAGCCATTAACATGTTTCAGCATAATGGGAGCTTGTTTAGGGTTGAGATGGTCAGTTCTTTTCAGGAGTTTTGGGCATCTCCTTGACTAATGTGTTTTTGCCTTTCGTACAGCACTTAGGGCCTGATCCTGCTACCTGCTGAGTGCCTCAGTTTCTGTTGACTTCATGACATAGTGCACCAGAATAGGTGTAAATGGAAATAATAACAAGGAACTCAGTTTCATTATTGTAACTAGTCCTTTCATATATTAAGTCCTTGATGAAAAGAAAAAAAAGCTGGTGTAGTTTTCTGTTAACATTAGGTTGTGTTGCTTAGTAAAATCCATTAAAAATGGTGAGGAAATCTAGACGGATTTAAACATATTTGGGGTCTGAGCAGCACAATAGCAAATGGAATTTAACTGAGATAGACTTAAGGTCATGCACAATGGCAAAAATAGTGTAAACTTCTCATATGCACTGATCATCTCTCAACTTGACAGATCTGCCGAGGGAAAAGTTTTACGAGTGATCGTGAGTAACTCATTATAAATTAGACTTCTATCCCTAGTAAAATAATTGAACAAATATTGGAGAAGAAATTACTAAAAATCCAGAGGGTAATATAACCATAAGCACAAGCAGCATGTATTTTATAAAGAACAAATCATGCAAGACAAACTTGATTGCTCTTCTTGATAAAATTACAGAATTACTGTCTGCATCTTACATTTTTAGGGGCAGCCTTTCAAAGACACAAAGGGCAATTAGGCAACCAACTTCCACTGATTTTTAGTAAAGCATTTGCTAAGGTATCTCATGAAATTTTAATGACAAAATTAATTCAAATTGGCTTGGAGCTGAGTCCTGTTACATGGCTTTATAACTGGCTGAGTTACCATAACCAAAGATAATGATTAATGAGCATTGTAGCAGGGCGACGACTCACCGCTGCGGTGCCTCCTGCTGGTCATCTCAGGGAATTAGCTCTCCAGTCCTTGGAGCGCCCTCTGCAGGCCAGTGTCCCACTGCCGCTGGCCCCTGTGTCCCTCCCGGACCCGGTGGCCCTTTACCCGGGGGCTGCCCCCGGCAATGTCCCCGCCAGTCTCTATGGGTCTCCCCACCCAGGGGAATCCCCAACCCTCTATTCACACCTTGCCTCAGTATTGGGCTACTGCCAGTCACCATCTAGCCCCTGCTCACTGGGGCAGACTGGAGTGTAAAAGCCACTCATCATAGGCAAGGAGGGTTTGGACCTACTGCATCTGCCTACCCATGGGCTGCCCCCTGCAACCGCAGTACCTAATTGGCCTTCCACTAGGCCACAGCCTGCGGGGTTTCCAGGCCAGAGCTCCCCAGCTCCCTTGGCCTTCCCCCAGCTGTGCTCCACTCCAGGTACATTCTCAGCTCCCTACAGCCAGGTCCCTCCCTCTCAAAGCTAGAGAGAGTGTCTGTGTGTGGTTCTGACCCACCACCCTTATAAGGGCCAGCTGGGCCCTGATTGCACTTTCTACAGCTGTGGCTGCTTTCCCCATCAGCCCAGCTTTTCTCTGCCACAGCCCTCTCCCAGGCTGCTTTAAGCCCTTCCAGGCAGGAGCCGAGTGACCACCCCGGTACAAGCATGTATCCAGTTGTAGGGAGATGTCTTGTTGTGTTTCCAGGGCCACCAGTTGTCGTGTCTTATTTGATATCTTTATTAATGACATAGAAGTTGGGGTCTAGAGCGCACTAGTGAAATGTGAAGATGAGGCCAAACAGTAGCAACTGAATATGAATCCTTCCTATGTCATCAAATGACACATTGGGCCTAAACAGGGCTCCACTATCCCTATCTATCCTGGACTGCATTTTACATGTCCTCTGTGTTGTTAAGTCCCATATGTTTTTTCCTCTCTAAGTTCTGTTTGTTAGAGGGATTCTTTAAGTCACCCATTTTTGCATGTTCTTTCATCTGCCTAATGGCAAACCTGCCATGGCAGATGTTCTGGCTTCATTCTTAACACATGTCCCAGATAGTTCCATCTTCTTTTCTGGATAACTGAGGAGGGGCGGGGTTGTCAAACTCTGAAAAATCTCAGCATTTGTTATAAATTCATTCCATAATACAAGTAATATATAATATGCTTTTGAAGGCATTTAGATGTCTATCTGTACCTTGGTGGATTTCCAGCTTTCACATCCATGTGTTAAAATGGAAATAACTTTTGAGTTAGATCCATAGTTTGGTCTTTAAGTTCTAAATTTCTTATGACCAAATCTTGTTTAAGATGGTGAATGTGGCTACTGCTTTACCTATTTGTGATATTATTTCCTTCTGCATACTCCACTGGCTTATCTGTTACTGTTACATAATAGTAGTGACTATTGGTGACCAAAAGATTTTAAAACACAGAGATGCTCAAGACTAAGAATCTTCCTGAGTGATAGTAATCTGCCTAGTTATTCCAACAGACTGAAGTAAATTCAGGATCGACTAATAAAACTGGAGCAAAGCAAGATGGGAATAGCAAATATGTCCATCCTTCCTTCCTCCAACCTCACCCACCGCAAAAGTAGCCTTAATCTAGTCACAAGATGAAGAGCAGCCAGTTGTTGGGACTAGTAAACACAAGCTAGTTAAAAGAACAGGAGTACTTGTGGCACCTTAGAGACTAACAAATTTATTAGAGCATAAGCTTTCGTGGACTACAGCCCACTTCTTCGGATGCATATAGAAGTGGGCTGTAGTCCATGAAAGCTTATGCTTTAATAAATTTGTTAGTCTCTAAGGGCTTGTCTATACTTACCGCGCTGGTTCGGCGGCAGGCAATCGAATTTCTGGGTTCGATTTATCGCGTCTTGTCTGGACGCGATAAATCGAACTCAGAAGTGCTCCCCGTCGACTCCGGTAATCCTGCTCGCCGCGAGGAGTACGCGGAGTCGATGGGGGAGCCTGCCTGCCAGGTCTGGACGGCGGTAAGTTCGAACTAAGGTACGTCGACTTCAGCTACGTTATTCACGTAGCTGAAGTTGCGTACCTTAGTTCGATTTGGGGGTTTAGTGTAGACCAAGCCTAAGGTGCCACAAGTACTCCTGTTCTTTTTGCGGATACAGACTAACACGGCTGCTACTCTGAAACAAGCTAGTTAGTTTGTCTTATTTCCCATAATTCCCTAAAACTATGTGAAGTCACCTCTTTTGCCACAGTGTTATCAGAAAAACTCCAAAAATTGCATATCCCAATATATTTCAGCAAATCTGTAAGAGAGAAAGTGAAGGGAAGTCAAATCAATGTGGATGCTTTTAGGAGGAGTCTGGATGGAAAGACACAATTCAACTAAGAGGAATGCCATGAGTTTGCTTTGGCATTGACTAATCACATCCAAGTCTGAAGAGGAGACTCTGGACAACACTGATCATGAACTGGAAAAGGGTTTGAGAGAGAGGGGCAAAGGGAGTAGAATGACTGCTGAATGGCCTGGGCCATCTCCATGAGGCAGCAAGAACTGATTGAAACAGAGTGGTAGAGCTGAAGCTATTATTCAGAACATGAGAGATCCAGACCAAACATTTTGCTGCAGTTAGAATGAATGAAAACATGAGATATTAGGATGGGGAGAAAGGGAGGTACATGAATGATGGAGGATAAGAAGATAAAGGTCACTAAGCCACTGTTTGAATGGGGGAAGCTGTGTATGTTAAGAAAGAGGTTTTTACTGAAAAGCAACAAGGGTAGTATGAAAGTGCTGGGAGCATTTGTAAGAAGGAGAGCTTCAAATGTAAGGTGCAACAGTGCAAAGACACTTGAAAACCTAAAAAAAAGTTAGAAACCAGCCAATTAGTATAATCCTACAAATCACACTTTTACACATGCGCACAGCTCTTTCAGCTGACCCAGGATCCCAACTGCTTACCTCACAGAGAAAAACAAAGGATAAAATCAGGTCCTATTGAAGTCAGTGGGAGTTTTTCACAGAGGCATGTATATTTTTCAAGCAAAACCAGGCCTATTGTGTGAAAATTGGGCCAGCTTTTGAGGGATGTTATTATTTTGTTTTAAAGAAAAAAAACTCCATAACATTTCCCCTTAGTTGTTGATGTAAACTAGATATTTATTCAAAATTATGAATAAAATTAAATTTGTAGGAGTGCTAAACTACATGAAACAGCAAAAGATCGTCAATTTTGCACAGCCATGTTTAGCACATAATAATAAGAGAAACACTGGGCCAAATTCTCTGCTGGTTTAACACTAAAGTCTGTGTGTAGCACTTGGCAAAGTAATGACTAAGGACCCAATCCTGAAGTCAGGTCCATGTGAACAGACCCTTATACAGGATAAGAAGTTTAGGGTGGCATTCGGTATTGTAGCTACAAGCAACGGGATTAGAGTTGGTCAAAAAATGGTTATTTTCTTGTGGAAATCTGAAAACTGAAAAAAAATTGGCCAAAAACTGAAAAATTTTAACCAGAAAATGTAGTTGTGGTGCCTCATGGGAGTTGTAGTTGGGTGCCTCAAGCTCCCATTTTCCTCTATAGGTTGGTCTCCCAGTGGAACTACATCTACCAGGATGCACTATGTTCTCCCCTTTTGGAGAGGGGAAGTGAGTGTACCTGGCCACGGTGCATCATGGGAGATATAGTCTGTCTGGGCAGCCCAGTCCATAAAGGAGAATGGGGACATGAGACAACTGAAATAGAACTCCCATGAGGCACCATAGCAGTATTTCCAAATAGACATACTTAGGTTTTCAACCAAAATATTTTGAGTTTTGGGTATTCAATATTTCAATTAAAAATGGAAATTTTCTGTGGACAGTAGGTATTTTTCTCAATAAATTTTGTTGTATCAAAATCCCAATTTTCTATTAAAACTTTTTAAATGGAAAATATTCAACCAGCCCTAAACAGGATTCATTTAAGAAAGGTAATATTTTGTTAAACATCCACAAGAAACTTCCTGACAGTGAAGTCTGTTAGACTGTGGAATAGGTTCCCCATGGAAGTGCTCCCATTTCTTGGGAAACTTTAAAACTAGACAGGACAAATATCTAGAAAATGTAGAAAACAATCCTACACAGACAGTGGTGACATTAGATGACTTAGTTTATCTTTTCCAACTCCAGCTTCTCTTATTCCTTAGGTTTCGATGAAGGCATTAACCCAGTGTATAGCAGTAGTTAAAAAATGCACATAAGACGCACTTGAGTACATTAAAAAGGGGATTGAAAACATGGAAATTATAATGACATTTCTTCTACAAGCTAGTCATCCTCCCTTGGGAGGTGGTGTCTAATTATGGTTATATCACCCAAGAAAGACATAGTTGAGATTCAAAAGTTGCAGAAAAGGCATTGAAATTTGTTAGAGACACGGCGGGTCTGACATAAAATGAGAGATTGCAAGCATTTGGCTTATGGAAAGCTAAAGGTTTAGAAAGATTTTTATTATGCTATTCAAAGTTATGGAGGACACAATGAAAAAAATATTATCCTATTGCATAATAAAAGAAGGAAAGGTCACTTGATCAAATTAAAGTACAAATAAAAGGAAACATTGTATTGGCAACCTGTGGAATGAAATGCCGTAGAAGGTCAAACAGTGTGGCTAAATTTCATGATCACTAATGACATTTGTAGTTATATACACTTAAGACCAAATTCTGCCCTTTGATGCACATGTGCAGGTCTTTTGGAAGTCAATGGGAGCCAAGTGCATTTATCCAGGGACAGAATTTTTCCCCAATTTTGGAAGTTATGCTTCGTGGGATAAATTGACTTCCTGTGAGTATCAGGAGGCAATTTTATTTGGTAAACCATTGCCCAGTTGGCTCAGTACAGGTTTTTTCCGTCTTCCTCTCAAATTGGTCATTGTTCATAGGGCCAAACCTGCAAACCTTACTTTGACAAAAGTCCCATTGATTTCAATTCGGTGTATAGACATTCTGGGTAAGATCTACCAGCAGTTTGGTCCAGAATGGCACATTCTGATTGTGTCATTAGGGAAAAAATTATTTCTTCACTTCTGTTTTGATCTGGCCCTTTTTTGTTCCAGGCAAGTGCCTGCAACAAGACCATTAAAACACTTCTCAGTGATTTCCACAACATACCTGCCATGTAAATACAGATTTTATGGCCTATAAATGCAGTCTTTTATTTATCATTTATCCATTCAGAAGTATTGTACTTGTCAAGTCATCACATTTACATGGTGATTTAATTACCCTATTGTCACAAGGCTCCTGGGGTTCATTATGAGAGGCGCATGGCATGCTGTTGACAATAATGGAAATTTCATTATCTAGTCTATTGGGCTCAGATTTTTTTTGGTTCATGATCTCTCTTCCTCACCCCCATTCCCATAAAAACCTACCTAAAATTCACAATCAAGGTTCCTTTAAAGACCCTTATTGTCCTAGATCTTAGTCTGCTGGACTTGTCACTTATTCAATATATTCAGTTCCCTATTTCCTATGCAAGTTCAACAGGACAACACTAGTCATATTATCTGGGTCCAGTATTGATTTCTGTAGTGTCGCCCTGCTGTGTTATGTAACCACGACATTCGTCTCTTTCCTCTGATTATACCTTTAATTGAGGAGCAACTCCTTCAGGGGAGGAAGCTCACCTTCTTATCCAGTCCATGTGTCTAGACCAGTGGTTCCCAAACTTTAACATCCTGTGAACCCCTTTCACGAAAATGTCAAGTCTCACGAACCCCCTCCTAAAAATGAATATTTCTGGGGATTTTCTCCTTTACCTGAGTATAAATTATAAAAGCAGTGATCTTGGAATAAAACAATATGTTTTTATGACATGCTTATTACACACTATTTATTATTAATTATTATTTATCATTACAGTATTTTTATTACATTATGAAAATGGCAACACTCTTCCAAGATCTCACTTTCGTAGCTTGTATCACGTTGAATAAGCCTGTTATAAGACAAGGAGTATCAGACGTGAAACAGCAGGAAAGTATTTAAGAAGTCAACTCAAAGAGTTCCTCCTACACAAGCATTCGGGTCTTGAGCACTCCAGGCAAACAACACACGTTACAACAAAGCAAAGTTGTTCTTCATAGTAATTTAAAAATAACACTAGCTGCCTATTTCATTTTAAAAACAGCAAAAAATATCCATTTCCCTTTCAATTTCTTATAAGGAGTCTTGAAGTTTAAATCTCCCCAGTGCGATAGATATGCTTGCTTTGATCTGCTTAGCTCTTGGAAGTCCAGGCGCTCCGGGCTGCTGGCCCCATGCTGCCCGGAGTTCCTAGGGACAGCTCTGTCCGCCATTAGGGATTTTTCCCCCCCCGAGAACCCCCTGTAACATTTCGCGAACCCCCAGGGGTTCACGAACCCCAGTTTGGGAACCACTGGTCTAGACAATCATCATAAACTCAAGTTCTTTAATATAACAAGTGCTACACCGACATACATAAATTGTTTCAGCAGTGTAAGGCAATGTAACCATTTTCCATCACTTGCATGTACTAAGTACTTCATGCGAATTGCACACCCAGCACCTGTATCACAGACAGAACACTGTGTGTTCCAACTGAAGTGCTGACATTCTGTGAAACTCTGGCCCTCAAAACAGCTACGGCTGCTGCTACGCAGGTATCCTGGCAGAAGCAATTGGGGAAAGGGATTAAACCAAATACACAGAGCCTGCAATTCTGCCTTTGAATATAGACAACTATTAAAGGCACTCGCTGGTAGAAGTTTGGTTCGAACATATATGGTATGTCTACCCTCCAATAAAAGACTGTGGCTGTGTCTGGCCCAGGTCAGCTGACTCAGGGTTGCGGGGCTTGGGCTGAGGGGCTAAACACAGCAATGTAGACATTTGGGCTCAGTCTGAAACCTGGTGAGGGGGATGGGTCTCCAAGCCCAAGCTCAAGCCTGAGCCGGAATGTCTACACTGCAGTGTTTAGCCTTGCAGCCTGAGCCCAACGAGCCTGAGTCAATTAACTTGGTGCCGTGGATTTTTTATTGCAGCATAGACATACCCATAGTCTCCTGGCTTCCAGTCCTGTGCTCTCAGTACTTAGACCAATGGGTATTTTGGTGGAGAAAGAAGGATCATTATCAGCGTACATTTTATCTATGTCTCAGAATCATTTAAAACTGTCTGATCATCCAGAAGTGCTGTATTATGTTCAGTAGGGCCTGAGCACATGTGCAGTGCAACCTGACTGGAGCTGCTGAATAAATAGTGATTTTCCATAGTTTATAACTCAGACTGATTTTCATGGGGACAGCTAAAGGCACCATTCCAGCATCAGGACTAGCTACCCATATGGTGTCCCTCCTCCATGCATGTGAAGGTAATCTTCCAAAAGGGGAAATAATTGTAATCCAAGCCAGTGTTGTCTTCTTGATTCCACAGACAGCCTGACACAATAACTGATAGGTGTGAACTCCACTCCAGTAATCTGATTGACCTAATACATAACCAAATTATGGCACTTGAAAGGCCACCTTGAGTTTTTTGATTTCTGATTATTTAAGTGGATCGGAAGTATGTTACTGCAGCCCATGGTGGAATTTGGGAATTGCTGAGGGAAAGAAATGCAGAGGCAAGACAGGAGGAGAGCTACACAATTGTAAGGAAGAGGGAGAGAAACAAAAAAAGGAAGATGAGATGGAAGAGAAACAAAGGGTGGAAATCATGGGGATCCTAAATGTCAGCATGTTTTTCAACTGATTGATGCTGATTGTAACTATAAGGAATGTAGTTGATGGTTTCTGAATGCTTAATTGCTACAGAAAGGCCATATTCTCCCCTTGATCTTGATGCTCACCTCCCACTGGCAGTTCCACTTAAGGAGAGTTTCTAATAGTAAACTTACACCCCAGGCCAAGGATGATTTAAAATGAAAATTGGCCCTTTACACACAATCTATCCATTATGCCTAGCTTTAAATGTACTTGCCACAGCCCCTTCTGCCTCTTTTCCTGATACTGATTTAAAGGAGCAGGGCCAGTTCCTCACCTGGGTGATGTGACTGACTCCATTGAAGTGTGTGCTGATTTACACTAAGGGTCTGGTCCCCGATTCATATCACAAGAGATTTTGGAATGTATAGTTTCTGGATACGTTCTACAGTGCCGAATTATTGGTATTTCACCTTTGGGCTTGGCTCATAAAAGAAAGCCGAAAGGAAATGTTGCTTTTTAGAGACAGGTGCATTAGAAAAGACCTTGGACTTGGTTCTTCTCTCACTTACATCAGTGTAAATCAGTAGTAACTCCACTGTAGAGAAATAAATCTCTGTACATTGACTAAACCATGATCAAAGGTTATATAATTGCCACCTATAAATGAGACATAGGAGGCAGAGTTGTTTAGGACAAGTGTGTCAAGTATACATACAGTAGAAGGGCTGGATCCGGCACACTTGCTGTATTTTTGTGGCCTGCGTTATGTGTTCAGACTGTGCAGAATTTACATTTTTATTAACAAAGTAGGTTTCTAACCCTCACAATTGTGAAGAATACCTTCAAAATGTGAAGCAAGTGTAACCAATAATAGAGAAAGATGTGGAAGCTCCTTTGCTTGAGCCATTTGAAAATTAGCTTGGAATCAGTCCCCTTGTATCTAAAAAACTTGTTAGTTAAAATAACAGAAATTAGAGATAGACAAGAACTTTTCACTCACAGCGTCCATCACCATTTAATAATCTATTCTTGAATGTTCAGGCCAAGCTAATTTTCAAAAGTCTCCACTAATTCCCTTGGAGACAGTCCACATTCAAATAATCCTCATTGTCAAATGGTGTGATTATATTGTTGTTGTGTTTCTGTTATTTAGACAATTAAAATACGCTGAACTTTGCAGAATTTTAAATTTTTTAATTGTTTGGTGCCGAATTCCTTCAAGAGTACCAGAGTTCTGTGTGGCGCAATCTGGGTGTGGGCAGCTCAGTGTGGGGGTCTGGGTGCAGCAGGGAATCTGGATGCACAGTGGCTCGGTGCTGGGTTCTGGGTGCAGGGGGAATGGGACTCTGCAGGGGAGTGAAGGTGGTCAGAGGTCAGTGGGAGAGGAGTTGGGGGAGTGGGGTTGGTGGGGATCAGGGTGCAGCTGGTTGGGGCTCAGTGGGGTGGGGGTTCAGGTGTGGGGGGCTCCTGATGCAGGGATGAGGCTTGGCGGGGTGGGGATTTGAGAGGCTCGGTGGGAGGGTTCTGGGTGTGGGGGGCTCCTGATGTGGAAGGGGCTCAGTGGGGGGGTTCCCGGTACATGGGTGGGGGGAGGGATCACTGTACAGGGAACTGTTCCTCCTGTCCACCCAACCCCTGTGCATCCAGATTCCTCCACTGAGCCTCCCCACCCCCATGAGCCTCTCCCTCCCCACCCCGCGCAGTGCAGAGCTTCCTGTAGCCAGGGAAAGTTTCTGGGGATTGATCTGATCCAGCCCTGGCTGCTCCATGCAGGGAAGGGGAAGGAGGAACTCCGTCTCCATCCTTCGCTACTCCCTGTCCTGCTGGGACTAACTGTCCCTGGGCGGCTGCGGCATCCCCAGACCCTCCTTTCCCCCCAGTGATTTACCTGTCCCCCCGGCTGCCTGAACAGATGAGTCTGAGCTGCCGAGCTGCTGGGGAGGGGTGAGTGAGCACTGATGCAGCTTCTCTTTGCTTCCCCATAGAAACCATTTTCTGCAAGGAATCAAAGGGAATCTGTGGGGGAGGGGGCATTTTTCTGTTGCACCGCAGTGGTGCAGAATTTACTCAGGAGTAATAAAACTTTTATTTTTATGATTTTTTTCTCTACACAGGTTAATCCCATGAGCCCTTTAATTGGTTGTGTTACATTCTTTGGAATTCTCACCAGTTTTCCAACACCTTTCTGGCACTATGGTTGCTCAACTCTAACAACTAACCAGTGCCAAATAGAGAAAGACTATTGTGGCTTTGGTCTGACATGGATGTAGGCAACCCAAACTGCATTATATATTCTAAATTGGTGCTTTAGAGTTCTCGATGCAAGTTCAGATGGGAATCATCTAATTGCAGAAGTATCTAAAGATTTCTTTATGAAAAAAAAAAAGATAATCCCTTATACAGTATATTGTCACAGAAAAAAAATCCCAACAGTTTTGAGTCTTGTACTTTAAACTGAGGCTCTGCTAGTGTGTGCTATATGCAGAAGAGCTCAGTATCCAGGTGGTGATGTGATGATTGTGCGGATGTTAAGTCCCACATTTGGCTCACAACAAGGAGGGGTTACTACAACAAACATAAGCCACATATCGTAAGCACAAGAATGGTTGGAACCAGAAATGCTCTTTATGTTGATGGTTCTCTGTCTTAACTGACACCAAGCCTGAAAATACAAGAGAGTATCCTGGAATGGGCTTTTATAGTCAATAATTGCCCACAGGTCCTCTAAAAGTTCCAGGGAAAAGTCACAGGTGTAACCACAGCAAAAACTATGCAACACAAAGGCCCTTCACCAACAATAGAAGTCTTTTTGCCAACATTTCCTGGAATTATAGCAACAATTATTTGCGTCTATATAGCACATTTCATGCAAAGAGTTCAAAACACACCACAGACATTGTTTATTTAAACCTAACGACACCTGCATGAGGTATGGGTAAATTGAGGCATGGACCGTAAGTGACTTCTTCAAGGATTTGCAGTGAGACAGTGGCAGAGCCAGCAGTCGAACCCACAGATCCTGGTTCATAGCCCTATGCTCTAAATACTTCCTTTTGAGAACAGCTAGCTCCTGTACTTCTATGAAGCTCTTTCTTGTCTAGCCCTGCTGTTGGCACAGGAGCTGTGCACATCCTCATGAAAGTAAACTAATTGAAGTTCTCAAAACTTTAGATTAGCCATTTAATGTACCATGACTCTTAAAAACCAAGCCAGTAAACATTTTGTCCCAGTCTTCCATGACTTATTACAGGAGCCACTGTGGGTTTCAGGGCCTCTTGAGGGACCACAGAGCGCTACTTTGTGCCAGAGAAAACAAAACAGAGTTTTAAGAGAACTGAAGACTAGAGAATACTTACCAGCGGCCAGTAAGTATGGAATGAAAAGCCAGAAGCACTTTTGTTATTGGAATAAAAGGAGAAAGAGAGAGAGAGAGAGAGAGATCTCTCCCAAGCCACTTTACTGCAGCTCTCTGAAAAGATTCCTGGAAAAGAGCCTTTTTAAAAATAAATAATAAATCAGATGTGGGTAACCGTATTCATTTGAGTTTCCTGCATAGTCTGCTCGGGATTCTGGAAAAGGAGATTTCTCTCTCTTCTCAGCCTTGCAAAGTTCTCTCCGATCTGCTGACACCACTGTTCCTCACCTACCGGAGAAGAGGGCAAAGCCGCCTTACAAGCCTAGGAATAATATTTAGTGCTTTTCACCATCAAACCGCTTCACAAACACTAACTGCTTGGTCATCACAACAGCAGGCAAATATTAGTATTGTCCCCATGTTTTACAAAGGGGCCTATTGAGGCAGAGAAGCTGAATGCCTTGCTCGAGGGCACAGAAAGGAGTCACTCTCAGTGGTGGGATTAGAAATCAGGAATCTTTGGCTCTCAGTTCTGTGCTCAAACCACCATCCCCCTCTTTGCATTTGTGGTGGTAGTTATGAGTGAATTGAGAGTGCTGTTTGGGAAAGTGACATCATGGTTTTCCTTTTTCTATTCCATTCTGAATAGGATGTATCTGACAGTACCTGCCTACCGGTAGATAATGCACCAATCACCCTCCAGAACCTCTGACAAAGGCTATTTAGATTTTCCTCTCCCCAGAATTTCCAACACTTTGTGCTCCACCGTATCCCTAACACTGTCTGCCATTTTTAAAAAACTGCAAATCTCTGTTTCACCTAATAGCTTTAAAACTGCAAATGTGTGGCCAGATTCAGTATCAGGCAATATTTTGATTTCATGATGAACAAATCCAGTTGGATGAATCAGTTTCCAGGATTTTAAATTTCTGCGAGGAGTCAAGTTTTCAAACTTGGGTGCTCAAAATTTACTTTTACCGGGCCAGGGGGAAAGGGAGGTAAATAGATGCCTGAATGGGTATATTTAGGTGCTGTGGCCTGATTTTCAAAAGTGTTGAGCACCTTTACCTCCTATTGACTTTAGTGGGATTCATTAGTTGTCAACAACGGAAATCAGGCTATTAGTTGCCTATTTAGATATTCAAATGGGTATTTAGGAGCTTAACTTCAGAGAATTTGAAAGTTGGGCTCAGGTTTCAGTCCCAGGGAATTACAAATGCTTGCACCAGGAAAGATTTTGGCCATGTTTAGAAAACTGTAACTTTATAACCACTGACTTGTGCTAGTTTCCCCCCTACATATTTAAAATCTGCTTTAACAGTTTCTGTATTTGTTGTTTGCAGAGCCCTGTGTAATCTCGAAAACTTGTCTCTTTCACCAACAGAAGTTGGTCCAGTAAAAGATATTATCTCACCCACCTTTTCTCTATTTCATTGTATTTATTTTGTGTTATATCAATTAACAGAGCTCCAACATCTTTTATAAAGATTTAAAAAATACACAATATTTAAAATTCCATGAGCAATTGACAATGTAATTTAAACATAGACTGCCTATCTAGATGTAATGATTATCCATCAATTAGTGACAATCAAAAACATCCCTTAATTATACGTTGAGTCCCACAGACCACCTCCTCCCCAAACATCTGGGGGAAAAGATGAGCACATTGTTTATTGGAAAGGTTAATAAATAAACAAACAAACAAATAAGTTGCTTGGCAGACCATAAGTGTTCTGCCCGCAATCCCTTCTCATGTAAACAGAGAGGGCTGCAATATGATTGTTAGGTTCAAATCTGAAAGATTATGGGACACAAATGTAAATGGAGTTAAGGGATTACACTACATTTCCTTCTATCTGATATACTTGTATAGCCCCCATTTATCAGAATATCTGAGCACTTCACAATCTTCACAGCAATCCTGAGCAGTAAGGAAGTAATCTTTTCTGCATTTTACAGATGAGGAACTAAGACCCAGATCCTTAAAGGTACTGGGGTGCCAGACTCCCATTAATTGATGTCAGTGGAAATTAAGTACCTAACCATGGGCCAAAGAGACTATTAACTTGGCCAGGGTCCCATAGGGAGTCTGTGATGGAGCAGGGAATTAAACCTAGGTCTCTCAGGTTCTAGGCTAGTGTGCTAACCACTGAAGCATCCTTTTCTTTCCTGTATTTTTCTTCCATATTAGCAATTTTTATATAGAAGTTCTTCTTGAGATAAAAATAGATAGTTCACAAATTAAAAACAAAAGCAACCCAAGATAATTCAGTAATATCACAAAGACTCTGCATTACTGAGCTATTCTTTAATTTGAATAGAGGAATGCCATTTAGTCATTACAGTTTAGAAAGCCAAAAATACCTACCTGTTATACCTTTGACTCTGGGCTGTGTTCTATTCTATCTACAGAAATTTTCTTCCACTTCTTAGACAGAAGGTATATAAAATGTCAGTGTTTGACAGCTATTATTTTTGCTACTGTTCCAAAAACTAACCTAGATAAGCAGTTGCTGTAAGATTTGACTTTGATCCAAAAAGAAGGTTTTTATTTATAATGCTTTAGATTGTGTCATGCTGCAGTATGATGTAATGAGCTGTGACATGGTATGACATGGTGTGATGTGATGTTAAAAGTCTCAAACGATCGAAGGGGCTGAATACTGAATGCTAGAAAAAGTCTAAAGTGGGAAATGCTGCTATTTAAATGGCAGCTTACATGCCAATAACAAACCCTGCCCTGTGATACCTGAGTATTTTGGTGGGCAAAGGGCTGCTTGCCACCCAACTACACACACTCTATAATTTTGTAGGATTCCAGCTTGATTGTTGGGGTTGGGGTGCAGCTAAAGTTTCTGTATTTGTTGTTTGCAGAGCCCTGTGTAATCCATGCCAAAGGACCATGGGTGAAATCCTGGCCCCAGTGAAGTCAATGGCAAACCCACTGACCAGTGGGACGAGAATTTCACTTCATGGCTCTAAAAAAAGGATGTTGCTTCTTTTTAAGGTATCGTACAGAATGGATCTCCTTGAACTCCAGGGCCAAGCAGCCCTGCACTACTGAGACAGTTTTTTGATTTTCCATGGGGCTCACCTCCGCAATCTCAAACAATATGTGGGTCAATATTGTAAGGTTTATGCAATAAGCAATCTAAATGCAGTGGAGTTGTACGAAGCGTAAATCAGGGCTGAATTTGGCAACTTATATGTGCCATTTTTAAAAACCAAAAAGCTTTATGAAAATTGAGTTGTGGTTGAAATAAGGCTGGCCAGGGTTAGAGGATCCTCTTTTCTGCTTTACTTTAGAAGCAGAGGGCTCTGAGGGGGAAAGATTATATTTGAGACCTCTTTCATCTTCTCAAGGGAACATCACAGGAGCAGAGCAGGAATGACAATTTATATGTATCTTTTTAAATACAAAAGTATATGTGGGTGACGGCATTATGGTGACGGGAATTCACAGGCTGCAGCACACTCTAATCACTGGAATCCACAAAGTTTAAATTGCTTCTGAAATTGGAGTTGAAGGTACGTCTGTCTCCTAGTGTGTGTGACTGATGGGTAGAGGCATAGGCTTGTGCTTGGAATGCTTTTACTAGACCTGAGTTTTTGGTGTAACCTATTATCTTATTTGAGGTGTCCCATTAAAATGTAACTAAAAAGATAATTATTGCTGCAAAGACAACCTAAAACTGAGGCGGGGATACCCAGTGCATCATTCCAGTGCTCGGGGGGATGGGGGTGGGGAGGTGGATGAGTCATGTAGCTCTAGTATATACTGAAATAATGAAAGAAAATTAAAAGAGAGGGATTGGTAGAGAAAGGCAGGGTGATGGTGGAGGGAAAGAAAGCAAAAAAAAACGTGAAGAAAGGAAAGAGAGGGGGAGAGAGAGAGTGAGTGGAAAGGGTTGCGAAGAGGAAGTGGAAAGAAGAGAAAGAATAATGAAGACAGGCAAGTGGGACAGGGAGAGAGAAGTTACTGTTAATAACCTATGCGTCTAGTGGGAGAAATACTTGTCATCTCCTTGCTACAGCCCTGTAAATTGACACCTGTATTACAAGTGCTATCATTGATGTTCTGTCAAGGTTCCTATTATAGAAAGATTCACTTGTTATAAGTGTAAACCTGGGATATAGGTTTTCAATTTTGAACTGTTTAAAAAAACCTATGTGGCCTAAATGTTTATTTTTGGGTGTTTTGAGAAACCGCTTCAAAAAATGTCATTGTACTGTGTAGTGTTTTATTGAAAGCAAAGCTAGGAATGCCACATATATTTAAGGTTGCGCCACACCTTCCATTATAAGACCCTGTCTTCAGTTGCTTATAACTTTGCCAAACTTTAACTGAAATTTTCCATGCCAGATGTTTGCCTCAGGCTGAATTAATTTTTTTTAAAAGATTCAGCTAAAATGGTAAAGCCATTTCTGAGCATGAGATTAGGGGAAAATATGTTGTTAAAAAAATTGCCCATGTTAAAAAAAATTACTGTCATTTCACTAGTGCCTCCATGCTTTGGAACAGAGACCGGAGATATGATATGGGTTGCCCTGGTGTCAGGGATGTATCTTGTGCCATTCCTGTGAAAATTCACCCATATTTTGCTAAATTATAAACCTCCAGAAAATGCCAGCCACCCAGGAGTTTGCTCCCCTCACAGCTCCTATGTGCCAACCAGCCTGCACAAGCATCCTCACCCCAGAGTAAGTGAGCTTGTTCCTATGCAGCGCTGCAGGGACTGAGCAGGACATTTTCTGCAACTGCTCCTCCTCCAGGGGGCCGTTGTGGTGCCTGGCACAGGAACTGAGAATAGGGAGACTTATGATCTCAATGCTCCCCCTGTTGGCTTTTAAATACTCAGAAAAATTAGGCTCTTGGTGTCTCAAATTGGCTACTGAAAATTAGCGGACACTTCTGACAATTTTGCCCGTGATCTCTTTGTATCTCAGTTTCCCATGTGTAAAATGGGAATGATAATACCACCTTTCCTCACAGGGGTGTTTTGACCTGATTCATTAACATCTGCAAAGCACCATAGAATAGCTCATGAGTAAATTAATAACTTTGAATTCAGTTTGGATAGTGTGGATTAAATAAGACCCGGGGCCATACATTGACTGAAGAGGATAAAAAAGAAATACTGAATAACTGCTCACTCAGTGAATGAGGCAAGGGTCCTATAGAAACAATAGTATGTGATTATGTAAATAAAGACTGTATCTTAATACATGCACACAAGAGGGCCGAATTAAGGTTTCATGGGCAACCTGGATTCAAGCATTTCCTAACTTCTGAGTGCTTGACTTTACAACCTTAGCATTCTTTTAATGTAATATTTTATGTAATGTAGTTTTTATATAAGTCTAAAATGGCTGTTTCTTTGTTTCTTTCCTCCACTTTCTGAGACAAAAAGTTGTCCCCAGTACGTTCCAATAACTTATTAGACATTTTGTGTTTTTACCATATTAAATTCCCCAATTACTATCAGGCCTTGTGTTTTGGATATTTCTGTTATTTGTTCTAGGAATACCTCATCTGCCTACGTTTCCTGATGCTTTTTCTAATCCTAACCCATGACGTAACTCTGAACATAAGCAGAAATGTAGTGCTAGCTGGGTGCCTTTTTGAGTTCTCAACAGAATATGATGCCATTTTTCCAAAATGCAAAACAAGAATTGAAGGCACATAATGTCCGAACTATGTTTCGTTTCAAATGGCACAAACTGGAAAGATGCCCTGTCAGTTGGTATCAGTGGCACTGAAAGCTCTAGCTATAACACTGAAACTGAGTGCTGTGACAGAGTTGTGTGGATCGTCCATCTTTCACTTGCACTGAGCTTGAATTCTACTGATAAATCATCATTTTGTATGTACTGAAATCTCAGTCTACTGTATGTTTCAATAGCGGGATATACCAGACTGAGGGCAGGATGGCTGCAGTCTTGGAGCACTTGCATTGAGAAGGGATTGCCAGAGGGAATGAGTCTAAATGGCACTAAAAGAGTAATTTTGTTTGGGAGAATAATGGTATTGAACAGTGTTTCTCAACCATCTTGATACCAGGGACCGGCTTGCTGCCTTCCTAAACTGTGTCAAGGAGATCTCAGGGACCGGCATTGGTCCACGGACTGGTTGTTGAGAAACACTGGCATAGAAGACCAGTTATTTTGCACTCCAAGCTGTGTCCTGATCATACGTATTATCAAGAAACTGGAAAAGGCTGAATATAAAAATTCAGGGAAAACACAGTTATCATACATTAGGTAAATTAGAAAAATCTGGATTTATTTAGTGACATGCCTTAATCTTTCCTCAGTTGCTCAGAACCTGAGAAATGTGGTTCATTATTGTAAGTGTCAAGAATTAGATTAAGTGCTCTAAAGTAGACTGCAAATCTAATTTTGAAATTTTAATTTCCATTGCAGAGGGAATAGGCTTGATTTGGTATGTTGTCAAACATTTAGTGGCAATTCACACAGTTCTCCAAGCCATGGTTTTTAAGCATTTGCAACTTGGTTATTAATTCCAGGTAAGTTTTTGTCAAATGGCAGCTGCTCTTGTCCTCATTGAGAACCAGATATATGGCTAGTTTGAAATTTTAAAATCAAGTTTTTTAATTAACCAATCCCCCAAAAGTGAGCGCATCAGTCTCTTAGAGGAAGATCTCACTCCCATGTCTTCTGCTGCAGAGATCATTTGGCTGTGGAACTGGTGCAATTCTGCTGCGTAAGGGAAGGCAGGATTTGGGTGTGATATGGATTTGCTACAGCAACCAGCTCAGAAGCCTGACTCTTTAGCTCAAATTGTAGAGGCTCATGCTTTCATTAAGCTTTGTGACAACACATCTGGCATGTGTTGTTTGTTATCTCATCCTCTTTTCAGGGGAAGAAGTGTGTGAGGTGGAGTAGTCTTATTTTGTTTGTTTGTTTAATATACTTGGTCTAATAAATATTTGTTTGTTTAATACACCTGGTCAAATAAATGTACCTTTCACTTGGAGTAGAAGTTTGGGAGGGTTGTAATTGGTCTTCAGTTCCTGTTGAGAGTTCTATTGTGTCAGCTGAGTGTAGTTGTCAATCACAGTTTTCGTCCAGGAGCTTTAGATGACTGTTTAGATATACTGGGCCCAGGTCAGGGAGCGTTCTGAAGATAAGGACTGAGACCTTGAACTTGATATGAAATTCTATGGGAAACCAGTATAGACAGTGACAGTTTGTTGTTAGGTACGTTGATATGTTTGCGGTGGCCTGTGTTGCTGAGGAGACATGCTGCAGCATTCTGAACTAGTTGGAGTTTCCTAAATGCTAAAGGCTTCATACCCAGGTAATTGCTGTAATCCATCTGAGAGGTGACAAAGGCATGAAGAACTGAGGCCAGGTCTGCCTTTGCCAGGATGGGATCGAGTTTCCTAGCCAAGCGGAGATGGCAGAAAGTGTTACTCACAGATCTGCTATGTGAGAGCGCTGCATCAGTGAGGAATCCAGGAGTACTGCTGAACTACAGACTGAATGGACCGAGTGTGGGTGTATATCTTCAACCAACGGAGATTGCACTGTCGCTGCAAGCTCTTCAAAATACTTTCCTCTGCCCATTGTTTTATCCAGCTGGTCTGCATCCAAGAATTGATCTCATCCAAGCACTGGGCCATCTTGGTTGTAGTGGCATGGTCATATGTGGTGAAGAATAGGTAGAGCTGAATATCATCCCGGTATTGCTGGCATTTGTGTCCATGTCATATGATTAGTTCACCTAGTGATTGCATGTAGATATTGAAAAGGACCAGAGAGAGACTTGAACCTTGTGGACTCCACAAGTGAGGGAGTCTAATGGTGGAAATGGAGTTTCCTATCACTGCTTGTTGGGTGCATCCCTACAAGAAAGACGCAAACAATTTTAGCCATTACCTTGGACCCTGACTACCTCTCTCAGTTGAGAGAGCAGAATGTCATGGTCAACAATGCTGAGTGTTGTGTACTGCAGAAAGGATGAGAATGGATGTCTGTCCTCTATGCATTGACAGGAGGAGATCAGTGCCACTAATATAGTTTTAGTTCTGTGTCCTGGCCTGAACCCAGATTTTGCAGGGTCTAGAATATTAACTTCAAGTAAGTGAGATTGTAGTTGGCCTTTTGCTAGCTTCTCTATGAGCTTGCTCAGGAATGGAAGGTTTGACACTACGTGGTAGTTAGGTAGGACTGTATTATCCAGGGTGGGTTTCTTCAGTGTTGGTTGCACTGTTGTGTGTCTGAAGGAAGAAGAAAAGATGACTTCTCTGAGTGAGACATTGGCTATTTCAGTCAGAAGTGGCATCAGTTGTTCATGGCTCTTTCACAAGCCAAAAAGGTCAGGGGTCAGAGTCATAAGTCTTGGGTCAAAACTCCTTTAAGGTATACAAAACTTCTTGATGAGTGAATGTACTGAATTTTGGGAATGCAGGTCAGCTGTTGGATGGTGGGTAAAGGTGGAGAGATCCATAGTTTATTTGGCCTTGTCCATGATAGGGAAATGTTCTGTTCTAAGAATCATTTTGTCCTCTTAGTTTGTTTGCCAAATGTTCCATGACCACACAAAAGTCCTCAAAACAGTTTACATGTGTGCAAAACCATTTGGATTCAATGTGCCCCGCTCTTATGATAGTATGGCTAGAGGTTATGGTATAATAACAAAAAGGTTCAAAACAGTCCTGCTTCTCCTGTGTCAGGTCTTTGGTGGCCTTTCGAAATCTCTCAGAACCTACTGCACCTGGGAATTGTGTGGTATGTACCCAGAAGGCATTGTAGCTGAAACAGTTTTGTCCATCATCAGTATGAATATGGGGCAACACTGCAGCAATTTGGAATGTGGCTATGGGTAGTGTGTCCACACTGAACTGATTGTACTTAAATTGGTTCTATCCCGCTGGCATAATTAGCTTAGGGATGGTTCACATCTCTAATGTAGAGATTTTTCAAAGGCATAAATGGTGCTTAGCATCTATTAATGCCTTTGAAAATCTCCCCCACTAACCCATAATCCTTTTGATTGACCAAAGCAACAACAACAAAAATTCCAGGGCATTTTTTATTCAAAGATGCTCAGCCAAATTCTGGTTTATAATATTTATTTCTGTTTTACTGAGAGTTTTCATGCAGTTATCTCATCTATACAAGCTGTAAACTCCATGGACATCACCGCTGTGCTCATCATGAATTCCAAAGTTTGCTGATTGTTGTCTACATAAGTTATGCATCTTTGGCCTTTTTCTTGGTATTTTCTGAGTCTGGAACCTTTTTATCATCTTCCAGACGCATTGATTTTCAGTCATGCAAGTAAACGTGCTCAATTTGTTCTTCCTGAGTTAACACAATGTGTCAGTATGTGTAGACCAGTCTGTCACATTCTTTATTTGTTGATAAGTGTGTCCTCAGAGCTGATACTCAACATCCTGTTGTTATCCTGCCCTCTCCTGTGGTCTTAATCCTATACCCACAACTGACCTTTTAGGACTGTCAAACTAGACATGAGTCCTGCCTTTGGATATTCTGACATCTCATCTGAATTGTCTCCTTTGGCAGAATTCTGTTCACAACAAGGTAGTGGAGACACATCCTCACTTGATCCTGCTGCGATAGTTAAATAAAAAAGAACAGGAGTACTTGTGGCACCTTAGAGACTAACAAATTTATTAGAGCATAAGATTTCGTGGACTACAGTCCATCAAGTAATTTTCCAAGTAATTTAAATGAAATAGTCGAGCAAGAGTTTATAGTAGTTGAAAGGTATGAAAAATTTGTGAATACTGATTTGCATTAATCACTCTGCTTTCACATTTAATTAAATAATTATTGACAGGATAAAGGTGGCATTATTGGTTTGCTTGCAAGAGCTGGGAGATGATGGGAGTTTAATATGTTTTAACTTGTTTAAAGCATGGATAGCTTGAGATTTTGACATTGAAAACTCCCACTGTTCTTCAAGATGCAGTGGTGCTTGGCTGTTTCACTTAATCATTGTGGCATTAATGCTACTGCTGGGCGAAAGGCTTTAAACTGGTGTTTTGGCCATACACCTATCAATATATAATGATATTTTAGAACCCCATACAAACCTATTTCCAGCTGCATAACATGCCAGGTTATTGCATCAATAGTTATTTAGGACTAGATTGAGACTTTACAACTAGCCCTGTGTAAGGGGCAGTGCATAGCTGCAATGCTCCAGGGAGAGTCCATGAAATAAATGTAACTGGGAGACTTCCCTGTTCCCTCTTACTCCAGGGAAAAGTGAGTTACTGTAGCCCCTTAATGGGAGCAATTTAATTCCCTCTCATCATGCTGGCTTACATTCTATTTGTGAGCACAGTGGGCGGAGGTGAGCTAAGTCACGGCTCCGCCTATTCCCTTACCCACCTGTTGGTGGGGGGAATAGTGGCTCTATGGAGTCTTAATACAGGTAAACCCTGTGCAATTGTGCGGGGGGATTGGGGAACGGGCTCCTTTACTCTCCTCTAGCCAAATAAGTCTGTGTTATTATTGACAACCATTTCTACACTACCACTTATGTTGACCAGGGGTATGAAAACACCCCCCACCCCTAAACAACATAAGTTTCGCCGGCCAAAGTGGAGGTGTGCACAGCACTACATCGGCAGGAGTGCTTCTCCTGCCGACATAGCTACCGCCTCTCTTTGGCGGTGTTTTAATTATGTCAGTGCGACAGCTCTCTCCCATCAGCATAGAGTGGCTACACGAGAGGTCTTATAGCAGCGAAGCTGCATCAGTACAGCTGTGCCTCTGTAAAGTTTCTAGTGTAAACATAGCCTAAGTCTTGAAAGGCTAGGGGCCCGTTCCACCACTGCCTTGCACCTTGTATAGTCAATTACCCCTATGCAAAGTGGTTGTAAAACAGTGTGGGCCAGATTTGGAATTCATTTTCACCAGTCTAAACCTTAGGATTTCAACAGAGTTATTCCAGATTTACGCCAGGGTAGCTGAGAACAGGATCTTTCTATACCGTTCTGTTCTGACAGTGCTTTATACTCAGCACTGGTGAAAATAAGTTACATAGCATGCAAGACAGGAGAATTAGTTCCTCCTAGTTCTCCTCCCCAAACCAAGACATCCCACTTAACACTAAAATAAAGATACAGCACCACCTATTCGTGGAGGTGCTGTGTGCCCTCATTACAACACCTTACATACCCACCATCCAGTCACCTTCCCCATTGTTCGTGCAGTTACTCTATCACCCAGCCTCTCTTTCTCTTTGAGATTCCTTATATAGGGGTCTCTGTCTGTCTTCCTAAATCAAGATCTTTCTCTCTGAATTCCTGCAAAAAAACAAGCGTCATTTCTTGCCTTCTTATAGCATAGCAGTCTGAGAAGAAGGTTGTTCTTTCCCCTTTCCTGCACCTGCCCAGGGGCGGGAGATGGGCTCAGGTTCAGGGAGTGGTGGCGCAGTCTGTAGATCTTACAGGACTCAGTAGAGGCCTCTACATGTGTGTCTGTACTAGGATCAGGACCTTCTGGTGGCATATAAGACATAGGCGGGCCTTTGGCAGTGGGGGAAACAAGCTGAGAAGATTGTATTGGAGGAGCCACTCTGGTGCCACCTGCTGCTGCTTTCAAGAAAACAAAACTTTTAAGACTCAGCAGTGGACACAAAGCCCCCAGCTGCCAGGTGAGGGAGACTGTTCTCCCCTGCCTCTCACCCCTAGTGGCAGCCCTGCTTCTGTGCACCTGGTGCTCCTCTCTGTAACATAGTACAGGGAAGACCAGAATGGCTGCAATGACTCAGACTGATGGAGGGGGGAATAGGCATGGTTATATGGTAAGAAGTTGAGGAACAACCACTCTTGGAAACATGTTCCTCTTACGTGAATTAATTTCCATGTACAAGTAAAGGTACCATTTTAATGGCACTCAGAACAGCATGGACTTCTCCAGGAGCTCAGGTGCTATTGTGATGGGGGCTATATAAGAATCTAAATAGATGCCCCCTAGACTCTGATCCCCATTGGAGGGGTCACGGAATGCAGCTCCCCTACAGCCCAGGAGCTAATAGCTATAGTTAGCAAATTAACCTTGCTGTTGTCCATGGAGCGAGGAGGGTTGAGCAAAACAAACTTCCTGTGGACTCTTTCTGGCTATGTCTCCTGCTTTTCTCACCCTAATACTGGCCCTGCAGAGCAGGTGGTGTGGAGGATGCATTCCAACAGCTCTGCTGGGGGTTGATCAATTGTCTCCCGCTGCATGATTACACGGTAGGGAAACACGGGGCTCTGTGATTTTCTGATAGGAGATTAAAAGAGGAAAACATTGCTTCAAATGTTAATGGTTATTGCCATCAGGTCTGCTATTCTGTTTGTTTTTTTCCTCAATAAATGGAACATTTATAAGATTTTATTTTTATTAAGTGAATTGTGAACATTTCATTAAATGCAATTTAAAATGAGGCTTGTATAGTCTGACTTGTTGATATATTACTGGGTCATATTGGAGGATGTGCAGTGTAGCCTCACATAACCTCACACAGGATCTTTTAGCAAAGAAATACAAAAAACCCCAAATCCAAATCAAGCCCCAACCTGTCAGCCTCTCTGATTTAAATAGTGTGAACATAATCTACAGTTTATTGCATAGTTCATAGGACATCTGAAATATTTAATATAGGTCAAACACAAGGTGAGTGAGTTAATATCTTTTATTGGACCAACTTCTGTTGGTGAGAGAGACAAGCTTTCGAGCCTCACAGAGCTCTTCTTCAGGTCTGGGAAAGGTCACAGCTAAAGGCAAGGTGGAACAGAATGTTTTGCATAAGTAGACCTTGAATGGTCACTTAGAATATGTGCTAATTACTTATGCTAAACAATCTGTTCCACCTTGTATTTAGCTGTGATGCTCAGAGTACCTTTCCCGGACCTGAAGAAGAGCTCTGTGTGGCTCAAAAGCTTGTCTCTCTCATCAACAGAAGTTGGTCTAATAAAAGTGTGATGGGATCCCTGGGTTACAAACTGGAACATTGGGACTGCTGTGCCATCTTCACTCTCCAGCCTGGGCTGTCTCACACAATGCCAGCAAACTCCTGTAGGCACTGTGATCACTCAACCACCAGCATGTGGAGCCCCACACCCAACTAAATTGCATGATTGCTCCCTGAGCCACTCATGAATCATACAGAAAGAGGCACCAGCCAATCACCCCAGCTCCCAGCCTTGCATCCCAGAAATATACCATCTTATATGGCTCAAGATTCCCTTGGACAGTACAAGCTCATTAATTAATTTGCCACTGTGCCATAGAAAAGTGGACATGCACCAGCCTTTGTAATCTGAGCTGAGATTTCCCAAGCACTTCAACCAAGAGCACGCTGTTTTAGGTAAAATATAAAACAGATTTATTAACTACAGAAAGGTAGATTTTAAGTGATTATAAGTAGCAGCCAGAGAGATCAGAGTTGGTTACCTAAGAAATAAGAATAAACTCAGTCTAAATTCTACAGACTAAGCAAGATCTGAATCAAGCAGTCTCTCACCCTAATAGATGTTACAGGCAGCTCACAGTTCTCAATACACAGTCTGGAGTCCCTTTCCAGCCTGGGACCAATCCCCCCAGTTCCAGGTGTTGAGATGAGGAAGGAGAGAGGCCAATTGATGATGTCACTGTCCCTCTTTTATACTTTCTTCCAGCTGCTAGAAAGATCCTAGCTGTCCTGTAGGTTAGGCTGCCCTCATTGTGTACATGCCCTCTCTGGGAGAGTGGATTCTTCTTGATGGGCCATCAACACTTGTCTGGCCAGTGATAGTTGCTCCATTGTCATTACTGAAAGACCAGCTGTGGGTGTCTCTCAACCTCACAACATATTTCAGTAACACATATAGCAATACTTCATAACTTCTCTAAGGTGCCACAAGTACTCCTGTTCTTTTTGCGGATACAGACTAACACGGCTGCTACTCTGAAACCAATACAATACATACAATTTAACAGGATATTAAGGTTCAACAGATCAAGACTTCTAAAATGATACCTCACAAGGCATGCATTGTATCAAACATATAATCATATCACAGAATATGGGGATTCTAGACTGCTACTTTGAGGTACAGCTTTGAGGTACAGAGTGTCACAAGATATTACCTCACCCACCATGTCTCTTTAATATCCTGGGACTGACACAACTAAGAGTACGCTACATAATACAGTTCACACATTTACTAGCTAATTGTTCTTTATATTTGGTGTGCTTCCCTATAGTTTGATTTTGTTTGTAGCTTGGTTTCTTGTTTCTTCTAGAAAAAGATGCTTTACCTACAAGAGAGTCTATTGGGATTCCAGCTGTCCATCTTATTTCACATTGACTCCATGCTAGCAATGCAATTCCACTTTCACATTCATGGTTTGGTAACACCTGCCTATCAGTGATTTTTCAATGAATGTAACATGGGTGAAAACCTTCTACTACTCTTTCTAACAGTGCTTTTAGCTATATGTTGCATATATTTCTATTGAAAATAGCCAATTTGTTGAACTTTGAAGCTTTCACTAGAGATGAAAAAGACCTTGATATGTACACTGAAGAGCTGTAGCTAGGCAGGAAACTAGTACTAGGATCCTGGCTCCCCTAAAACTGATGGAGTCAGTACCTTGAAGGCCTTTTACAGGCCCTCCCTACCTTGCCTCTCCCCCAAGAGGGGTTTCACAGGCTTGAGCATAGGTGTATTCATTTTAACATGTATCCCTCTGTTCTAAGAGCCCAAATCTGAGAGTGTAACTCGACCACCTAAGTTACCACACACAAATTAAAGTGCAAAAATGTCTAAACATTGGGAGCTGTCCCTGCTAAAATCAAAATAGCCAGAAGACCGGCATTTCATATCCTGTCGTTGCACAGGTATTTGCGATAGCCTCTGAGTGTCAGGATCCCAGCAGACCTGGTCGTTAGGTGGCAGCCTTAGCTGCTGCACCATGGTGATGCACTGAATCAGCACCGCACACCAACAGCCTTAGTACTAAAGACCTACAGACGCGCAGCCACACCCCAGGCCCCAGGTTGGATGCACTGGCAGCACTCTCATTGGACTATATAAAGTTCCCAGCAGGAAGAGGAAGCTGTCTGAGCAACAGACCATTGCCTGCTGGTTGCTCCCCAGACCACCTTGCCCTGCTGCCTCACCCAACCTCGCCTCCCCAACCCACTGACCTGGCCTCTTTGATGGGATCTTTAGGCTATTGACCCCTGTGAGAACTCTGACCATTGCCCTGGACTGCCTCTGATATAGATTGACCTGCTGACTACTTGACCACCCACCCACACTTGACTACTGCTCTGGGCCACCGGGCTTTACACTGAAGCACTGGCAGGTGCTCTGAGGCAGTCTGAAATATGCCAGCACTGTCAGGATTGCAGGTGGTTCCTTAAGTATCCTGCACCAGATGTTGAGTTTCAGACCACACTGAACCAAAACAAGGAGCATCTTTTTGCTACCACTAGTAAGGAGGCCCATAAGGTATTATGCCAGATATGGAACATGTAGCACCATACGTTCACATAGCAGGTGATGAGCTGTATGGAGATTTGATTGTGGTTGGTCTTGGATGTTCAGAAGAAGCGTCCCCAGCTAGGGGGAGTTTGTAACCCACATACACCTTGTGTGGTGCTCTGTCCCCCTCTGGTGGCGGCTGGGCCATATATAGACATTGATGAGCCTGCTACAGCCATGGATGACAAAACTGGGTGTTTCAGCTCTAGCATATGTTAAGATCCAGAGAGGTCTCAGGCTCAATCCCCACTGCCAATGATTCACTCAGATGTGCAGCATTGGCTGTAGCAGACTCATCATCCTCTCCATGGCTCAGCCATCACTAGAGGGGGAGTGAGCACCACACTGAATGGCTGTGTGTGGGTTGCAAGCACACTGGGAAAGGCAGCTGCCTAACACTCAGCAGCTGAATTGAAAAATAAATTGTCTGTGATTGAAAAGAAGGGATCCCTGGAGTGAAGAACATTTCAAGCAGCAGCAGTTAGCCAGTTAAGTCTCAAGCAGAGCAAAATGCATCCCACTCTGCTATGCCCCCCTGTGATCTGAGTCTGGTCAGGCTACCATGGGCCATTGGGCGATATCTTCCTGCTTACTTTTCCCATCCTCTCTTAGTTGGAGTTTGGCTGTACCACGAACATGTTGCTGCTGCACTACCATACTGCCAAGTGCTGCCTCTTTTCTTTGGCTGCTATGTGTATGTAACAGGCTGGCAGTGTTTGCCTGAAACATCCCAGCCTGTTTTAGCAGGCATTAATCATGCTGGGGAAGAGTTAAGTGAATTTTACTGACTTTCTGGGCAAGTGGCTCATTACTTTCACATGTACAGAAGGACAGTGGGAGTGCTTTCTAGGGAGAAGGTGTGAACTGGTCAGTGGTGAAGTATGAGCTGTCAGAGCAGCCAGACCTGGGAAGAAGATCTGAACTTTTCTGTTAGTAAAGCCAAACCTTAGGAAGAGGGTGAGTTGGGATTCTTCAGTGTGTGGACTTTTGTTTTAGAGTGGCTTGGAACATATAACTGTACATGGGTGTAACACACTTGTCTAATTTTGTCTCAAACTTTTGATGCTGCAATTTCCACTTGTGCTCAGTTGTGTATCTGAAATATTCCACAGTGGGTGCATTCTCCAGAATATGCACCCAGCATGCCTGTCCTGCCAGAATCATCTTTTGGTGGGTACAACTCACTTGTGCTGCTGTTGTGGCTACCTTAGAAAATTCTCAGTAGCTGTAAATTTGAAATATCTGGCTTATTGCTGGTGCAAAATCCTGATAGTGACTGTAGTTACTACCTCTTATTTTCATAGATTTTCATATTGATTAGTTCACTGCTAGTCTTTTCTTATAGGATTGCTCCATCAGCTTATTGTTGCTGAACAAATTGGAGAAATCTCAAATGCTGGAACGTTTTTTAAGGGGGCTCTGATACAATCTTTCTGTATGTGATGGATGTACTCAAGGGATTTAGTTAAGTTTCTTCTTTCTAACAAAGAATGGGAAAATCCCTTCAGGGTAACTTAAACAAAGAGTGGCTTAGAACTGTAAGCAAAAAGGAAAAAATCAATCTATGAAAAACAAATTGGGAGGAAAACAACTTGAGAAAAAATGCATTTCTGAGATGGAATATTTGCATAAGCCCTTAACAGGGAATATGAATTTTAAACTAATAACAAATGGGTTATATAGAAAGCATCTTGTTTTGCTAAGAAAACTGCTCTGGTTTTGACTGAACAATGTATTGTGGTAAGGCATCTCCTTTGCCTCATTGACCTCAGCATTTCTCCTTCTGGCAGTGGAGGCGTGGAGTAAACCAGGCTTATTCCAGAGGGTTTTTATTCCTCACTTGGGTTTATTTTTCAATATTTACAAAGTGGGCCTCAGGGTAGGCCCAAGCAGAACTCGTAAGCCAAACAAACCCATAACTCCCCTTCCCCTGCCCCCTCTCTGGGGTGTTGCCTTATTATGCTGGCTTTTGGGTGCCAGTCCTTCCCCAAACAGCAGTTAGCTGGGTTGCTTTGTCATATGGGGGGAGACCAGCCTTCCACCCAGGAGAAGCCTTTTGTCCCTCCTGCAGCTGTTTTCGCATTTCAGAAGCAACATTTATCCACTGTGAATAAACAATTAAATAGTTATTGAGAGAGAGGGAGAGGAAGAGGGACTATGAATAACTCTGTAGCCTGGGGGTCAGAGCACTCACTGGGGAGGTGGGAGACCCAGGGTCCAGTCCCTTTGCTCAGATGACTATTTAATTATTCATCTACAGTGGAACAGCTTCAACAGGAGAGAATGTGGGAGACCTTCCCCCATCAGAATATCCCTGAGCCCACAAGCCAGAGCACTCTCCTGAGAGGTAGGAGATCCCCTGTTCCCCATTATGCTAAGGAAGGAATTGAACCAGGGCTCTATCACCAGGCTAAAAACGATTAGGGAAGGTGGCACCAACAGCACCATCACCTTCTCCTCCTCCATCCATTTTGTGTGGTGGGAGGCAGGTACCTAACACATTCTCACGAGAAACGTCTTAGGCACCTAAGTCATCTAACTCCAGAAGAGGGTTCCCAGCTGTGGATCACAAGTAGAGATAGATACCTCCCTGTAGCCCAAAGTTCGGTGCCAAACTCTTGGAAAGGGGCAGGATTTAGGATACGCCTCTCATCGGCATTTCCCATTCGGTGGCTCCTCATCAAGTGTACTGGTTACTGTAGATCTCATTCTTAGGTGCCTGTCTCAACCCATGAGTTGAATAGGGAGCATAGGTGTCTAACTCAGACTTTGTGGATCCTGTTGTTCCAGTGACTTTTCTAGGCACCTAAAAGTTAGGTGTTGTAATGCTGAGCCTTGCAAAGCCTAACTTTCTTTGTAGATCCACGCCTAGGCACTCTTGAAAACTTTACCCACAGTCTTTTCAGTGAGAAAACTATCACCCTGCAAAGCAAAAGTCTAACTGATAAAGCCAGGTACAGTGGTGCGCTGTTAGGTTCTTTCCTTTGACTTTGTCACCAAATAAGTTGAAGAAAGAAGTGTCATTGAATACAGATAGCCTTTTAAATAGAGCTAGGTGGTCAGGTTTATCTGGATCCATAGCTTGCTGCCTCTTGGCCTTGTTCCTCACAATGCACTCAAGGTGAATGTTTATGGGGAGAGGGATAGCTCAGTGGTTTGAGCATTGGCCTGCTAAGCCTAGGGTTATGAGTTCAATCCTTGAGGGGACTACTTAGGTATCTGGGGCAAAAATCAGTACTTGGTCCTGCTAGTGAAGGCAGGGGGCTGGACTCAATGACCTTTCAAGGTCCCTTCCAGTTCTAGGAGATGGGATATCTCCATTAAATTAAAAAAAAAAATTATGGCACCACACAGCACATCCTGTCATGCCTTCTGTGCAAACAGGTGTTTGGCAGTTATTTTTCCACAACTTTAATACCTTTTTGCTAGACTTTTTTAGAACCAGGTAAACTGCTTATTCTCTTGCTTTAAAAACACACTGTAGTTTTAATATTATTCCATAATGATGTGATCAACAGCAGGAGTGAAAAGCATTTAGCAGCTGAGCCCAGAAACAGGAAAGAAGCAGCTGGAAAATATCCAATGTAAGATCTTTAGAGCTTCAGTAGAAATTCTTTATAAATGATCCCACCTCATCATAGCATTTGTTATCCTACTTCCTAATTGATCATAATGATAAAGTCCTGGACACATGGAGAGCAATAAGTATTGTCCAAAGTCTGTCATCATACTCCAAAATTACGTAACTTGAGGCAGTGGTTTACATATTATTTTGTTGCTATAACAAGAAAAAAGATTTTATATGTAATTTTTAATGCATTACTGTTTGTTTGTTTTAATTGTTTTTCTTTCCACATGTTGAATTATTTTCCTTTAGCTCTCTGAAAAGGTTAAATGTCATGGGTGAAAAAATAAGAAATAATTAGGAAAATCTGTGCTGTAAACAGGGGCGGCTCTAGGCACCAGCAAAGCAAGCACGTGCTTGGGGCAGCCCATTTGCAGGGGCGGCAGGGATCCAGCATGGGAGCTGAGAACCAACAGGGGGCCCTGGGAGCTGTAGTTCCTTGGTTAGCTCCCTGCCTATAGAGCCAGCCCTTGAGCAGGGAAAGAACTACATTTCCCAGCATTCCATTGGCCACTACCAACAGGAAAGAGGGGGAGGGAGTGAGGTAGCTGAGATCTCATACTGCAGTGAATGGAGAGCTGCACTGTGACGGTAGGGATACCATATTTTAACATTAAAAAAATAGAACACTCCATGGGGAGGGAGGGTAGTTCCACCTTGCCCCTATCCACTCCCTCCGACTGCCCCCCACAGAAACCCCAACCTATCCAATCCTTCCTGCTCCCTGTCCCCTGATCACCCCTTCCCGGGACCCCTGCCCCTAACTGCCCCCCAGGATCCCACCCCCTATCTAAAACTTCCTTCTCCGTGTCCCCAACTGCCCCCTCCTGAGACTTCCCTCCTAGGATCCCACCCCCTACCTGTCCCCTGACAAACCCCCGGGACTCCCATGCCTATCCAACCACTGCCTGTCCCCTGACTGCCCCCCCCAACCCCTGACCCATCTAACCCCCCCTTCTCCCTGCCCCTGACTGCCCCCCCAAACCTCCACCCCATCCAACCCCCCAGCCCCCTTACCGTGCCACTCAGACCAGCGTGTCTGGCTCCACGCAACGCCAGACACACTGCTGCATACATGCTGCCGTGCTCCCCTGCAGAGCCACAGTGCCCCCCCCCCCCCCCCCCCCCGCACCTGCCTTCCAGATTTGAACACCTCAACATTCAGGAGTGCTCAAGCTCAGTTTGGGCAGCTGTTACTTCATTTCTCCCAAATGAAATATACTGATCCACTGTAACTTGCTGTAGAAAAAGTAGGATAAAATTGAGCAAGAAATGCTTCCCAGTGGTTATTAGGACTGGAATTGCTATTTTCAACAGCCATTGCCTTTTTTGTTTGTTTGTTTGTTTAAAAGGAAGACATTGATATTGCATTGGCAAATTTCCCATAGAAAGAAAGAATGGAACAAAAGAATAATAAAGGCACCTCAACTTTTCTTCATTTATGTAGGACAGTCTTATAATATGCATCCAGATATCCTCCAATCACACAAGCTGAAAATTGTTCCACTTTACTGCAGTTCTGTAACCATATGGGAACCAATCCTGTCTGTGTTCTGTGCACATCCAAAATTCCTGCTGAATGACCTGCTGTGGGAGCGAGTTACCAGTGACCCAGGGCTGCGGCGGCAGGAGGGTGCAGGCAGGGGCGGGGGAGAGAGCCCAGGGCTGGGGCAGCAGGGGGGTCCGGTGAGGAGCCCAGGGCTGGGGCAGCAGGGGCAGACAAAATTTGTTTTGCTTGGGGCGGCAAAAAACCTAGAGCCAGCCCTGGCTGTAAAATGCCAGACTGTGTATCAAAATGAAGAGATGCCCATGAATGCCAGTCATTTAAGGTCTGATCCAAAGCCAGAAAAACTTCCACTGACTTAAGCGGACTTTGGATCAGCCTCTAGAGCGTCAATAATGGCTCTGGCTTTAGGGAAAATTCTATTAAAATACATTCTTGCCTGAGTTGTTTTTTTTTCTTGTTTGTTACAAAAGAGCTGTGCCTAAAAACCGCAGGATCGCAGCTGATTCTTTTCCTGAAGTCCAAATCTTTTCTTGCATCACAACCATTTCCACAGCAACCCATTGGGATGTTACAAATGGAGAAACCAGCTTGCACAGCTGAGTGTGTTCCTAAGGCCCAAAGATCCTGCTTTTACGCAAACATTATTGCCAACCATTAACATTCATAAATTGTGAGTCAGGCTCCAGAAATCATGAGACTGGCTTAAAAACCATAAGTTTTTTTCCACCTGAATACATGTTGGGTTCTTTTGTTGGTCTTCTGGTTTCAGAGCCTTTCAGCTTCTTAGTCAGGTTTTTCACTTTTCTCTGCAAGCATGTGGGCTAGAAACTTGCTTTTTATTTTATTTTTTATTGAAAGCTGAGATGATTCTATATGATACTTAGTCCTGCCATGAGTGCAGGGGACCAGACTAGGTGACCTCTTGAGGTTCCTTCTAGTCCTTTGATTCTATGAATCTCATATAATCCCATGATTCCAGCATATGGAGCTCTAAGAAAAATACCCAATTATCATAAGACTCATGATAAAATTATAAGAGTTGACAACACTGCACAAATGTCCTAAATTGTAAAACTTAAGTCACAACCAATTTTGACTTTAAATGAAATACAGGCTAGTTCAGCTTGTCTGTGAACATTTCTGGCAATCCACGAGGAAGATTCACAGGAATGCAGGAAGATGCAAAAAGCATCTAAGAAACATACTGTTCTCAATCTCAGATAGGGATTTACACCTGACCAAAAACTTAAACAATACTTAAGCAGGACTTGAATAATGGTGGAATGCTCCAGAATGCCATCCCAGCATTTTTTTGGGGAAGTGACAACAGCATTCAGTTATTGCCAGTACTGGAAGTACCAGAAGTGCATTCTGACACTTTCTTTTTTGAGGACTCAAGCACTGCTCTTGAGCCCTGCAGGCCTCGTGGAGCCTACGCTGGAAAATAAAGTCCTACAAATAGAGCTCTTCTCTGGAAAGCATCACGTATAGCCATCAATCAAGTCCTGCTATGTGTGGAGGTGTGTTTCTTAGGTGAGTCGTGAAGGTTATCCCAGATAATTGCCTGTAAAACCTTTAAACCACAGCCCACTCTCTTGTGTGCTGCATATAACACACTTTTTTCAGAAAGGAAAAAAGAACCAAATGCAATTCTCTAAAGAAGGGGTCCCCAATGCGGTGCCCGTGGGCGCCAGAGGCGTCACCTATTGACATTGCTGCTTGTCGGTGGCATTTCGGTGGATGCTTGTCCGCCGCCACGGTCCTCCATGGCTTGTCGTCTGGCGCCCGCCAGACAAAAAAGTTTGGGGACCACTGCTCTAAAGGTACATCTACACTGCCAAAATCCCCCTTTCCCCCCCAACCACGCAGCAGCGAGTCTCAGAGATTGGGTCAACTGGCTTGTGCTTGTGCTTTAAGGCTAAAAACGGTAGTGTAGATATTCCTAGTTGGACTGGAGGCTGGGATCTGAGATCCTCCCCACTTGCTGGGCCTCAGAGCCTGGACTCCAGCCTGAGTGGGAACTGCTATTTTTACCCCCCTACCGTGAGCCTGAGTCAGCTGGTATGGGCTCTGAGATTTGCTGCTGCGGTTTTTTTCGTCATTTCAGATTTTTTAATATATATAAATAAAATATATTGTAAAGTTTCTTTGATTCCCATTCATCTAGGACTTTGTCAGATAGGAAACTTAGAATTAATATATCTTGCAAATCACTAAAATTATATATTTTGTCCCTAATGGTGTGATATTTTTGAAGTCCAGTATCTTGGGATCTTCCAGGGTTACAAGCAAAGTCCATGTGTTCCACTGTAAAACTTGGAATCTCCCATTTCCAATACTACCTGCTGGGTTACGAGAAATCAGACCATGGTAGATTGCAGACTATCAAATTAAGTGCTCAAATGCTAACAACTTAAATGCTGTTACATTATTATTATTACATCATTGAAAGACAATGTTGCCTGTACCCAGAAGACATATTAGACTGTTTGTGCTTTGCTAACCATATGGTGAGTAGATAATTATTTGGAGATTTTCCATCAGGGTTGGTACTTGGTGGAGAATGCTTACTTGCTTCATCTAGCCATCCACATGAATGTTACACAACCTTACTTATTGGTTACCACCTGGCTGCTTTATGTCCGAGAGAGATGGTATTGTTCAAATATAATAATTGTATCTAAAATGTCAAGGGTGAATTTGTCCCTAAATCTTAAATGGGACTCTCTATTTAATCAACAGAAAATTTTTTCAAAAATAGCGAAATCCCATTTTTCACAAGTAATTTAAGTAGTTAGGAGCCAGCGTTTCAATGGCTATCTTTGGGATTTAGGCTTCTAAATTACTTAAGCATTTGTAAAATGTTAGCTTGTATCTAAGTTTGTGCTGGTCACAGTTGATAATCCAAACATTTTTTGATGCTGGATTGCCTTAAATAGAGCTGAGTGAATATTTCAAAACCGTGTTTTTGAAAACTCCTTCTGATTATGAACAGCTGTTTGGTTTAATTATGATCATGTCCTTTTAATTTATATTTTTAATGCATGAACATTCATGCAAAAGTTTGTATTCACATGAAGTTTGGGGAATGGCTTTCTTCATACGAATACCCAGATTTGTATGTAAACAAGGCTGTCTCTTGTTGGCTATTGGATATTCAGCATTGAATGGCCCAAGTTATGCAGGAGGTCAGACTAGATCATTATAATGGTCCCTTCTAGCCTTAAAAAGTATGAGTTTTCTGGTCTAAAATGTTTCTGGAATCAGGTCCTGGAGCTGAGAGTATACCATGTGACTCTTGTGACAAGCAACATGCACACCATGAATAGCAAATGTAAAGTGAGTATGTACATAGCCCGCAGGATGAAATCTGTAGGCACAATTAACAAATTATTCAGTAAAAAATCTGTCTGTTCTCTAGCAACTTGTCCAGAGAGAATAGGGCTAAATTCTTCAAAGAAATTATTGACAGTGACTAATTTAACCATCTCTGACCCCAGCAAGTATTTTCAAAGAATGTCCCATATAATGAAAAGACTTGTGATCGTGCATATTCCGTGCTGCAGCCTCAGTCAAGTGACAATGTCACCAAAGGTTTTGCAAATTTTGGAGCATGTGGCAAGTTTTTCAGAGAAGAAAAGACATGTCACACACCTGCTTTTCAGCTGTGGTGTGCTAGCTGGTGGCATACAGTTGAAAAACAGGTGTGTGACATGCCTTTCATGTCACATGTACGCATGCCATATGCTACTACAGTGGTCCCCAAATTGTGGGAACGCCCCCACAATGGGGCTCGGAGGAATGTTCGGGGGGGGGGGGTGGCACGGCAGGACCTGAGCCAGCCCCCCTGGAGGGGAGGGGAGGGCAGGAGGAGCACCATCCACCACCCACTTTACCCAGTGGTGCTGGAATGCTTTTTATAGGGAGAGGCCAAAAGCCAGCAAAACTATCCCCAAACTTTTTACCTCCTGCGCCGCCCCCCGCAGCTGAGGCTGGGAGCAGGGCTCTGTCTCCGGGAGGGGGGGACACGGACAGGGATAAGGGGGCTGAGGCTGGGGGCAGGTGCGAGGCGAGTAGCGGAGCCCTGAGTGTGGGACCGGCAGCCGGGATCTCGCGTGCGAGGCCAGGAGTGGGACCAGCAGCTGGGACCCAGAGTACGGGACCGGAAGCAGGGCAGGCGGGACCCCATGTGCGCTGCTGGGAGCGGGGCCAGCAGCCAGATGCAGGACCCCATGGATGTGGCTGGGAGCGGGGCCATCAGCTGGGACCCCACGTGTGCAGCAGGCAGCCGCAACTCCACATAAAATCTGCCGCACCCCTACTTCCTGAGCCTATGGCTTTTCGCCCGCTCAGCCCCAGCGCCACACTGCACCACAGCCGCAGCCGCAGCCTTGGCTCCCAACTGCAGCCCCGCTCCCGGCCCTGGCTCCTGCCTGCGGATCCAGCCCCGCTCCCAGCCCTGGCTCCCGACTGCAGCTCAGGAGAGGGGCACGGGCAGATTCCATTACGGGTATGGGGGTGCGTGACAGAAACATTTGGGGGACCACTGCGCTACTCGTTGTTGCAACCCTTTCTCACATTTTGGTTACACTGTTTCTGTTCACTCTTCGGCCAAATCCGGCTCTCAGCTCTCACTTGACTCAGATGGAGCTACTTTTATTAACACGTGTAATTCAGAGCAGATTTTAGCCACAGTGTCCAAACAGAGAAGAGTGAAATGTCAGAGTGATGCCAAATCAATGTGTTCTGTGTGTGTGTGTGTGTGTGTGTGTGTGTGTTCTGATTCTTATTTATATTGGGATTTACTTCTTAGGGTGATCCAGGCACTGTGTTAACAAAAATGAGTACCGTCGTGATCTACTTAATGAGTCTCTTAGCATGAAGAGTGTGTGTTTCTTTAAAATCAAAACTAACAAACCCCTCTTGCCCCTCACCCCCTCCCAAAATCAACCCTGGCAGTGTTTATCCAGCTGTTCTTCCCCAGAAGTTGTTTCTCTTGGTTCCCCAACCCCTTCCTCCCCTCCACCCCCTTTTTTCTTCTTCAGGACTGAGGTTGATTATTCTTAGTTTGGCATGTGAAGATATGACTCAGAATGGGCCCTAGTCTGATTTCCAATTGACAGCAGCTGTGCATATGAAGCCAGCAGCTTTTTAGACAAGTGAAATAGCATCATTGGGAGTATCAGCAGGAGAAGGCTTCTGAGACACCATTATCACCCATTTCCCCATGAGCCCAAGTATCTTCTGCTCATTACTCCTTGGATGAGGCTGCCTCCTTCTGAGTGTTTGCATGACACTTTTTTCCTTGTGCTGCATTTTCTTTGTATTCTATTTGTGCAAGACAATGATTTCTTATGAAGGACTCTGGAGTGCTTAAAATAACATCCACCTCCTTGCACATTGTTGGTACTGCTGGAAACAAATAACAATAAAAATAAAGGATTGGTTCTGACTTAAGATAATAAATAGAGCAAATCTTGCTTGCCTGTATTAGAATTTCATACTTCTTACAGAGCTGGGCAGTATTCTGAGATGTACCCATTACCTTTAATTGTCACAGTGAGATGTTTGGCATCATAATAATACATACACATTAAAAAATGAGTAAATAAGGCGGTTCCTCATACTCACATTACATACACTGTCTCCTGAACCTCTTGTAGCTGCTTATTTTGGTGTCACATGGGCAGTATTTTCTGAAGCCAACATCCTTGTGTTCTCTATGCAGAATATTTTCCAGCAATTCTAGATTTTTAAAGAAATGAAAACAGAGAGTTATGTGGCATGTAATCAGTTTGCAAACTCATCCTCTTAGCATCATATTTACTTTATCAATCACTCTCAATTGACACCTAAAAGCATGTATAAGAAAATATAAAAGAGATGTTTTATGCAGATATACAGTTGAAAATTTGTACTGTTTTATGTAGAACACAGGAACCTCAGTCTGAGATTGGCTTATCTGCACAGGAATTCATATTCCTTATGCATCACTGCTATGAAATAATGGAGTTACAGCTTCAAGTAATTTAGATGACAGATCAAGATTGACTAAATTAAAAGCCTTTCCTAAATCAATAAAAATTGTTCCAGAGATATTTTGCTCATAAAAGATAGTGGTTTAGAATAAAAGCTGGTTGCATGGATTGCTTAGATATAAATCTTTTCTTAACTATGTTCCCAGTGTAGTTTCTCCATTTTTCAGATTAGAACAAAAAATAATGCCCAGAACCCAGACCTGAACAAGAGCTCTGTGTAGCTCAAAAGCTGGTCTCTTTTTTACCAACAAAAGTTGGTCCAATAAAAGATATTACCTCACCTTCCTTCTCTCTCTCTAATATTCTGGGACCAGCATGGCTACAACAACACTGCAGAATGCCAATAATCATTTAGGTGTTTAAGTACCCGTTTTGCATGCTTCACTGGTGCTTTGAGCAACCACATGTGGAATTTAGACATTCAGTTAAGGCACCCTTGTATATGAACTTAGCTCTGACATTCCGCATACAATTTACCATGTACACTCTTGGATAATAGGCTTACTTGTGTATAAGCCCACTCTCTGATTTACCAACTAAACAATGCAAAAAATGAGGGACCTTCATATTGCATATGACCCACATTTCTTGACTCTCCGACTCAGCGTTTAAAAAGGGGACTTTATGAATGTGCATGTATGGGAGCGTGCTCAGGAGGCGGAGCTGCTGAGGGCAGATTTGGCCTCTGTCACACTCACAGGCTGGCTTAAATTGCATCCTGTTTCAGTAATCCCTAGGGGCCCCTGCATGGGGCACAGCCCTGCTTTGGCCATCACTCCACCTCCTTCTTTCCTTGACCTGGAATGTCCCCTGCACCTGGAGAGACTCTTGCGAATGCTTTTGCCTGCGATACATGGGATGGAAGATATTCCCCAGGATGGCAGCTTCTTGTCCACACTGGTGCATGGTACTCTGCAACTGAGTACACCAGAGCCAAGGCCGATGGTCATAGCACCATGGCAGTTGCTTCCCTAGCTTTTGAATATCTCAGTCTGTATGCAAATATGTGTGATGTTGCACACAATAATGCTTTATAGAAATATGCTTATGAGTGTGAATATAATGTAACTGGAATATGCTTCATGCAAAAAGTCTCTTGTAAGATATCATTACAAAGCTTATAATCTACTGAGTGTGTTCATCCTATTTGTATGAACGTATCATTCTTGTATCTGAAACTAGAAATATGAAATATAACTCTGAGGTCCTATTGTAATTATGCAAAGTGTGGGCTTTGGTGGTGGCTTGGAATCTTGATGGCTCCCATTAACTAGGACAATTGGTTGTAAATGGCTCTGTTTACTTGTAAGACTTCCTTTATACCTGTGTGCTGGCAAGTGGGCAATGAAGTCTTACAGTGACATGTGATCATGTCACCTGAACTGGAATCCATCTTTAACCTGGTGCTTTTCCATTTAGAAGGAGGGTGGGAACCCAGAGAGGGACAAAGGATTCCCGCCTTGTGCAAAAGATATATAAGGGGGTGGAACAGAACAAAGGGGGTTGCAGTCATGAGAAATCCCTTAGCTACCACCTGAGCTGGAACAAGGACTGTACCGGGGAAAGGATTGGGCCCAGACTAGAAAGGAGTCTAGTCTGTGAAAGAAGCTTATTGGAACATCTCTGAGGGTGAGGTTTCATCTGTAATCAGTTTCTTACTGTATTAGGCTTAGACTTGTGTGTTTTTGTTTTATTTTGCTTGGTAATTTACTTTGATCTGTCTGTTATTACTTGGAACCAATTAAATCCTACTTTTTATACTTAATAAAATCACTTTTTGCTTATTAATTAAACCAGAGCAAATAATTAATACTTGGGGGAGCAAACAGCTGTGCAGTTCTCTCTATCAGTGTTATAGAGGGTGAACAATTTATGAGTTTACCCAGTATAAGCTTTATACAGAGTAAAATGGATTTATTTGGGGTTTGGACCCCCATTGGAAACTTGGGGTCTGGGTGCTGGAGACAGGAGCACCTCTTAAGCCATTTTCAGTTAAGCCTACAGCTTTTGGGGGACGTGGTTCAGACCTGGATCTGTGTTTGCAGCAGGCTAGCGTGTCTGGCTCAACAAGACAGGGTACTGAAGTCCCAAGCTACTAGGGAAAATGGGCTCGGGGTAATCTCAGCACATCAGGTGGCAGTCCCAAGGGGGTTTCTGTGACCTAACCAATGTCAATATATATTCTATGTACTCTTCTTAACATGTTTATAGTCTGCCTTTCTCTCTACATCCTATTGCAGCAGATAGATTTGGCTGTGGTGATTTTGTTGATGGTTCCTGCGATAAAACTTTCCAGGATCAGCAGAATGACATCCTCATATGAGAGCTCTCACCTACAGAAGGTTAATGTCCTGACAAAGGAAGAAATTTTATTTGGGTGAACTTTATGGCCAAGTGTTAAATTTACCTGTTCCTTCAGCCTTTTGCTTACTAGCACTGCGCTACGGTACATCTCAGGTTATTGGGACCGTTCTTAAATTAAATCTTCATATGAGTGATGTCATATTTTGTAATTTTGTTCTTAATTTACTGTGGGACCCCCTAAATGCAGCAGCTATTAAAATCAGTCAATGGAATATTTGCATAAAAAGTGGGTTTAGGTTGGTTATTATTTTGTCTTATTAATTTAGTAGTATTTTACTACTTACCTTTCTAGAAAAAAATACTGCATTTGTTTGTGCAGATTACATTTTAAAAGAAGGAGAGAGGCGCAGCCAGATCATCTGGAATTCTCCACTTCAGGGCTAATTTCATTGTGGGCAAGAGAACTTTGTAACATTTACAGATTTTTTGAAACATTTCAAGTAGTGTGGAAATATATTTGGGTATAATTTTGTGCAGGTACCCAAGGTATTTATTCCAGAGGCCATGAATCATTGGTTGTGAAGTATATATTAAGCTGTAAGTTCACTTTGATAGACAGTTCGTGTCAAATGAAATTGACTAGCTTTGCATGTTACCACAATACTTGGAAATGGAAAACTAGTGTACAAAGTGCAGCCACGGACTCTGCATGTGCCTGTTTTTTCCAGTTGAGTTAATGAATATCTGTGACAGCATACCGCTGTCTTAGATCGATTAAAAGCTGTCATTCACATTTCTCTGTTTCCTTGTCTCTGGATAATTCTTTTGTGAACTAGCAGTAAGCTTTTGTGGGGTACTTTTATCTGTAATTTCCTGTGGCCTTTAACTGTTATAAGTAGTACATGGGAATTAAAGTGATAGACACTTTGAAAAATACATTAAGAAGTCCATTTATTCTGTCACTGAAGTCAGTGGAAGTTTTGCCATTCTTTTCAACAGAAGCAGGATCTGGCCCAAAAGCACATATCAACCTTCCATGTGTAGCCTTTTATTCTATTTAATGTTAATTATACTACAGTGGGTTCAGCTCTGGCAGTTACAGTCTTAAGTTCAACAGTTATCTCTGTTTGTTCTGGATCTAGAGCCCATAGGAACACATGAAACCTTAGGCAAGTAACACATACAATCACAAGAACAAGGTCCACTATCTTTTAGTCGTTTTATTAAAGTTACCAACAAAATTATAAATGTCACAGCATATACAATTCCTAAAGATAAGTACCATGTACCAGTTATAACTACAGACATACTCACATCCTCCTAGATGGTCTTAGAGTCTATTGGCCCTCTCATGGATTGATCATCAATATGGGAGTGGTTCCTGCTGGGGTTTTCCATAGGAAGCTCAACATTCCTGTTCTAAGCACCCTTTTTTATACTATGATTTTGTCTATATCTATATTCTGCTTATGTACATGTACATCTCTTTCTTATTGGTCGGTGTCCCCTAGAAATAGGAGGGTTGATTGGATGTACAGTAACTCCTCACTTAACATTGTAGTTTGGTTCCTGAAAAATGCTACTTTAAGTGAAACGATGTTAAGCGAATCCAAGTGGTTTGGAAATGGTTTGAGCATTGGCCTGCTAAACCCAGGGTTATGAGTTCAATTCGTGAGGGGGCCATTTAGGAATCTGGGGTAAAGATCTGTCTGGGGATTGGTCCTGCTTTGAGCAGGGGGTTGGACTAGATGACCTCCTGAGGTCCCTTCCAACCCTGATATTCTATGATATTCTATGATTCAATTTCCCCATAAGAACTAATGTAAATTGGCGGGGGCTAGGTTCCAGGGAAATTTTTTTTGCCAGACAAAAGCATTATATACATATACAGTATAAGTTTTAAATAATTTTAAACAAACAAGTTAATACTGGACTCCCCAGTGATGGTTGTGAAGCTTGATTGAGGCAGGGGTGTAGTGGGGTCAGGACACGGGGGCTTGCCCTACTCCACCCGCCTGGTGTTCCAGCTGGGGAACAGGGTCGGGGCGTGGGAGCTTGCCCCATTTCACCCCCTGGTGCTCCTGCTGGGGAGCGGGGTCGTGGGCTTGCCACTCCCTGGTTGGAATGCCGTGCGGGTGGAGTGGGGTAAGCCAAACAACCTTATAACGGAACATTGCACGACTTTAAAGGAGTATTTTCTCTAATCGATCAGCAACCTAATAATGAAACAATGTTAACTGGGATGACTTTAAGTAAGGAGTTACTGTATTCTTGGAGATTTCATCACATGACATAAACTTTAATTAAAGATTAATCTTTAATTTCTGGGGACTCCAGGCCAATCTCAGAGGGTCGGCAATGCTACCTAGAAACACAAGGGACCCTGAATTCTACAGGCTGAATAGGTTCTCATTAACATTGATGTACCACCTTTATCTTGTGGTTCCTCTAAATACTGATCAATCTTATCCTTCTATAATCCTACAATTTAACTCTAATTAACATACAATGAATATATATGATATAACATGTTGATTAATCATAACATCACACAATAAATGGATAATAAACTAAAATAATTGTCTACACATGTTAAAATCTGGTGGAAGATGGACAGAGGTCAAAGGGAATACTGTGATGTTCACTTATTATCACTTTAGTATTGGCTGGTTTAGGAAAACTTGCCTAAAAAAATTAGAAACAGGAACTCAAAGATTCATCAAATTTTCCAACAAACACCATTGCACTTTCTCCCATAAGAGGAACTCCTGTAAAATACCTGCAAGGCTGCTACACTGTCTTCCTTCAAATTCCTCCTTTTAAACTCTCCCCTGCTGTGATGACTACAAAAAATTTGACAATGGTTAGGCAGCTGATGTTCTGTGACCACTACTTAGCACATTGATCACAATTGTCTCACTGCTACCTTGTGTTGTCCCCATCTCTTTGTTGTATCTATCTGTCGTCTCTTGTTTTATACTTAGATTAAACGCTGCTTGGGACAAAGAATGTCTTTTTGTTGTATTTATACAGTGCCTAACACGATGGAGCCCTGGTCACTAGGTGCTACTACAATTCATATAATTGTTAATATAATCGTCTGAGCTCCGCATACAGCTCCCTGCTGACAGCCTGACTGTATAATGTAGACCAAGCCTCAGTACTTCAATTTTTCTTTGCTCATAAAACATTGTTGCAGGACATCTGCTATTAATTATGCAATGACCAAATGTTAAGCTTATGCATATTAAGTTTGAAATGTAAATAGATTTGCAAACAAATAAAAGATACCGAAGCTACAGCTCCACCATAGATAATTCTCTTACCTTTTTAAAGAGGTCACAGACTCAAGACAACCCTATAGTTTTAAAGGTGGACTAATAAAAGTACTTTTTCTGCATAGCTACAAAACAATTTCTGATTTTATTTAGTTATTAAGGCAGACTCAGTATGTTACATGGTTCTAAACCTAGACTTCGAATGAAAAATTCAACAACACACACTGTTAATATTAATAAGTACATTATAAAACAATTTCACACATTCAGATTGTATCCATCAGGCTTTACATCATTTCTGTTTTTACAGCACTTCAGTTTTCCTGATCAGGCTCACTTTTCTGATGGACACTGGTAAGCTATTATACCAATGTTCTGAGGAAAAGGATATCTGAAATGTACAGATCAACAGTAGTAAAGAGCTTGAATGGAATCCTGTTTTGTGGGGTGTTTTAAGTAGTTTTCATCATAGGGCTGACGATAGCAAACATTTCTAAAATACTTTCTTTATAGTATTAAAACCATGAGACTCAGTAGTAGTAGTGAGTTTATGGTGTAGGCTTGTAGATATTCGTTAACTGATGAGTAGGCAGTATGGGGAAGGCTTTGCTACATTGTAAGTTATGTTTCTTTCCATAGTTTTGCATTCAGGGTGCCTTTGATTATTGTTTTTTCCATCACAATTATGGAAAACAAGTCACAATGCTTGAAATATAAATTGGATCATTTTGCTTGTAAGCGCCCACTAGTCTGTTAGTAGGTCTGTCTGCCATCATTAGAGGTTGCAGTGTGTATTTTAGTTACCCCATGCTGTCAGACTTACATACTGGTGGTAAGAACTTGGAAGATACTTTGAAACCTGTGAATATAATATGGGTTATAATGTTTGGCAGTGAATGAAAAGTTTGAAAGCTTAATTTCCATTTTGTAGGAGGCTGAAAGGAAGATTTAAATACATGAAAATAATAGCTGTGAAACACTGAGAATATAAAATAATGCAAAACGTTAAAGATGATGATGATTTATTTCTACTGTTTCTTTGTCCCCCCATTTCTCTCCCTCTTTGTCTGTTTATTCGCCAAAAGCCTGTTGTCCAGATGTTAGATTGTGTGCTAATTGGGATAGAGACTATTTTTTTGTACCAGTGGGGTTCCTATCCTGGTTTCAAGTCCTTAGGTGCTACCACAATAGAGATAATAAATTAAGTAATAAACAGGACATCATAAATGACAGCCTATAGAATTTACAATCTAACTGGGACAAATGTATTACAGTACATTGAAATATAGTTCAAGAGTAAAAAGACAGAGACTCTGCTAGTGAAGCGATCAACCTAGGAGGGCTCAGTGAAGGTAGTAGGTTTCAAGATAAATATTGATGATGCCAGTGTTGATGAATGTACTGAGTATGGCACTGTACTTTAAATAAAGTTATGATCAGAAAACAAATGGGTTTTTTTATTTTAAATATATAAAATTTGTAAAATGGAGCAAGTTAAAAATAGTGAAAATAACTGATTTATTGTCAGCCTCACAGAAGAAAGAAGTTTTCCAGAGAGACACAAATAGAGAGGCAATCAGAATAGGGAAATTAGGAATGGCAATATACAAAAACCTGTAGGAGAACACTTCAGCCTCCCTGGACACACAATAGCAGATTTAAAGGTAGCCATCCTGCAGCAAAAAAACTCGAGGACCAGACTCCAAAGAGAAACTGCTGAACTTCAGTTCATTTGCAAATTTGACACCATCAGCTCAGGATTAAACAAAGACTGTGAATGGCTAGCCAACTACAAAAGCAGTTTCTCCTCCCTTGGTTTTCACACCTCAACTGCTAGAAGAGGGCTTCATCCTCCCTGATTGAACTGACCTCGTTATCTCCAGACTGATTCAGGCCTGCATATTTATACCTGCCTCTGGAAATTTCCACCACATGCGTCTGACGAAGTAGGTATTCACCCATGAAAGCTTATGCGCCAATACGTCTGTTAGTCTATAAGGTGCCACAGGACTCTTTGTTGCTTTTTACAGATCCAGACTAACACGGCTACCCCTCTGAACCTTGAGAATAGGGAAAGGAATTCCATGCATAGCAGGTATGGGGGAAAAATGGATGAAAGTGTTCTGGGAGAAACAAACCAACAAGATATTAAATCTGAAACGGGGATTGGGCATTTGGGCAAAAGAACAAAAATGGGTTTGAATTTTTGTGGTTTCAGTAAAATAGCATGTTTTAGCTGCTATGGACTTTTTGCCAAGTTCTGCTCTGGAGTAATGTTGAGCATCAGTCATTGTTCATTCTTTCTCCCATTAGCTCCAAGTGGTACTCTACTTGAAAAGTGAAATAAATATTTTAAGAAAAGCAAGGCACAAACTGGACCCATAATCAAAGGGGTTTTATCCTTTCCATTTTTTTCTTAGGTGAACTTTGATTAACTTTTAAAACAAAACAGAAAAGAGCTAATGAGTTTGTCTAATGGATTTTATTAAGTTTTATTGTTGGATTTATTGCTTGGAATGTTAATTATTATCCTGCTTTTGCTTAAAAAGTTGTTACACCAGGCTATGTCTTTAAGCCTTTGTGTTCATTCATGTGTAATTTAATTTGACAAGAACTCCAGTTGTGCAAAATAGAATGAAGAGCCTGGTCTCAAGTTCTATTTTGCTGGGTATATTTTTTTCTGTGGCAGACTGAGAATTGATTGGATGTGCTTTGATGGAGACATTAAAAATCACCACTCACTGAGTGAGAGTTGAGGTAATTAGCAAAGCGCAGTGCTGGAGGTTACAGGCACTCACCATGGGTATACCTAATTCAGGGTTTATGGAGTGAGAACTTCAGTTATTTCTGCTTTCTTTACTTTGGAGGCATCCTGGTAATCTGTTTATTTTGTTATATATGTTCTGCATAATCTACACAACTGGCTTTTTTGGGTTATTAATTGGGATTCCCGCAGTCACCTTGTAAAACTGAGTTTGTACAGAGAAAGTAAAAGTTCAAGTGCTCATCATTGGGAATGTCGTGTTGGTTTCAAGAGGATCAGCAATGGTCAGAACTTTTAAAATGATGCTGTGATTGCAGTTCCGTGGTGCAAGGGTTAGAGGGAAGACAGGGCAGAAGAATCTCACTCACAGCTTCCACTTTCCCTAGTTACCAAAGTACAGACTTTTTCTATACACTACTGCAGAGGAGGCTGTAGGTGTAGTAAGAGGGGACAGGCTGGAGGTGAGGCCTGCAATCTGCAACAGCTGAATGGAAAGCTCAGCTACTGCTTCAGCCTACTTACTGGGGTTGCGCTGGGATAAGGATATTCCCATTATTGCTCATGGTGACCTAAAAATAGCTGCTATTGCTCACAGAGCCAGATGAAACAGGCTGCTACTATAGTTCCCAAGGCCTTTGGTTTGGAATGGGGGGGTTAAGTGGGTGCACCCTAAGCAGTTGGCCCAGTCATTCCATCAGCTGTAGTGTGTTGACTTTGCTCTGTTGAAGGGAGTGGACACCCCATTCCAATTCAGGCTGGTCACAACTCAGAATTTCCATTCTGCAGGGGATTCCAACATTTTGAAATTGCCTTTCATCGCACAAGGGATTAAAAAGCTGAAATTCTGTAATTTCCGATGACTCAAAATTTACCAAAATATTTCATTTTGGAAATATTGAAATGACCTTAGAACTTCATTTTGGTGTTCACAATATAGTAATATATATGACTATTCTATTCTGCTATATTTGATTAGGTTATAGATTGACCTAAAAGTTGTAATGATAAAGTCGAAATAAGGCACTGTTGAAACGAAGCACTTCAATATTTTTTTGTCAAAAATGTTGATGAAATGCTGTTCCCACTAAATGTTTTGATGTCAAATCAACATTTTCTGATGGAAAACTGTGGTACTGGAATTTTTTTGTCCAGTTGTAGCAGCTGCACTCTTCTCAACCTTGCTTGAATGTCTCCATGACTTAGATGTTGGTTAATAGAACAGTACTTAAGGAGGTGTTTTTGATTTTACATGGTCTATTTGTGAAGTTACCTTACAGTATCTGCTAATGACTCCCCCCAACTCCCACATGCTATAAAGGTAATTGTCAAAATATACCAGCTAAAAGCAACGATCAGATATCACCATGTATGCGAAGCTGTTTCCGTGAGCTACAGATCTGAGACTAGCGTTGTGTTGAATGTGTGCATCTCTGGTGAGCTTCCTAATAGTCAGATGTTCATGTGCTTGCCTGGGCAGTTTGCAGGTGAGGAATGACCAGTGCTCTATTTGTGCCTGTTTGCTCTATTCTATAGGATTTTTCCTACATGCCGGAGTAAGTCCTGGCAATGATGAAGAGCATAGGATTGGGTCCCACATGGTGGCCCATCTTGAAAATTAATTTGAGAAGTCAGTGGGTGTATGTTTATATAAACATAATAACTGAGTGAGGAAAGATGTTTCATACTAGTACAGGTACATCTTTGTGTGATGTGCCAAAGCACTTGTTTATTTAAGGCTAGATTGTGCTAATAGAAATTAACTCAAAGTAAGTGGTGGTGTGGAGTTGTAGTGCTCCAAGGGGTGCACAGAAGCTGCAATCTTCCACACCCCTTTAAAGGGGTGCAGAATATACTCCACTGCCTGGCTGGCCAGATTTATTGGCCAGCATGGGGATAGGGAGCGAGATGAAGCCATTATTGCATCTGCTCTGAGCCCCTTTTTCTAGGCAAGTTGAGGACCATCTCAGCAGCAGAGTCCGTGCTCCCTTCAGTACAAGGCTGCAGTTTGGCCAGCCTTTACACAGGAGTGGAGCGGAAGAGTGTCCTTCCTCCCTCTCCCCATCCCACAAATGAGAAGTCACTTTGGGTACATGTAAACAGGCCATAGCAGTGAGTCCCCCAGCCCGGATCAACAAACTCAGGCTTGCGGGGCTTGCACTAGCACTCTAGAAATAGCTGTATAGACAGCACTTTGAAGTGGCGGCTCTGGCTAGCGCTCACTCTCCCTAGGCTTCAGAGCCAAGCTGCACCCTGAGGCACAACTTCAAAGCGCTATCTACCCAGCTATTTTTAGAGCTCTAGTGTGAGCCCCACTACCCCAAGTCTGTCAACCCAGGTTGGGAGACACAATGCCATGGGCTGTGTAGACGTTCTCTTACTGGCTAGCCATTACCTAGCCCTCTGACCTAACATTTCATCTTGTAAGAGCTGTAAAGCAGTTACAGGCATTTTTGAGGAGTAAAATAGTAGATTGAGAGGTGATTTGATTACCAGGCCTAAGCACCTTCATGGGGAGAAAATATCAGATTCTAATGGGTTCTCTAAACTAATGCAGAAAGGCAAAGCAAAAACCAAGAGCTGGCCATTAAAGCCGGACATTCAATTTAGAAATATGGCTTTTTTTTTTTAACAGCGAGGATGATTAACCACTAGAGCAAACTACCAAGGGAAATGCTGGATTCTCCATCTCTTGACATTTTCACATTTAAGATCAAGACTGGATGCCTTTCTGGAAGCTAGGTTTAGCTTAACACAAGTTATTGGGCTATGGGAAACTGATTGAAATTCTATGGCTTGTGTTATACAGGAGGTCAGATTAGAATATCATTAGGTCTCTTCTGGCCTTAAACTCATGAATCTGTAAAAGAACCTTTTTACATGATCACACCGAGGCACCTTAAATATACTAGCGTAGGAATTGATTTATTTGTGTTTTAACAGAAAATATTGATATTACATACATGGGCTAGCTGGACCTTTGGTCTGACCCACTATGGCCATTCTTATGTTCTCGCTCTCCAAAGAGCCTGTGATGGTCTTCGGAGATGTCAGTATAATTTTACATTTTTAAAAATAAATGCTACTTAAATAGATTTGATTAAAAACAGCCAGTAAATAAGAGGGTGATATGAGTCAACAGTGTAACACTGTTGCAAAAAAAGCAAACATCATTCTGGGATGTATTAGCAGGAGTATTGTAAGCAAGACACGAGAAGTAATTCTTCCACTCTACTCCACGCTGATTAGGCCTCAACTGGAGTATTGTGTCCAGTTCTGGGCACCACATTTTAGGAAAGATGTGGACAAATTGGAGAAAGTCCAGAGAAGAGCAACAAAAATAATTAAAGGTCTAGAAAACATGACCTATGAGGGAAGATTGAAAAAAATGGGTTTGTTTAGTCTGGAGAAGAGAAGACTGAGAGGGGACATGATAACAGTTTTCAAGTACATAAAAGGTTGTTACAAGGAGGAGGGAGAAAAACTGTTCTTCTTAACCTCTGAGGATAGGTCAAGAAGCAATGGGCTTAAATTGCAGCAAGGGAGGTTTAGGTTGGACATTAGGAAAAACTTTCTAACTGCCAGAGTGGTTAAACACTGGAATAAATTGTCTAGGGAGGTTGTGGAATCTCCATTGTTGAGTATTTTTAAGAGCAGGTTGGACAAACGCCTGTCAGGGACGGTCTAGATCAGGGGTGGGCAAACTACGGCCCGCGGGCCGGATCCGGCTTGTCAGGGCTTTGGATCCGGCCTGCGGGATTGCCAGCCCTGCACCATGTCCCTGCGGCCCCTAGGGGATGGGGAGGGCACAGGCACCGCCCTCTGTAGCTCCCATTGGCTAGGAACGGAGAACTGCGGCCAATGGGAGCTTCGGGGGAGGTATCTGCAGGCGAGGGCAGCGCGCGGAGCCCTCTGCCCCCGCCCCCACGGGCCGGAAGGACGTGGTGCTGGCGGCTTCCAGGAGCGGCATGGGGTTAGGGCAGGCAGGGAGCCTGCCTCCCACCCAGTGCCACTCAAGGTAAGCAGCGCCGGGCCAGAGCCCGCACCCCGAACCCCTGCCCTGAGCCCCCTGCCGCACCCCTCCTGCACCCCAACCCCCTGCTCTGAGCCCCTTCCCGCACCCCCTCCTGCACTCCAACCCCCTGCCCTGAGCCCCCGCCACACCCTGAACCCCTCCTGCACTCCAATCCCCTGCCATGAGCCCCCTCCCGCACTCCGCACCCCCTCCTGTATCCCAACCCCTTACCCTGAGCCCCTTCCTGCACACCGCATCCCCTCCCACACCCCGCACTCCCTCCCACACCCCAACCCCCTGCCCCAGCCCTACATTCATGGCCCTCCATGCAATTTCCCCACCCAGATGTGACCCTTGGGCCAAAAAGTTTGCCCACCCCGGTCTAGATAATACTTAGTCCTGCCTTGAGTGCAGAGGACTGGACGAGATGACCTCTCGAGGTCCCTTCCAGTTCTATGATTCTATGATTAGTGAGGATTTGCTAGTTACATTTCCCACATGATTAGCCTATAGAACACTGCATTTCTTAAATGTTAGCCTTGAAATCTGAAAAACTTCTGTTTGGGATGTGGTCTTTCTTCTCAGCTGCTCTGCTCCCTGAGGCTAAGAATGAAATAAAGTTGAAGAAAAGCACGAGTGCATATAAGTCCAAATTCTGCTCTCAGTTGCATTGATGTAAGTATGGTGTAATTCTATAAAAGTCAGTGGAGTTGCCCCAGATTTACAATCATGTATTTCAGAGAGGATTCTGTCCCTGTTCCATAGCATCTAGCTTCTTGCTTGCTCAGATTGGAAATCGATAGAAAAGGGATTGGTATATGGAATTGCACTGAGTTAAATCCTAAGGAGGCCCTGGATAATTATCTGATCTAATGAACAAGACAAGTATTTGAAAAATAGACATTTTTCCCAATAATTTTTTTAGAATTTGTTTCATGCTGAACTAATCTTTTATATTTTAAAAGCTTTAAATATAATTATGTTGGTATTTTTGTAATTCTTAGTGTAGATGAATTGAACAGAGCACAAAAAATTCAGGCAGCAGTAGCCCATTGCTAGTTGTAAGTGACATTCTTGGCTTAGAATCTCAAGCAGCTGTATTTTTTTCCTCTTCAGTCTAATGCTGAAGGAACAAAAGAAACTCAATTACATACATCTCTTTGCTCCAGGTTTATATCCTTCTCTAGCATTTCAACGTACAGCCTCTGAGTGTGTTTTTGTAACTGTGTGTACGTAACATGAAGAGCCAAATTATACAGTATGTCTTAAAACTGTGCTCTACGCATTTCCCCAGCTATGGCATTCCTACAGCCCTGTGTATAAAAAGCGTCATCTTGTGTTTGTGTTGAGTGGAAGTAATTAATGCACTGAACTATGAAAGGCTGGGAGCTTATTTAAAATTAATTCTATCAAAATAGCATCTTGCTGCAGTGATGAGACAGACTTTTATATCTCAGGAAAAATCTTCAGTTGTAGGAAAATAACTTTTATTAGCTGTTCTCTTTTCTTTAGAAAACAAAATGCTGCATTCTTTCTTTCACGGATTATTACTCAAAACAGTCTGTCTAGCTTTAAGATTTTATAAATCTTGGTTTAGAAACACTGGGCTCCATCCAGCACCCATTGAAATCGAAAACTCCCATTGACTTCAAAGATGCAGGACCAGACCTATTCTGCTTGATAAGACCTATGTAGGATGAACTTCATACCTATGCAGTGGGCCTGCACAAAACCTAATAGGGCTTTAATAGGACTGAACCGGTGCATAGACTTAATGCCAGTCCTCTGCACTGGTGAATTTAACCCTTATTTGCAAATGGGAAAATATACATTAGAGGCTAGATGTTCAAAGGAGCTCAGAACACTGGGTGTGGAATTCTATCTGGCCATACATGTCACAGTCGAATCTGCCGGATGATAAACACTTTTGAGAATCTCGTCCTAATTGTGGGAGCACTTGAAAAGTCTGGCTGTAGGGGAGAAATGCAAGTGATGAGCAATTCCCATTGAAGTCTATGGGAATTGCTCCTATCATACAATGGGAGGATCAGACACGGGGACCAGAAATCCTTTCAGGTTCATGGCAACCATGCATTATATTAGGGGGAATGTTACAGCTGCAGTCCATCTCTGTCTCTTCCAACGTATCAGTTGGAGGAACAGAGTGAGATGGTTTATAAGAAAAGCAAAATCTGTCTGGCTTTTTACTATATTTGCAAAAATGGGCAAAACATTTTACTTCATTATTCAGCTCTTCTGACAGCAAAGCCTGCCAGCGATACTTCAAAGATCCATGTCTTTATTGGGTTTTCCTTTGTGCCTGTTTCATTATTTCTTTGCTAACCCATATCTACTAAAGATACTGTATATATTCTGTTATTTACCCCTTCATATAACACAAGAACCACAGGTCACCCAATGATATGAATAGACCGTAGGTTTCAAATGAACACAGGTAAGTACTTCATCACAAAATGCACAGTCAACCTGTGGAACTTGTTGCCAGGGGATGTTGTGAAGGCCAAAAGTATAAAAGCAATACATAAGTTCATGGAAGATGATTCCATCAATGGCTATTAGCCAAGATGGTCAGGGACGCAACCCCATGCTCTGAGTGTCCCTAAACCTCTGACTGCCAGAAGCTGGGACTTGATGACCAGAGGTGGATCACTCAATAATTGCCTCGTTCTGTTCATTACCTCTGATGTACCTGGCACTGGCCATTGTCGGAAGACTGGATACTGGGCTAGATAGACCAGTGGTCTGACTCAGTATGGCCGTTCTTATGTTCTTATCCATCACAGGTTTAGAAAGGCTGGATGAGAGGTTCTGTTAGTCATTATTTATTATTATTTTATTTATTACTAATGTAGTTTGCTACCATGGAAGTGAATGGCACTTTTTCAAACTTGCTCAATTCCACCACTAAGATGGGGCCTGGGAGTAGAGACAGAAGTAATCAAGATTTATTTTCTATTCAAAAAAAGTGTGTCCCCTACTGGGAAGTATTAAGGATCTGATCCTGCTCAGTGCTGAGTAGCACCACCTTTGAGTCTGAGAGTCACAAAGAGAAGTGAGGACATGAAGCATACTGTGAGATTGAGCCTTAAAATAGCTGACCATGTTTATTTATTTATTTATTCAAATATCTAGCAAGCAACTATAGGCCCATCCAGTGCCTATTAAAAAATCACAAAAACAAATAAAGGGCTGCCCATAAATATAGGACTACACTTTTAAACCTTTTTTCCCCTTTATTAATTTAATTAAGAGAACTTTGGGCCTGATCTGTTTCCTTTGCACACCCAAGACTTCCTCTGATGTCAGTGGCGGATTTGGGTGAACAAGGATTTCCATGCTAGGCACCCTCACAAAGGTAGAAATGGGCACATTCACCACCCACCCTCAAATATTTACTGAAATGAGACCCACCTGACCTCTTACTACTGTGAGCTATTTTCAGTATAGACCTGTTCTCTCTGAGCTTCTCTTCACTGCAACTTGAGAGTTGCCCCTGTCTCCATTCCTCTCCACTCACACAAATCCTTGAGTATAGTGATGCTTTCAACCCAAGTTGGCTGCTCCGTCAGGGCATGGTGTAGGCTGAAGCTGTAGTGAGTATTACAGACAAACACAGAGATGTCATCAACTTGAGCGTGCCTCCACCCAGTGCCAGGGGCTCTGCATTTCTCCCCCTCCAAAGTATATTTCTTCTCCCCTGATTGGAGAGCTACCCTCTCTTTGTCTCTCTTCCCTCCACCCTCGGGGAGGCAGTAGGGAGGAAAGAATGAAGCTTCATTCACCGTGCTCTGCCTCTAGCTCCTGCTGCTGGCTGAGCATCCACCCCACAAATGTTAGGCAACCTCAGTAGGGAGAGCAAGGAGCAACTTTAAGTGCTAATTTGCATACCATTCCCTCTTCCCCCCCTCCCTGTGCTCCCCTTCCTCATTCTCCTCCCCATTCCAGGTGCCCTGTGTGCACCCCCCATTCTTACCATGGGGTAGAGAAGTAAAATGTTGACACTGTGAATAAAAGGCTATTGGGATTAATGAGCAGAGCTGAGATGGGGGTGGGGAGGTGTTAATAGCTGCCATTAACTGGTTCTTTGATCTAGAGACAATTACGGAAGTGTTTGAATCTGCTGGCTCCGCTAACCAGATGCTGGGTGCTCCACGTGTCCCCCATTTCCTCCTTTCAGTTTTCTGATTTTTACCAGAATCAATAGGGTCCTGCCAGGGCCGGATTTACATCTTATGCGCTCCTAGGCACAGCATCTTCAGCACCCCTCGCCTAGAGCTGACCTTCGTGTTTTCCGTAAAAAATGAAACAAAAAGCAATATAAACACAGCCTTCCTGGGAAGGCATGAGACCCTCAGCCATGCATGGAGCTCCCAGCCTGAGCCAGGATGCAGCCCACTTGCCCCAGGCAAGGTGCAAGGGGGGGACTGTACCTCTTCCCACGGCGAACGGTCCCCGGGTGTCTTCTATCCCTTCTGCAGCCCGGTGCAGCAGCCGAACTCCGGCTCTGCTCATCCAAGTGAAAGTGGCGCTGACCATCCCCCCTCCCTCTTCCTCCCCAGCACGGGACCAAGGCAGCGGGGCAGCTGAGGTTGGGAAGGGGCTGAGACACTCCCAGCACCTTCAGCAGCCACCCTGCCTGGCCGCAGCTCACAGTGTCCCTAGGTAGGTTGACCCGGACGCTCATCCTGCTCCAGCCCCACACACTGGACGGCCACCAACCCACTCCAGGAGCCTGGCTGCCCGCAGGGGAGCTATATGTATTAACTTTTTAACTTCTAATCTACTTTTCACTTTTAGGCGCCCCTAAAATGCTGGCGCCCCTAGGCACGTGCCTCATTGGAAATCCTAAACCACTGATGCCCAGAACGGTCCCTGAAATTTCAGAATGGATTGGATGCAGGCTTGCAGCCTTCAGAAGGTATCATGTTACATCCAAACAGAGAAATGCCATCAAGTTGAGTGTAGAGGATCTTGCCAAAAATATTGTGGGCCAGAGTCAGCCCAACTTTATCCCATCTTGTGCTGGGGCTGGGCTACACCAGCAGGAGGGGACAACAGCAATAGGAAGTGTCTGCAACCTTCCCTCTCTATAGAGACTCAGCACAGGCTGCAAAGTGGGGCAGCAGTAGCCCGGGAGTGGGGGGACAGTGATTCAGCTATCTCCCACCCCTCAGGTCCCATCCAGAAAATGATAAAACACCCCAAGGGAGGCTGGTGGATGGCAAGAGCATATGGCCTCTCTTGGGGTGAATCCCCAGTGGCATGCAGCAGGATTAGCTAGCACAGGGAAGTGGCATGCAGCAGGATTAGCTAGCACAGGGAAGTTTAATTTACAGCTGCTTGCAAGCAGCTTGAGTCAATCTGTCCCACTATCTAGAAAATGAATTATAGCATGGCAAGTCATCTAGTGATGAGCCAGAAGACTGTTAGCATTTTAAGAGAACTAAAACCTCCTCTGACTATGCTGAGCCATCCCTTCTCTTATGCATTATTTAGAAAAAAGCTTTAACTTGCCTCTTAAATTTGTTTCTGCTTTATCCTTTCCCCCAGCTTCACATGTATTTTTTTTTTTAACTTATCAGGTGATCCAGTTTCAGCTCACAATTTAGTCTTTTGTTTTGTACAGTGATTTGGGATATGCATGCCATGAGCACAGCAGATCAAACCTTTCACCTCCTATTTTTGTGTATTTTTCAACAACTGGCATTTTTAGAGCAGTGTCATAATATATCAAGATATTCTTTTTAAAAAAAAAACGAGGGATAAAGCCTAGCTTCCTGAATCGCTCTAAAATATGAATGTAATACAGCTGCAGAAGAGTTACTTCCAAAATAACCACCTGTAGATGAATGTTGCTTATTTTAAAATGGAAAATAAAATGGTGATTTGAGGTTATTCACAATGGTAAAACTATTTCTGAAGGTGTCTGTATTCTGTATGTAAGGTAGATAAGTCGACTGGGTTCCACAGTAAAATGGCAGTTCCAAATGGGGTAAATTAGACTATCTAGCTATTGCATGGTCATATAAACCAGCCACTATCTTTACTTGATTAAATCCTCATTAAATTGTAGATTCAAATATGGCTTTCTGTGCTCTAGGGCTTTGTGTACTGAGTCCAGAAGCACACCAACGTTTAAATTGGTGGCTGAGGAATCGCAGGTGAAGGTCAGTCACATCTTCTGAACACATTCCCGATTCCATCTCAAAGGTGGGGTTCAGCTGTGCCATCAACTTCTTCCCTTATTTAGTTTAGTGGTATTTCTTTACCAACTTATTGGTATTACACCAATTGTGTATTATTTGTTTTACAGAAGCACCGGATACTACCAGCACCCCTAACCAAAAATCTGGGGTGCGCATTCTATTTCACTGAAAAAATTATTAGACACTCACATCAGTGCATCTGGAAATGCAGCAATTAGCAGAATTCCTTTTTCATGTTAATTCAACATGTAATCAGTTTGCAAAAGTTTGCACCTTGCGGGAAACCATAAATGAGTAAGACTAAGATTTTGTCATGGTTATTTTAAGTAAAAGTCACGGGCAGGTCATGGGCAATAAACAAAAATTCACGGAAGCTATGACCTGTCTGTGACTTTTGCTGCTACAGCTCCATGGTTTCTCCTGCCACTCTGGTGGCTGGGAGCTGTGGGGGTTGTTCCCCCTGCCTCCTGAGGCTGTCGCCTGTCCCTAGTCCCCTGCAGGAGGGCTCCTGAGGAGGCTGTTGTGGTCACTGGGGCCCTGCTGGCTGCCAGCTCCAGTCCCACAGCCCCAGGGGCTGAAGCAGAAAATGTCATGGAGGACTCTGGAAGTCACAGATTCCCTGACTTCTGTGACCTCTGTGACATAAACGTAGCCTTACTAATGAGGGGGAAAAAACACAACATGGGCCAGATTCAGAGAGTTCTTCAGGAAACTTACTTAGGTTCTGTATCAGTTTTAGATATCATTTATGAATGAATAGATCGTAGTTTTATTATTTACAAGAAACATGCCCAAAACAACTATGAGTAAAGGAAGCCTGGGGGGAAAGTATTCCCCACTCTAGAAAAGCACACAGGGAGAATGCACCACTTGTTATATTTAACATGAGACCAGACAAGTCCTTGTTCCCCGTAGTGTACTACACAATCTGGCACTACCAGGTGGATGGGATAGATCGCTCAATATACATTTCCCATCTCTGAATTTCTCTCTGTGAAATCTCTGTGATTTCGTTGAAATCAATGAAAAGATGTTAAAGTTACACTTTGTTCAAAGGAGGATATATTTAAGGGCCAGATGCTCAAGCTGATTGGGAGCTATACAAAATTAATCAATGTACTGGGTACTTTCCATACGGATGAGGGCAGAAGGCCCACACTTACCGAGGAAAGAACAGGAATACTTGTTAGTCTCTAAGGGTACGTCTATACTTACCTCCGGGTTCGGCAGTAAGCAATCGATCTTCTGGGATCAATTTATCGTGTCTTGTCTAGACGCGATAAATCGATCCCGGAAGTGCTCGCCGTCGACACCGGTACTCCTGCTCCACGAGAGGCGTACGTGCAGTCGACGGGGAGCCTGCCTGCCGCATGTGGACCCGCGGTAAGTACCTTGTATTTCAAACTAAGATACTTCGACTTCAGCTACATTATTCACATAGCTGACGTTGCGTATCTTAGTTCGAACTGGGGGGTTAGTGTGGACCAACCATAAGGTGCCACAAGTACTCCTGTTCTTTTTGCTGATACAGACTAACACGGCTGCTACTCTGAAACTTCCTGAGGAGTTAACAATGTAAGGGCACACATGGCAGAGGGTAGGACAATATGCAAGTACTGTGGTCATGGTGCTACTTGACTGCATCTTGGCAAAATAAATATTTAAATATATATGACAGTATTAGTCAGCTAGATTTCCCATAGGCTGCAGAGCAGAAGTGGGCTTTCAGAGAGGACTGAAACAAAGCAAGGATATAGATTGTGGATGAGCTCAGGAAGAGTGTTGCATGCTACAATGCAGTTTGGAAGAAAGAAGCTGACAAATGACTTCAAAACTGGCATCAAATGCAAAGCTAAGAAGTGAAATGAGATGGGCAGATAAGCAGGAACAGAAATATGTAGGGCTTTGAAGGCGGTGACAAGAAGCTTTAATGTAATGTGATAGCAGTAGAAGGTCTCAAGAGGTGTGTGTGATGTGATCAGAATAATAGGCAAACTGGAACAAATTGATGAATTAAACAGTAATAAGTCACCAGTACCAGATGGTATTCACCTGAGAGCTCTGAAGAAACTCAAATATGCAACTGCAGAACGACTAACTGTGGTATATAACCAATCACTGAAATCAGCAAACATGTGGACAAGAGTGATCCACTGGATCTAGGGTACTTGTACTTTCAGAAAGCCTTTGACAAGGCCCCTCACCAAAGGCTTGTAAGCAAAGTAGGCAGTCATGGGATCAGAGGGAAGGTCCTCTAATGGATCAGTAACTGGTTTAAAGACAGGAAACAAAGGATAGGAAGAAATAGTCCATTTTTACATGGGAGGGAGGTAAATAGTGGGTCCCCTAAGGGTCTGTACTAGGACTAATATTGTTCAACATATTAATAAATGATCTGGAAAAGGGGGTAAACAGGGAGATGGTGAAGTTTGCAGATAATATAAAACTACTCAAGATAGTTAAATCCAAAGCTGACTGCGAAGAGTTGCAAAAGGATCTCACAAAACTGGGCAACAAAATGGCCGATGAAATTCAGTGTTGATAAGTGCAGTCATACACATTGGAAAACATAAACCCAACTATACATACAAAATATCAGAGTCTAAATTAGCTGTTTCCACTCAAGAAAGAGAACTTGGAGTCATGGTGGATAGTTCTCTGAAAACATCTGCTTGATGTGCAGTTGCAGTAAAAAAAGGGAGCTATGTTAGAAACCATTAGGAATGGGATAGATAAGGCAGAAAATGTCATAATGCCACTATATTACTTCAAGGTATGCCCACACCTTGAGTACTGCATGCAGTTCTGGTGACCTCATCTGAAAAATATTTATATATTAGAATTGGAAAAGATGGAGAGAAGGGCAACAAAAATGATTAGGAGGATGGAACAGCTTCCCATATGAGGAGAGATTAAAAAGACTGGGACTGTTCAGTTTGTAAAAGAGATGCCAAAGGGGGGATATGATAGAGGTCTAAAAAATCTTGAATGATGTAGAGAAAGTGACTAGGGAAGTGTTATTTACCCCTTTACATAACACAGGAACCAGCAGTCACCCAGTAAAATTAATTAAATTAGTAGGCAGCAGGTTTAAAACAAACAGAAGGAAGTACTTTGTCATACAACACGCAGTCAACCTGTGGCACTTGTTGGCAGGGAATGTTTTGAAGGCCAGAAGTATAACTGGGTTCAGAAATAATTGCCCTGTTTTGTTCATTCCCTTTGAAGCATCTGGCACTGGCCACTGTCAGTATACTGGGCTAAATGGACCATTAGTCTGACTCAGTATGGCCATTCTTATGTTCTTACAAGAAAGGTGTCATTAGCAGCTGTATTTTGCCTGATTGGAAAGTGACATTGTGATAATCTGGGAGGCCAGAGAAGAGGATATTGCCGTAGTCAAGCCCTGAATAGAGATTTAGTGGTATATGTAGAAGGAGATGAAAAACAACAGATTTTTGCGTCTGGAACAATGAAGAGGAAAGAGTTGGGGAGGAGGGCTTCAGATTATGGGATTTGAAGTCAGTGTGGAGTTACTATTTAAAATGATGGCATGATGTGGCACAAAGCTTTTACTCAAAAACTTATTTTTACTGAGCCTTTGTTATGAATAGGGCAGCGTAATTCTGATACTGGCATAGGGAGCTGACTCCTGATTGTTTTACGCTCAGCTTCTGAGATCCAACTAATGCCTGGTGTAGTTCCCTAATAAAATAATAATAATTGATACTTTGCATTTATATAGTGCCTTTCACTAGAGCCTCTGAAGGCCCTTTATAAAGGTGAGTATTTGTATCCCTACCTTACAGTTGGAGAAACTAAGGCACGGCAGGTGACTTGTTTATGGTCCCACATTGAGCCAGTTGTAGTGCCAGGAATTCTCACCTCTAACTCAAACAATCTCTATATATATACTGTAGTTGTCAATGGAGCTAAACTTGGGATAAATTTGGCTTCCAGTGTTTTTTGGGGGAAATATTTTGTATGGTATAGAAACCACACATCTCTCCCCCAGTTTTATGTGGATTCTGAATAAATAAGCATTTGTTTTAAATTCTGATTAGGAACAGGAAAGAGGTAGAGCTAGAGGCATTCCAGGTGGTTTCTAGTAGATGAGAAAGCTGAGACATGGGTTTGATTAAATTGTCTGAGTTGGATCTCCCACCCCCCATGCTTAAGACCTGGAGAGAATAGTGCTATTTATGTTTCCTTGTAACCATCAAAATACAGTTTACATTCGTAGGATTTAGTAATAAAAAGGCAATAATTTTGCCTCTAATGTGCTAAGATAGTTCTTCCACAGGAGCTTTAAAATACTACTAATTCTGCCTTGCTGCAAAAGAAAGAAAAGAAAGGCCCCCTGTGTGTTTAAGATGCTAATAAGGCAAGGGCATAATAATTAATTTACCAGATATTCATATTCCTACTACAAAAAAAGTCCCAGTCATTGATTTATGAGGTTACCAATCTGTCCAGTTCAGGCAGATTATTAATCACAAACCCATTTAAAAAAAATTCTTACTTTTAAAATAAATTTGAATTCCATGTATAGAACAAAACATAGGTTAATTGAATAAATACCTTAACTACCAGGGATTTGGTTACCGAAGTATCATCTTCTCATCTTGTTTCAGTGTTTCTAAATCTCTGTACATGTTATCGGATTTCCAAGTAGGCCTTTAATGTTACTACAGAATTACAAGTATTTTTATTATTTAATTCTAGCTGCTATTCTCTTCAGCAAAAAAGAAAATGCAGTTTCAGGTCCACACCACTGAGGACTATTGAAGACAAAACAAATTTTTTTTATGATAGCCTCTCTTTTAAAAATAAATAAATACAAGTTATGAAACCTCACTTCCTTCCCAGTTTCTGGCTCCTTTTCCATCAGGACAGTTAATTTATTATTTGTATTATGGTGGTGCCAAGAAGGCGAAGGCCCCGACCAATAACAGTGCCCTGTTTTGCTACCCACTGTACAAACATACACAATAAGAAATGGTTTGTATCCTGAAGAGCTGACAATCTAAGTAGAAAAGACATACCGATGGTGGGAGAAAAGGACGCAACATATGAGCAGAGTGATCAGTGTGATGGGTAATGAACTCATGTTAGTTCAGTGTTTGTCTGTGTGTTGTTTTGTGATGGTTTTTTAAGTGTATTGGGGGAGCCACAGTGGGTTGGGGGGAAATGTAAGATGGGGTGAATTAATAGAAATGAAGGATTGAGAAAGACAAAGGAAAGGAAAGGTGGTGAGAAGCATAGAGAGCTAGAAGTGAAGGAACTGTTAGGGCTGGGACAGGAAGAGATCAGAGCTAACACCCAGTCAGCAAATGGATACATGTATTTACAACACTACTATGTGTTGACCTTCTGGTTCTTTGATGTGGACAGAGAGGTAAAATGAGGACAGAAATATGCATAACAGCAGGCTCTAACTTTTATTAAACTTTAACACAGGGAGAGGTGCTATCCGCCCATCGCCCATACTCTCTTATATCAAGGCATTTATTTGGTTCCAATGTTGGGTTACAGGGCTCCTTGCCATATAACCTGTAACTAGTCCCAGGGTTTCAGGGCTCCTTACTATATAACCCACAGTGCGGGGTAGACTCTCCTCAGCCTACACCCCTACCTCTCTTCCCCCCCCACCCCCAGGACTAAACTCTCTGAGTCCTAGCACCCTCCCCCCTGCAAGGGGGACAGAACGTGCAGCAGGGTAGGGGACCTCGGCCTACAAGGTTTCACCCCATCCCATGAACCCAAGGCCCATCACCAAAATCCCAAGTCTTTTACCTCTGGGAACTGTTCATTTTATTCTCTTAACTGCACTGGAAACCGGCCCCAGGGGCCTCAACTACTAGCTTGCGTGCTTCCTCCTCACCCCCCCCCCCCACCATGTTGCCTGGTATCACAATTACTGTCCAGTGCATTCCCTAACACCGTGTAGTCATATGTCCGCACCTCCACCTGACAAATGTACACCAGCATCCCTGAAAACTTCTGGCCGATTGTAATGAATGTCCCTAAACCCTCTGTGTCCAGGAATATCTTGGTGACTTCTCTATACACTTTCTAGCCTTATCTACATGGGCTGGGTCTGTGGCTCCCTGCCAGACCTGGCTTGTGAGTACTTCTGACCATACTAACCTCATCTCTGGCCATGATTGCCATGCTGAGACCTGTCCGCAGGATTAGTTCCAGCTTTGCAGCTGTGGGAGGGAGGCCATTTCCTGCCTTAAGGGCAAGCGATGTATGGGGTGGGGAGTGGAGAGGAGCGAGCGGAGGGGGCCTTGGGGTGGAGCATGGACGGGGCCACAGGGGAGGGACTGAGTGTGGGCAGGGCCTTGGGGAAGAGGGGTGGACCGGGGGTGGGGCCACGGTCCAGATACCAGTGGCTCCCCTACTTGTAGGGAACTTCTGGCACTCCTGTAGCCTCCCCAAATGAAAAACGCACGCGCCACTTATGGCTGGAATGGCCCTCATGCCAAGTTAAATTCTGGGCGCTGGGGAATGCTGGCCATCAGCACCCTTCTCTCCCAGCTGGCCAATGGGTGCCAGAGACTCAGAGGGGAGGAGTTACCTATTATCCTTGGTGAGTGTCTCTCTCTCTCTTGCCACTGAGATTGTCCCCTTTTCACTGCTAGCCCCATCAAGTCTCCCACCCGTTGATGCAGGCTGGTGGCGTTTCTGAATAACCCCTTATTTACAGTCACACAGGGAATTAGCAGTCACGTGCCTGTCTCTCTTGCTTCAAGATAGGATAACCACCTGAATTGGCATGATGTTTTTTTGGGGATTCTAGCAATGACTGCCACTGATGAACTGTATAATATTTTAGCTGTTGCCAGTGGCCTTGAGATCCTTTCCAAATTACGAACTACAATGTTTTAAGAAAATGGTTAACAGTCAAAAACTACAAATGCTTGACAGCATTTAAGACTATGAGGATTTGCATGATAGATTTTTTTCTGCTTAGTTTGCACTCTAGAGCAGGCTAATTCCACTCTTATGGTTGTGAAGGGGTCGTTGGTGTTGCTCAATGCCAGAACAAAGAAGTGGGTGTTTATTCTCTTGCTTATCACTTTCTAGTCACTCTTCAGCCACCATTAGGCAAAATGACATTTAGCCTGTATATTTTGTCTATCCTGTTTGGCAAGGCAGTGGTGTCATGCTCTCATGAAAGAAAGAAAGCATGTTAAAAGAATGGTTCTGTTTGAAAGCACTCCCGGTCTGACATTAATTAGTTAATGTTTATACAACACTTTGAAGATATAAAGTAATATGTAAATGCTAAGACTTATTAATATTTATGTATTATGATGTACCATGATGTAAGTGTTACTAGGATGGGGGATACCTTAACTAACTGCCCTCCTTTATTCTTCTCAGATGTAGAACAGAGTTAAGAAAAATATTGCAGTCAGGCTCAGACTTGTTTAACAATAAGATAAGCACACTCATCTCCAAGTACTTTTCCCTTTGAATTTGAGCAGAGGATTGAACAATGTTTGTTTTCCTCTCTTCTCCTCTTCCTCCTCTTGGAGAAAGCTTAGACAGGTATTATAATAATAGGAAAGGGTGGAGAAGACAGTCTTTCTGACCGCTTATGTAATTTCACTGGTGCTCAGATACCCCAGTGATTAGGCAAGTAGATATTCACAACTAATAGATTAGATTAGAAACTTTAAACTACACAAAGGATAACTGAGTTTGTTTTGTAATTCCCCCCTCATCCCCCATTCCTACTAAGATCCATCTCTGAAATGGAAGAAGTGATTCTTAGGATTGTGTATCTCACCATATGGGACTCTTCAAGAAAAACTGGGATTCTTACAGAAAGAGAACTTTGCATCGAGGATTCCATGGGCATCTTTATAAAACACATGGCTATTATTATCATATAGGTTTTCATCTGTAGGTTCCACAGATTAGAGTAGGAGGCACCTTTTTAGGGAGTGTGGGGAAGGAGTCCAGATAGAGGATGTTCTCTTATCTCTCATGAAGTCATCCTTTAACAAGAGGCAGTTTACTGTAATATATTTCTAGCCGCCAGAGACTCCCAACTGCTAACTCCTCATAATCAATCTCCTACTGTAATCTCTTAGGTGAGGAGCCAGAAAGGATTTTAAAGCAGACTGTGGAAGCCTAGAAATCCAGTTATTCTTGTGGGAAAAGGAGATACTTTTTTTTTCTTTTTGTCAACTCCTTTCTATTCCAGCCTGTCCTATCTTCAGTTTAGCCTACTGCAGTAGATGTGCTCCCAGCCCCCACAAAGCATGGAACTAACAAAACATATGCTTACCTTTACCCTTCAGTTGTTTCATAAATGGTGTGGTTAGGTGCCTAAAGCAAGATCCCCGTAGAAACATTTCTGTATTTAAAGTTATCTCCTTTGGAATGTTAGTTGTTCCCTTCTGTATTATTCATAAATATGGCAGTCATCCCGATGGGTCTCACCTAAGGGGAATATTTTTATTCCTTTTTCAAGAGCATTACCTGTAGCTTGGCTGTAGTAAAAGTGCTCCTGATGCAACCTGAAGCAGGAACATAATTAGCCATCTTCAGCAAGGGACTAGGCAGCTAATAAATTTCATTCAAGAGCTACCTATTTACTTCTGTTGCTTACTTCTGTTGCTTAACTATTATAATAAAATTATGGGTGTATTTAAAATGTTTAACCAGCTTTGGAACAGGGGCCAAATTGTGCTCTCATGCCACGTGAAACAGGAGTAACTCTTTTCAAGTCAATGATGTTACACTAATGTAATTGACAGAAGAATTAGGTGCCCCAGAGGAGACTTTTAGATCAGAGCATGTAGTTTTGAAAACCTGCTCAGAGAGAGGCATTTAACTCAGTCATTTTGGAAGGGAGAGGATGTGGAAAGATAAAAGGAAAGAACAGCAAAGGAAAAGCAAAAGCATCAGTGGAGGGAGAGAACAGATAAGGGGAAAGAAGGAGACAACACAAATCAGTAAGGAAGGAAATTGTTCTGGCTTGAGGTAAAAAAAAATTCTAACAAGAGAAATGAAGAAACTTGGGGATAGAGAGAATAAAAAGGGAAGTAAAACAGATAGTGAAGAGAAGAATGAAAAGCAAGTAAAACTGGAGAAGAAAAAGAAGACAGCTGTTTGTTGGTAATTGAAGTGTATTCTGTTCCTCTATTTTATACACTGTTTCATTTTAGCACTCTGGAAAATATCCCATTAATTTTAGAAAATATTGTCTGCACTGTTGGGCCATGTAATTAAATTAACAGGCAGGTCTTTTAAAAATCAGTATGAATCAGCAGGAGGTAAAATTTTTTCCTGAATTTCATGGAAACTGTCTTACAAGCTAACACTGGATTCCCAGAGTGGCAGTGTAACTGTCTGGCATTATTCTGGCTGTCAACAGGAGACTCATTTTGAAAACATCTAAGTCCAGTTCCCAAAGTATGTATGGCAAGAAATGTTTCTCACCATATCAACTGTCAGAATTCTATGCTGAACAAAATGGATTCAGTGTTCTCTTAAAGACCACTCTTTCAGACCTTCACTGGTTCCTCTTTCTCTCTCATCTTTTAATTACCATAGTAATTTTTCCTGATTGTCATTTATTTCCTGTGGATAAACTGAGATTTATATTTAAGTACTTCAGAGCTGCTCAGATACTACGGTGATGGAGTCCATATAAATGCCTACCTTTGTTTTATGCTCTTCTATTGACATTATTTATTCATAAGAGAGAGTACTTCTCAGAACAGCTTTAAGTTTGATTTCAAAGGATAAGAGTTTCATGTGAATGTCTAGCCTGTGTCCAAAACCTCACAATAAATCAGAATATTTTCTACAGTCTTTGAATGTTCATACAGTCAGCATGATTTATTTATTTGGAACTGCAGACTTGCAGCTTTCTGAAAGAGTTTTCATTTTGTTTGGGTTCCATAAAATGAACAAGATTGCTTTTAAGGGTTCAGCTGATAGATGCATAAAAACATGTCCGGCAGAGATTGACACGGCTTTAAAAAACAGATCCACTGTAGTTTGCTAGAGTCTTCTCATAGACATAGTCTTGCTTCATTATGCACATCGAGAACTAAATGGGTGCTAAATGGGGTTACACACATGAAATGAGGAGAGAACAACCCAATGAGTCTCACTGATAAATGTTATGCAGAAGGAAGAGGCGTCCACAGGAGACGGGGTTGATTTGGGGGTTGGAGGGCAGAATTAATTGTTGAGCAGAGAATGGGCAGATGTGGGTGTGAGAGCTCCTGTAGCCGGGGCCAGAATCATTATACCCAATACATTTGGGAGAGTGAGCAACATTAATTTTCTCTCTCTCTCTCTCTCTCACACACACACACAATACTCTCTTTGCTTTTGATCTCTTGAGGCTGGCAATATAGCGAACTCCCCTAGAGAACCTGGAATTGAACCCATTATTCCTGAGACTCAGCATTCCTTTGTCTAGCTAACAACTGTAAAACCCACTGGCAAAGTGTGTGTCTCCATCACCTTCTAGTAGCTGGTCCACATAGATGATAATAGCTTTCTACTGCTACCAATTACTCTGTTATGTGGCAAAGGACTGTCCTGTGGATTTAAAGGTCCCAACCCTGCTGATGACCCATGGCGGGGGGTCAAAATGGTTCTATATGATGGAATTTTTTTTCAGTGTTAAAAGTTTTTTAAAGGAATCATGTGGATAAAAAAATATGATTCTGTAATGAAAGACTATTTCTTAGGAAGGAAAAATCAAATTCATAACTACAAAATGCAGAACAACTGGCTAGGTGGTAGTATAGTGGAAAAGGATCTGGGGGTTATAATGGAACACAAATTGAATATGAGTCAATGATGTGATGCAGTTGGGAAAAAGGCTAATGTAATTCTCGGGTGTATTAACAAGAGTGTTGTATTTAGATGTGGGAGGTAATTGTCCTTGTCTACTTGGCACTGGTGAGGCCTCAGCTGGAGTACTATGTCCAGTTTTGGGTACCATTGTATAAGAAATATGTGAGCAAATTGGAGAGAGTCCATAAGAGAGCAACAAGTGATATGAGATTTAGAAAAGATGACCTGTGAGGAAAATTTGAAAGGATTGGGCATGTTTAGTCTAGAGACAATAAGGCTGCCGGGGGTGGGGGGATGGGACGACATAATAATTATCTTCAGATATGTAAAAGGTTGTTCTAAAGAGGATGGTGATCAATTATTCTCTGTGTCCACCAAGGGTAGCATAAGAAGTAATCAGTTTAGTTTGCAGCAAGGGAGAGTCAGGTTAGATATTAGAAAAAAACTTTCTACTATAAGGGTAGTTAAGCACTGGAACAGGTTACCTAAGGACGTTGCTGAATACCCATCACTGGAGGTTTTTAAGAACAGCTTAGAAAAATGCCTGCCAGGGATGGTCTAGGTATACTTAATCCAGCCTCAGCATGGGCATATGGACTAGATGACCTCTTGAGATTCCTTCCAACACCACATATCTATGACTCTGATAATCTCAGAATTGGGCCCTTTTCTTCTGGAATGGTAGGTGAATTACTCCAAAAGAAAAAAAGACCTGTGTTAGAACTGTCAGTCCAGTTAATGCTAAAGTCCTATATCAGTGTGTGGTTCTGTGCTTTGTATGTTCAGACCTGGGGACTTCAGTTTTATTAACTTCCAGTGATGGGCCTAAATCAGAATCTTAGTTCCAGATTCCCCACCTGGAACCTTAGGAAAACTCATATTCATGGTAAAGCTCCCATTAGACTTTAGTGGGGCAGGATCAGGCTCTAATTCTCCAGGATTCCAAACCTGTGTAGTGAACCTTCAGCTCTGCCTTCATGTGTTGCTATTACATCAATCTAATGTGAAATATAGGACAAAAGCCCGGTCAAAAAAGGGAAGAGAGCGCAAAGAGTTGTCCTCATCTTTACATGGATTAATCCTCAAGTCCAGGCAGAGTGATGTTCTTCTTGACTATTTAATAGGCAGATGTTTCAATTTTTCCAGGAGAGGCAAAAGCCTTACTTTATATTGCATAAATGATCAAGATCCAGCATTGCAAAAGAAATTCACAGCTGTCTATGGTAAAAAGGAAATGGTGTATGAGGCTTAATAGCTAGTCTCCTTACAGGAGAATACATCTTTTTTAATGTGTCTATTAGAATTTTGATTTTTGTTTAATGAATGAAAATAAGGAGTACTTTTGATTTTTTTTTTTAATGAAGGAAAAGCTAAAATACTGAAAGAAACTTTGAGCATTGTACAAGTAAATTGCTCAGCATATTGGCTTAAAATACAAAATATAAATGTTCTCTAAGCTGATTTCCTTAAAGGTTTAAGAAGAAAATTCTTCCACTTCCATCAGCACAGCATTTGGAAATTTTACATGGTGAAAAGCTTTTCATGCCAGGCATAAATATAAAATGTTCTCAGAAATGTATTTACAGAGGCTACTATCGTTGCTGACTGTATACAGTCTATCATATGTTCCCAAACTCCCCTAGGAGCCAGTTTTGATGCTCAAACAATGCTGTAACAGGTCCATATTTTGTGACACAATCAATAGGCAATACCACTGCAATAGCCCACATGCCTTCATGTGGAAGGGGGGTAATTTGGCTGTGCTCTTCCGAGTAATAAGAGCAGCAGAAGGCTCCCACCCTCTTCAGCAGTAAAATGAGCTGACACACATGACTCCACCTCCTCCTCCTCCTAAAGGATAAAAACACTTTGTAGAGATAAATTGTGGAGCTACTTTGGAAGCAGACTCAGGCTAAATTCTCTGCTCATGTAAACTCCTCCAAAGTCAGTGGAGCTGCACCAATTTACACCAGTAGAGAATATGTTCCCGCTTCCTATGTTCCATAATTCTTAATTATTGGGATCTTTGTCCTTGCCCATGGCCATAAACATAGCAGGAGATAATCTGATTGAGCTGATCTAGAGTCAGATCATTCTTGTCCAGTATTCGTGTAGAATGCCTTATTTGCTCTTCCATGGATATAGAAGAGGGGAAAGTTTCCCCCCTTAGAATAGGTGTTGTCTTGCATCACTGCAGAGCCTAGAGATCTCAGCAAGTGTCATAGGCTGCGAAACTAAAAAGAAGTTTATCTAGCTCAAGACCTTAATTTTGAAACATCAGGCTCTACTGCAGTCAAGGGGAGTTTTGCCATTAACTGCAGTGGGGTCAGGATTTCATCCCAGAAATGTAATGTTTTCATTTTTAAAATAGCTAGTAATGATGATGGCACTAAGCTTTATTTATTTATTTTATTTATTTACCCATATCTGAAGGACTCTAGGTACTTATCAAAGCATAAGTCCATGGTGACTTTTAAAAACAAGGAGGCTATTATGAACTGGATCCTGAAATGAAGGAGTCACTGGAGGTGTTTGGGGTGGGACTGTTGCTTCTTTGTATGTGTTGGAAGCTGGAGAGTGCAGTTCTGTACGCGCTGAGATCTGGAGGCTGGAGAGAAGAGATGATGGCACGAATGAGGATTTCTGTGGGGGTAGCACAGAGGCAGCAGCACATGCGGGAAGTGTTGGCATAGTGTTAACATGGTGTACACATATGGGAGGAGAAGAAAGAGGAGGAAAGCTCAGCCTCAAAACCAACACCAGCATACAGACAAAAGAGGCAAATGGGAGATCTATGTCACATGGGGAGACTTGGCCAAGTTACACTCCCTCCCCCGAGACAGAAATCCCAGTGAACTCAGATCTTACATTACACCAAGATTTTATTTTGTGTCCATTTCTAATATAGTACTACACTACTATGGGGTACTCCACTATTAGGTACCACCATTCAGGTGAAGTGTTCACTAGAGCCCCTTGTTCTGCCCACGTTTGGTGGCTGTTGCAATGGGAGTCAAAGATCCTGTCTGTTGTTTCCATCTGTGGTCTTAGATTGTAAATGCCCCAGGCAGGGAGAGTCTTTTTATTATGTGTTTCTACCACACTTAGCACAATGGCCCTGGTCTATGACTGGGGCCCTGTCAACAGGCGGGCCCCCCACCCATTAGTTAGAGTCCATGGCAACAGCCCCACTTAGTGTTTAGCCCATGGTGGCAGCTCTGCCTAGCAGTTAGAGCCCATGCTGGTAGGAGTAGGGATAGGAGAACCTGGTCCACCTCTTCACTGGGTTTTGACCAAGGGTCCTCTTGAGTACTGTAGGGATGGTGTTTGCCACATGTGATCTGGGTAACACCCTCTCCTGGGTCTCTTCCTATCACCCTATCCCTCCTGAAAGTGTGTTGAAGCTTGTAGGCATCCCTTGCAGTCCAGCCCAGGAGTCTCTGTGGGGAGAGAGTCCCTGTTTTGCACTGCGGTGCCCCTCCTAGTGGTGCCCCCTCCTGTTGTAGTCCCTCTGTAGCAGTGAGCACAGGTCCATTCCCCTCTACTAGCCCCCTGGCTGAGCTGCAATGCCTCGTTTTAAGCCCCTCCTCCAACTGGAGCATGTCCAGCAGGCCCACTGGGGTGGGGCTTCCAGGGCCCAGAGCTATTCTTGTACCACTATCTCCATTAATGTAGGGTTTATTCATCCTGTCACAGGCCCCTAGGTGTTATCATAATGTAAACAACAAATAATAATCCCACAGAGTTTTTGGAAAGAAGTAAAAAATAAATTTTTCATCCTGGCCAACATTCCTACCCTAATTAACACAACTTCTAGAGTCCAACATTGGGTGGGAACTATTGAACACTTTGTAACTGCTAAGATTGTCTCGTTAATATGTAGGGTATGTTGGGCTACTTTGAGTGTGACAGGTGCCATAAAAATTAAATTCTTGTAGTCGTAATACTAGAATGTATTGAAACAACGTGTGAAATCTGTGTCACAATATTCAAGGGCCACGTACAGTGTCTGTAGTGGCTTTGTAAATCTGTTTATATGAAAAGATAGATGAATAAACCGTCAACATTGGAGCCATATGCTAATGTTAGGATTGTCATCTGCTGAAGCCCAGCTTCTGTTCTGCATGTGTTTAACGTTACACACTATGAGTACTCTCAATGAAACTACTTGCAGTATGTGAAGTTAAGATGTGTGTAAAGTTTTTGCAGAATCAGGGCCCAAGTTGATGCCACTAACATCTATCAGTCTAACTGAATGCCATTATCATAAGAGATAGTTATTAGGGTGTAAAATCACCTGAGATTTCACAAGCAGTTAGCATGAGTTACCTCTGTGATTAATATAGGTACTCTATTTTGGGCACTCTAACACAGTTTAAAGAGGAATGGAGCATGTGATATTCATGGTATTTTTAGTAGATATAACCATCTTTGATAAACCTAGCTGTCCAGAAGTATCATCATTACTAAACATAATACAGCTGAAAATAATTTGTCTGACAGTGGAAAAAAAAAAGCTTTTAAGAGATTAGATAGATATACTATTAGGAATTTCACCAGGTCTGTAGAGTAAATATATATAGTGCTAAGATTCATAGGGAGTTTGACTGATACAGGAATTATGAAGGCTTTCTTCATGACTGGGACAAACATGACTTTATTTAATAAAAGCTTTCATCTGGCCAGGCCCACTGAGATACTTTGTTCATGTGAGTTTTCTGTCAGTTGTATTGCAAGGTCAAACACTATATGACAAAAAGAGTCAAGAGCAATTGCATGCTAAGCTTAAATACTCCAGTGTGGCCCATTTGGAAAGTGAAAATCTCTTAGGATGTCTAGGGCCAAATAGTAACTTTGTCCAGCTACCTGAGGTGTCTCACTCCCACTAATTATGGATTCTACTCATTAAAAGAAATTGGAGAGGGGATGGTATGGGGCAAGGAGGATTACTGTTTCATAAAAGACATAAAATAGTTCCAGGCAGTTAATTTTGAACTGATGCATTGGAGCATTGTTAAAAAAGAATCTGATGTAATTGTAGCCAGGTATGTCCTCTGCTGATCAATTGTCCTAGATGGGAGCTGCTTTCAAGAAGAAAGGGAAATTTACAGGGAAGAAGAGGAAGCTAGTACATATAATAAAAATTTACTGCAGTTGCCTGTGGTACTGAAATGCCAAGGATTCTAGAGGCCTTTGTTCCCCCTCCCAAATCTTAAATGGATAAAATTACATTGTGAAAAAGATCAGGCAATTTAATTAGTTAATGTTTCTAACGCATTTTGAAGATGAAAAGAGTTATGTAAGTGCCATGTATTATTAATTGCAACAGGGGCAAACTACAGTCTGTGTTGGCCACTTCCCTCAGGGCAAGTGGGAGCAGCCCTAGCACCTAATCTGCCCTTCCTCCAGGGCCTCAGTCTGGCAGCGATCAGCCAGAAGCTCCTTCTACTCTGCTACCCTGCCCATCACTGCTCTAGTCATGGTGCTCCTAGGCAGCCAGTCCTTCTCCCTAGCAGGCCAGGGAAAGATTCTCTCTGCTCTGTTGAGCAGCCCTTTATATATGGTCCCTGCTGGCCCTGATTGGCTGCTGCAACAAGCCACCTCCCGATTGGCTCGCTTAGTGATCCCTGCTCTAATTGGAGGGTTCTTCACAGGCTCCCTCTGGCCTGCTTTAACCCTTCCTCTTCCTGGTGTGGGGCAACCACCCCACTACATGCACCCAGCTTATAGAAGGTTCATCTAGGCTATATTTCCCTGATTTGTTTATGAGAAGGTCATATGAGACAATATCAAAATCCTCACTAAAGTCGAAATATATCATATCTACTGCTTCCCCCTATCCACAAGGCTTGTTATCCTGTCAAAGATAGATATTACATTGGTTTGCCATGATTTGTACTTGACAAATCCATGTTGACTGTTACTAGCATCTTCTAGATGCTTACAAATTGCTTGTTTGATTATTTGCTCCATTATCTTTCTGGGTAGCATAGTTAAGTTGACTGGTCTATAATTTCCTGGGTTGTCCTTGTTTCCCTATTTAGAGATAGTTGTGCTTTCTAGTCCTCTGGGATCTCTCCCATCCTCCACACGTTTTCAAATATAATCTCTAATGGCTCCGAGATCTCTTCAGCCAGTTCCTTAATTATTCTAGGGTGTATTCCATCAGGCTCTGCCAACTGGAAGACATCTAATTTGTCTAAGTAATTCTTAACTTGTTCTTTCCCTATTTTCACCTCAGACAATAACCTATTTACACTGATGTTCACTATGTCAGTCGTCCAATCTTTCTGGTGAAAACTGAAACAAAAAGGGCATTTAACACTTCAGTCATTGCTGCATTGTCTTTCCCTTTTCATTGAGTAACGGGCTTACTCTATGTCCTGCGACTTCCTCTAATATATTCTAATATATTTGCAAAACGTTTTCTTGTTACTCTTTGTGTCCGTAGGTAGTTTAATCTTGTTTTGTGCCTTGTCCTTTCTAATTTTGTCCCCATATGCTTGTGTTGTAGTAAAAGCTGATGGCAAATTGTGGCTTTACACAATGAGTGGCTACTCCACATCTACATGAGAAAGCAAGTGGAAATTGGACACCCTCAATCTCATCAAGATAATGTGCTAAAGATTATCTGGGAGCACTATGCTTTTAAAAATGATAGTCCAAACCCAAATGTACACATTATCGCAGAAATTTGTTTTAAAAATCTATTTTTTACATGAAAGAAAATGGGTGAAATCCTGGCCCCATTGAAATCAATGGGATTCTTTTGTCACTGACTCCAGGGATTCCAAGGGAGCCAGGATTTCACCCAGTATATAGTATTTTATTTTTAGTGTGCTGAATACTGTAGGCCAGATTGGGATCTCTTATACTGCTGGAGAACTGTAGTAACTCCACTGAAGTCAAAACAGTTACTCATGTTATGACTGAGAATAGAGTTTGGCCCAGTTTTCCTGGCGTTTTTCTATTTTGTTGGCTACTATATGAAATGGGTATGCTGTGACTTCTCTCGGTCAAAGAGAGTGTTAGCAGCAAGACTTAAATAAAGTATTAAGGGAATGGGAACATTTTCCTTTCAGATCAGTATGGCTGTAGTCAAGGTTTGTATTCTGCTCTCTGCATGCACACGTTCCCCAGTCTTGTCCTGCATGTAAGGAGAGTAGGATACTAAACTCGGGTACTACAGTATAGATCTCAGACAAGAATTTTGACCACAGGGGTAATAAACTATTCACAGATCATCTTGTAACCAAATAAGTTACCAAATGTATTGAGGATTTATTGGAGGTTAGGGAGACAGGGTTATTAAAGCTGGTCAGCTAGAGTAAAGTGTCATTAGGGTATAGCAGTAATTTGCAGTTTAGAGTCTCTTTCAATTCCAGATGTTCCTTGATATTGTCGGGTCCTCGTTCCATTTAACTCTAGAGAACACTGAAGGGGGGGAGAGAGCAACTTTGCGGATAAGAGTGCAGGCATTTATTGCTACTAGAAGTTGACTGTGCAGTGCTTGATATTTAACAAGATACCATTTTAACCTGCTGCTAGAGGCTGATTATTAGAGCTGGTCAAAAAATTTTTGATGAAATAATTTTCCAATGGAAAATAAAGTTCAGTCTAAATGAAAATGTTTCACGGAAATGTGTCTATTATGATAGAAGTCAAGAGGTATAACTGCAATAGCTAGTACCAGTGGCTGTAGTCTGATTGCAGAACTGGTGGGGAAATTTTGAAAAATGTCCCTTTCTTGAATTGGATACAGCAGGAAAGCAGAAGACCAATGTTAAAAAAGTTTAGGTCTCCATTGAATAAGGAATCTCAATGAATTTCAACACAGAGTTTCTTTTGCATTCTTCTGTTGGGGATGTAGAGTCAGAGGGATGTAATTTGCCTGCTAGCAGAAACAACATTCACCCAAAGTTGTCAATCCATGAGGATTCTATTCTATTGTACATAGGTTCTTAGACTCACTTTAATATTCGAGTATCTTCCAGCAGTGCATTAAGTAACATGACTAACATCTGTCATATGGATACATTCTTTCTCGCATCCTTCCCCAGAATTGTGTGTAATGTTTTGTTTGGGTAGACTTTTTTTATGTACACGTTGCTATTTGTTTATATTAGAGGAAACAAGTCAAAGAAGTTCACCTTGCTCTTGCAACAGAAGGTAGTGAGGTTTCCGATGGTCCTTCGTTTGTGGGGATGTTCTTTCCAGAGTATGAGACTAGCCCCTGAGAAAGCTCTGCCTCCTGCACAGATGAGTTTCACCTTGTGTAGAAAGTTCCAGTGGGCCTGAGGAACAGAGTTGTTGACCACGATCCTCATCCTGGAGTTTTAGTAGGCTTGGGCCCAGGACACTGAGGGTACATCTGCACCTGAATAACTTCAAGACCCATGGCATTGTTGTGGCTGGCCTGGGTCAGCTGGCTCAGGCTTGTGGAGCTCAGGCTGTGGGGGCTAAAATTGCTGTGCAAACCCACGTAGCCGAGGACGTGTGCCAAAATGCTGCATTGCTGTAGTCTAGACAAGAGGTGACAAAAGCATGTAAAACTGAGGCCAGATCATTGTCTGCCAGAACGGGCAACTGCCATTAGAACTCCCCTCTGGAGCCTCACCCTCTACAGCACAGAGGGAGAAGCAGGGTAAGGCACTGCACAGTCTTGTGCTGCTTTGGTCCATAGTTTAGTGTATCTGGGTGAGAATCTGGTGATGACCCACTAGCCCCCTTGTTTCACCCATTCCCATCCACCCACTCCAAATCTTCAAAGCCTGAATCCCACGGAGTCAGTATGTTGAGTAGGTGGCACTCCCATGTTCTGTGCCCCCGAGCTGGTATCCATGGTAACAGGCCACCCTACACTCATGGAGGAGATGACAGGAGCCTTAGTCTGTCACAGAGTTTAAGCTCTGTAATTCCCATGGTTTTTAATGGGAATTATGCTGCTAAAAAAATCCCTTTAGCAACAATGTAAAAATTAAGACTCAAATTCTGTTCTTTCATGCTTGTAGTGAATACAACCTTCTGTATTGTTCTCGCTCTCTAGTAGGAATTCCATGCACACACGTACAGCAGAATATTGGAGCAGACAGATGCAATATAGATCAAAAAGCATACTCTTGCCTTCAATTTTTACAGAACGTAAGGGGTAAAGAACCAAATTCTGCACTGACAGGTGACTATGCATGCCCAGAGACAGAAATGGCCCCTTAAATGCTTTCTGTCGACCCTCCAGCACACCATTCTACATTCATGGATGGAATAAGAAACACTGCTGCCATTTCTGTCATTCTGTCTTGTTCTTTTACAGCAAAAACCTTTCGGTTGTGGGACTTGTAAATTCTGCCTCCTTTCACTACTTGACATTATTTCTCCTTTGCGCCTTTTCTGATAGACTAAGATTTGATTTCCCTCCCTCTCCTCTGTAGACTTTCCCTCCTAACTTCACTCCCACAGTGGCTCACTCACCTTTCTTCTAGGGTTGCCAACCCTCCAGGATTGGCCTGGAGTCTCCCGGAATTGGCATCGATCTCCCCATGACTATTGAAAGCAATCCAGGAGATTTTAATAGGATATTTTAAGGAAGTGACATTACGTCATGTTGGGGGAAAAAAATAATAATAAAAAAAAATTAATGGAGATATCCCATCTCCTAGAACTGGAAGGGACCTTGAAAGGTCATCAAGTCCAGCCCCCTGCCTTCACTAGCAGGGCCAAGTACTGATTTTGCCCCAGATCCCCAAGTGGCCCCCTCAAGGATTGAACTCACAACCCTGGGTTTAGCAGGCCAATGCTCAAACCACTCAGCTATCCCCCCCTGAGTGTGACACCCCCCCTTATAAATTAAAAACACTTTTTTATATATTTAACACTATTATAAATGCTGGAGGCAAAGCAGGGTTTGAAGTGGAGGCTTACAGCTCGCGACCCCCAGTAATAACCTCGTGACTCCCTGAGTGGTCCCGACCCCCAGCTTGAGACCCCCTGGGCTAATTTAATTTTAGCACCCTGTGTCCATTCACATGCATGTGCTATTTTGAGCATTTCCGTTTTCACAACATATGCTCATCCCAGATTCTGGAACAAGCTCAAATGCTCAGTTCGTGGACATAAGCTATACTCAGCACCGTATTATTGCCTAGGCCGACAAGGCCTAAGCCTAGGGCGGTAAATTTGCTCCCCTCCGCGCCCCGCCGCCCTGCTCCAGCTCACCTCCTCCTCCTCTGCAAGCGCGCCGCCGCGTCCTGTTTCTCTCCCCTCCCAGCACTTGCACCGCGAAACAGCTGTTTCGCGGGGCAGGGAGGGAGGGGGAACTCCGCGTGCTGGGGGAAGAGGCAGGGCCGGGGGCGGGGATTTGGGGAAGGGATCCAATAGGGGAAGGGAGGGGGGCAGAGTTGGGGTGGGGACTTTAGGGAGGGGGTTGGAATGGGGGCGGGGAAAGGGCGGAGTCGGGGCGGGGCCCGGGCAGCAATTATTTCCCGGCCTAGGGGCAGCAAAATTATTAATCCGCCACTGGCTATACTAAGGACAAACCCACAGTAACCATCTCCAGTTTGTGAGGTCCCCATGGAGCCAGTCTCTAGGAAACAGATACATTCATGGAGGTTAAGTCCATTAATGGCTATTAGCCAGGATGGGTAAGGAATGGGAAGAGACTGTCTAGGAAAGAGTATGGCAGAAAGGGATCTAGGGGTTATAGTGGACCACAAGCTAAATATGGGTCAACAGTGTGATGCTATTGCAAAAAAAGCAAATGTGATTCTGGGATGCATTAACAGGTATGTTGTGAGCAAGACACGAGAAGTCATTCTTCCGCTCTACTCTGCTCTGGTTAGGCCTCAGCTGGAGTATTGTGTCCAGTTCTGGGCACCGCATTTCAAGAAAGATGTGGAGAAATTGGAGAGGGTCCAGAGAAGAGCAACAAGAATGATTAAAGGTCTCGAGAACATGACCTATGAAGGAAGGCTGAAAGGATTGGGTTTGTTTAGTTTGGAAAAGAGAAGACCGAGAAGGGGACATGATAGCAGTTTTCAGGTATCTAAAAGGGTGTCCTAAGGAGGAGGGAGAAAACTTGTTCACCTTAGCCTCTAAGGATAGAACAAGAAGCAATGGGCTTAAACTGCAGCAAGGGAGGTTTAGGTTGGACATTAGGAAAGAGTCTATGAATCTATGAATCTATATGAGTCAAGGAAGCCAGCAGAGTATCAGAAACCTGGAAAAATCTTTGACTGGATGGGCTCAGGCGTTTGGTCACAAGCTGAGGTGGTTCAAAAGTTTTGGATTTTTTTTAAGCAGAATTTTTTTATTGTTTCTTTAAACAATCAAACACAGCAAGCAGCAAATATTTGGCCACACACTTCTGAAACCCCAAACCATGTTCAGGTTTTGGCAGACTAATTTCAGCTTTTCAATTAAAAAAACCACAACAAATTTTGAAGGAAAGCAGAATTGTCTGTGATTTTTTCTGCTTTTTAAAAACCCCTAGTTTTCGATCCAAAAAAAGTTTTGATGGAAAATATTTGTCCAACCCTTTTAATGAGCTTTAGTGCCTTTTAGCACTAGCTAATGCTGAGAACCAGTGATACCCTGTAAAGGTAACTTGAAAAGAAGTTTTCTCAAAACTGGGTTTGTGCCAAGATGCGGAAGGTTTTTAAATGTTTATTTTTCCCAAGGCTGCCCGGGACGGGGGCAAGTGGGGCAATTTGCCCTGGGCCCTGCAGGGGCCCCCATGAGAATATAGTATTCTGTAGTATTGCAACTTTTTTTTATGGAAGGGGCCCCCGAAATTGCTTTGCCCCAGGCCCCCTGAATCCTCTGGGCGGCCCTGAGTATTTATTAACATTATACAGTACATTTTTTAAACAATTACTGTAATATACAAACAAAAAGTATATCTAGGTTTAAAGAACTGACCTACTTCAATGATTTTTGGTAAGGGTCGTGAGAACATATTTTGATTTTTGATAAGGGGTGCGAGAACATATTTTGAGAACCAAAGGGATGCAGGCTGCAGTAAAGGTTAAGAACCACTGCCTTAGAGAAACAAAATGCATAATGCTATCACTATGGAACATGAGGAAAGCGGTGATCTCTTGGGTGACTAAGACCTAAATCAGAAGCAGTGTGATCTAGTACTTAGGGACTGGGAGTTAGGAGTCCTGAATTCTAGCTTTGTTTCCTTGGGCAAAGGAACTTAACTGCCCTGTGCCTCAGTTTCGCCATCTGTAAAATGCGGATAATGATACTCTCCCACCTTTGTGATCTGCTTTGAGATTGGCTGAAGAGAAGTGGTGTATAAGTGGCAAATATTTCTATTATATAGAGGGCTTTAAAAATTACCAATGACACTTCAGTTTGCACTCAGAATAAAAGTGGTGCAAATTAAGGCATGGAACCAAAAAGAGCAGTTCATGAAATAGGTAAAATGTGTTCTGCTTAACTTTCACCCATCACCATAGTATTTTGCCCTGCCATTTTATCTAAGTATTGGGAAGTAAGCTGTTGTGTTCTGCACTCACTGAAATTTTCAGATGTTTGTTAATTAGAGAGCATTACGGTAATCTTATCTAAAATGCACTTTAGCTGACATGAACAAGAGTAATATTGTTAAACAATTGAAAAATTGCTGTGTATACATTAATTTCAGACAGTATGCACATTATTTTAAAAACCTCCCAGTTCCGGAAAAGAAGATTACATGGAAGATTATTCAGCACAGAGATGAATGATGTTTCCTTTCTGCTTTTGACATGTACAAAAAAAATTAGACATTAGAAAAATATAAAGTCAACTGACACTTGAATGATATGCTGTAAAATCTCATTTAGGAGAGTTCCCCAAGTGGATAATACCTGGCTACAGACTAATTTCCAGGCTGTGGGTGTGATAATTGGGATATTGCCCTACCAAAGGGGACAGAGCATTTCTGGTGCTGGGAAGATAGAAAAGGCTGAGACTGCTAGAAATTCCCAGTTTGCCTTCCCCTTTTCAGGAGTGTTGCTTTCACCTACCTGCAGTTGGCGGAGTTCAAGTGGCAACTATTTCAGTCTTTCACAAATCCATGACTGGTCTATTGCTGTTTGCCCTTCCAAGAGTTTATGATAGGCTGAAAGCTGTCAGATGATAAGATTTTAATTTTAGTGCTTAGCATCCTGTGACGGGGCAGCCCTGCCCCGCACTAGCCCCAGCGGCGTCAGACCAGTAGCTCTGACGGAGGAAGTCCCGCCCCATTCGTACTGGGCATGCTCTTAATGCTCAGGGAGTATAAAAGGAGGGAACTCAGCTCAGTCTGGGCTGGTGGCCGCAGGGGAAGGACCTAACTGGGAAGCTCCTGCAGAGGACCAGCCAACACTCTTGAAGCTGCTGGGAACAGAGGCTTCAACGGGCTGGCACGAACCCCTACTGCAGGAGGAGCCAGGGGAAGCGATGGACCCGGAGAACCCTGGGACTCGTGGGAGACCCCAACTCCCAAGCCGGTAGGAAGTGACCGCGGGGGGGCGTGACGGACTGGTACCTTGCCCCCAGTAAGCCTCAGTGTGTTTCGGTAGGACCCCCCCGCTGAGCCAGTAGTAAGGTCCTACGGCCCTACAATGAGGGCTACTTTTATGGACTCTGGCCCCTAGGCCGTGCTGTCCTGCAACCAGGGGCAATTCTATGGACTCTGGCCCCTAGGCCGTGCTGCCCTGCAACCAGGGGCAATTCTATGGACTCTGGCCCCTAGGCCGTGCCGCCCTGTAATGAGGAGCGTAAACCCTCACACATCCCTTTATTCAAGTCCATTCACAAGTGCCTATTAAAATTCTTGTCTTTCAAGACTGCATTCCTCATGGCTATCTGTTCTTTTTGGAGAATCACTGAGTTCTAAGCTTTGGCAGTTGATCAGAAGATTCTCTAGTTTCAGACTTTGCTATATACAGATTGATTTCTCTGCCAGTCTTTCCCCCTCACCTGCCTTATCTATCTGTCTTCGTTATTTACTTTCAAAGTTAGGCTATTTCAGATTACAGACTGACTATCAAGAGGTGACTCAGCTTCTGCATTGTGGGTATGAAGGAGTTCCTTAAAGCATCCGTCCTTTTTGTTGCTGTTAGAGGTAAATGCAAAGGTAATGAACAGCATTTGTAGGTAGTTTGTGTACAAATGGACTGTAAGGCTTATTAACCTTCACTGTGTACATGAGAGTCTCGATTCTTTGGAGCCATACAACAAGAACTGTGGCTTCACGTACAGCCTGTATTTGTCCAGTTCTCTTGAAGGAGATTTACTGAGCTGCTTTCTTCAGACTATCCAAAAACATTATTTGGGTTTGCAGTCTATACACCTAGTAGCTGAGTAATGGAGCTGCCTATGGTTTATACCATATAAATAAATATGAAACAATAATTCCATAACTTAGTTTCCACCAGTTGATCTCTGGTGGCATCTGAGTGCCTCATAATCCTTAATGTCGTCCCCATCAAAACAAGTAAAAAGTGCTGTTATCTCCATTTTACTTGTGGGCACTGAGGCACGCAGTAGATGAATTGCTCCAAGTCTCACAGGAAGCCTGTGGCAGAGCAGGGAATTGAATGCTGGTCTGCCAAGTCTCAAGCTTGTTCCCTACCCACTGGACCATCCTTCCTCTTTCATATGTCACTCATGTAAGTGGCAGCCAATCCTGGGCAAGGATTTTTCATACCCAAGTCCCCCTCTTCTTCCTGCAGACAAGGAATCTTCCTCCAGTTGTTTTCTTATGTCGCATTGCAGCAGTTGTACCAGCCAACATCTTTTTGAGGTGCTGTCTTCTTCTCCAAGCCTCTCACAGCTCTGGAGTCCTCTTGGAATATCTAGTAAATCTCTTTGAGATCTACTGATGAAAAGCACTAGGTAGAAAGCTAGGTGGTATTATTATTATTCGAGAAGATGACACCCAAAGACCTCTTTAGAAAACTGAGGGCACAACATTCCCCATATGTCCCCCCCCCCCACCTTAGCTAAACTGGGCAGAATGAGATCAGAAGCAGTGGCGGATTAGGTGCTTGCACCATGCTTTGGCAGGCCCCCATTATTATTGGAAATTAGAGGAGTCTACCCCTGGAGGATCAAGATATCTGTGAAAACCCATTAAATTTAAGGTGAGCCCTAAGACACGATTCACATGGAGGTGGGACATTCAATTTCTTCTTGCCGTCTCAGCTGGGGATGCCCTCTCTGGATCAAACTGAGTGTTTATGTCCTCTTTGCTTTTCTTGTTGGGGGAAATTCATTCACCTCTCCTCCAGGGAACATCCAAAGTAGGACCGCTTCTTTCTTTGGGGTCCTTGGCTGTTCTTTCCATCATTTCCAGGGATCTCTTCTCTGCCTCCTGACACAGAGATCCACCTTCTCACTCTTCTTTTTGGACAGGGTCTCTTCAGAGGAAGAAGAATGTGAACCAGTCTCAGATCCTGCACTTTCTTTCCTCCTTGAAATTCTCAGGAGAGACTCTCCAGAGGAATGGGCTTATCTTAGTCTCCCATCTCACTCACTTTAGGGCACAAATCCCTAGGAAACAAAGCCATTTTTCCCCAAGGGAGGGCTCATTAAATCAATTGCTTGTTGTGGATCCCTCCATCATTTAATGGTCAAAGTGGGCCCTATGCTTTTGACAACTAAAAAATATGCTGTAGTTCAAAGTGGAATGGCCTGTGTTATTTCGGGGGGGAGGGGGGGTCAGACTAGATGATCACAGTGGTCCCTTCTGGCCGTAGAATATATGAATCTCTGAATAATCTTGCACACAGCCCTGAGAGAGTTCTCGCAGAAGGAAACCTCTCTATCTACCCCAGCCTCACATTTGATCAGACATAAAACTCATGAGTGCAGGGGAACTGGACTAGATGACTTCTTGAAGTCCCTTCCAGTCCTATGATTTTATGATTCATACACCTCATTTTTTGAGCATCTTCTGTTACTTTTCTGTTTCCTGTTTATGTGGTTCCTATTTTGATATCATCGCTACGATGTGATGCCTGTTCTGTTCATTCTCACTAAAGCACCTGGCACTGGCTCCTGTTGGTAGACAGGATACTGAGCTAGATGGACTATTGGTCTGACCCAGTATGGCTGTTCTTAAGTTCTCACTAAACCATCTTTTGTTTTACATTATCCTGGAGGAGCATTGCCTATTGCTAAAGGGAAAAGTAGCATAACATTATCTGTCCCATAGATGCTACATGAAATTCTAATAAACTATGAGGGGAAAAATTGTTTAAGCCTTTTTTATTTTTTGAAAGAGAAGAGGTCGACTGGTGAAGACCTAGGACCTTTGGCTTATCTTGGTGTGAAAACATTTAATAATTGCTTTAAGGACTTTTGCATACTTGGCAATAAAAAAGTTAAGTCATGTTTCCTGAAACAAACCACAGAAATGCATGTCCGATATTGAGGCTTGATGAACTGTAGTATATCCTAATTATAAAAGAAATATTTAGGCCCCAGTCCTGCAAAGAGTTAAGCACATGCTTAACTGTGCACTTAGTAGCTAGCCCCATTTTGGGATTACTCACAGAAAATAAAGTTAAGCATGTGCTTAAGGCTTTTCAGGACTGAAGCCTTGTACTCCAAATTAAATCACTTATTCAGCATTGTAATAAAGCAAATGTGTTTGGCTAAGGTGCAACTGTTTGGCTGAGCCACCTTTTGCCATGCTGGCTGAGAATTTGTGTAACCCCCACCTTCCTATGGAATTTAGCATTGCTGTCATCTTGGTAATTGAATTCCTATGATCTCTCTGGATCTTCACTACAATATAACCTATGAACAGTCTCCAGATCTGTGTAAAGAACTTCTAAGATCTATTTTTTTATATCGAAGTTTCTTGCATTATGGGTTTTTCAGTTCTTTATCAATCAACCTTTGGAAAGAATTATGGTGGCAGCTCTGCACCACCCCATACTCAGAGTAAGTTATAAAGACTGTTGCCCAGAATAATTATTTGTATGTCTGATTTTTGTTGCCCTTCTCTGGACATTTGTTATTCCTTCTATGTCCTTTTTGAGATTGTCTGACCAGAACGAAACAGAGTATTCAAGTGAAGCATTATTCTGTAATACAGTATGTTTGTATTATTCTTTAACTCTCTCATATGTGTTAAGAGGCAGAGTATAAGGGAGTATAATGGAGTTGAGACAGGTTGGATTGTGACTTACAATAGGAACTGCTATTGACTTTTAGGTGGTGTCCACTGGAAATAGTTATTATAATTGTACCCAATTTCCATATGGGTAACCTGAGTCACAGAGAAGTTGTGAGTTGCTTTAGATCAGAGCAAGTGAAAAGACTGTCTCGGTAAAAGAATCCAGTAGTCTTGGCTCCCAGTCCCCACCTGTAGCTGCTACCAATGATAGTCCTACTATTATGGGAATAAATTTCTAATTCACACAGAAAAGCTGTGTTAAAATGATTTAAAGGGTTTTCCTCATTGCAACAAAAACCTGGAAATGAACAGTAAAATGTAAAACTCTTCATTACCAATCTCTCTTTGTCTCAAGTGTTTCATGGTTCTCATAATAAGGGATAATTGTACATACCTGAACTGTATACTGCAGTGTGTAGGCACAAAATGTAGCTTACAAGAGCTTCAATCTTTGCTCTGATTTTAAAATAAAGCACTGACTTTTTTGTTAGTTTTGTGACTAAATATTCAGATATGAACGTGGGTGTTAGAGGTTCCCAATAATAGGAATATGTTGCCATAGACACATCTTTTAAGTATGCCAGCAGAATATTATTGTGCAATGTTGAACCTCAGTAAAGTTGTATTTCACCAAGGCCTGAGATTATCTGGTTGCAAAAAATTAATTACAAATTTGGCTTTCAGTGAGTAAGAGGTCCTATGATGTTGGTTTTTAAAATATTTGGAACATTATATGAATGATCTAGTGCCGAATGGTATCAGAAAGTGGAGGAATTTTTTTATTTATGGGTCAGAGTCCTCAAAGGGATAATGAGCAATTTAAAAAAAAATCTTAATTTTAGCAAATGGCTAAAATTTCTAATCATTACTTATCTACTTTTGAATTTTAGCACTTTAGTCACAATTGTAGAATTTCTATATCCAGAAAAAGTTGGCACCAAATTCCTCTATTTATAGAGAAGCATAGAGCAAGAAATAGACAATAACATAAATCAAGATTTATGTAGTCATGGTTTTACAAAAGTTAGTAATAACTAATCAATTGCAGGCATATCCAGCATGTTTCACTGCTGTGATTTGTCATTTGGTTTGGCAGAAGACTCATATATATTTTTCAGGGCTGATGCCCAATTCTTTAGTGGTCACTGATTAAATTGGTAATTAATTGGAAACCAATAATAGAAAGAGCTGGTAATGGTAGGGTTCTAGTAGCGGAATCAGACATAAGAGAATCAAGATTATCAAGTTCAATATCTGGTTAGGAACCGCAGTGTACACAACAATGACACTCTCACTGAGTGCGCAGGAAAGCTTTAACCACTCTTATTAGCACAATTACTAAAGGCACAAAATCTTCAAACCACATAAAAAGATAGCAAAAATACAGAGTTAAAGTAGTAGCTTGTATCCGTCCTCCTATATCCTTTCTTGAGGATCTTGTGGAAAGAGACAATGAATGATCCCGATGGTCCAGAACACTCTTTACACAGTGATCTGGTCTATTATAGAGCCCAGGGACTGTCATGAATATTCATACAAATCCCCAACCTCCCTTGCCCATATTTAACTAAGGGTGTCCTTATCATGTAGGTTGGTGTATTAATGAATTTAGCTTATTACCATATACCTCAATATGTTGCCAAGGCAAGTTCGTGTTAATCATCTGCCAACATATTAGCCTAGACTGTCCCAGCCTAGTATCTGTTCAATGTTCCTGTAGTTACCTGACACCATTTTGTACAGACTCCCTCCTTAAACACACTATTCCCAGTTCCCCAAAACTCAGAGTGATCGTTGGGCCACTTATTTGTGCTGAAGTTCATAGACCTCAAAGCCTTATGCTAACTGCTTAAGTGAATGCCTTATAGGGTACCGGCCTGTAGGTTCCTTGCATAACTGCTAAGTAAAGTAAAATGATAAAGATAGCTCTATGCCCTACAAAGCAGAAGGGACCATTATGATTATCTATTCTGAACTCCTGCAAAACAGAAGCCACAGAATTTCATCCAGTGATGTCTACGTCTAGCCCAATAACTTCTGGTTGAACGAGACAGTATCCTTTAGAAAGTCATGCACCCTTGATTTAAGGATTATTGACCTACGGTGGCAATCTAGTGATTACAACACTAAAAGGCTACCCGTGCCATGAAATTTTCTTTATGGATAAGAAAAAATATTTGCATTTATTGGACAAAGGATCACAGCCTGGTCCTGATCCTACAATGGGTAGTGTGCTGGCATACCCACATAGCCCCATTGAAATCAGCAGGGAGTGGTCTACCTATGCATTAAGTATTGCGGGATCGAGCCTAATTCTGTTTGGACAAAGTTTTTGAGGAGCATTGTATAGAACAGTATTTATTAACAAGTACATTTTGGAACCATAATTTAGGAAAACGTGTGTGCATGCATATACAGACAGTTCCATTAACCATTTAATTAAAAACTCTGCTACATCATGTGTTTTTGTGGAAGGCCAAGGGTCAAAAGTAGGAAGATGAGCTCCTCTGCTGTCTTGGTTAGGAGGAAAATATTTTCTGTGGGTGTGGCTGTGTGTGAATTTATTTTATTTATTTATTTTTATTTCACTTATTTTGGTCTCTTATGACTCAGAATCAAAATGATCAGGGTTCAGAATTACCAGCTGTATTCTCTCTTCCAGAGCAGAGAGAGGCTAATGCAAATTTACTGCTCTGTTTTCTAGACATGATTCATCTCTCACAACAGATCCTCCAAACCTCCCTCTTTCTGAAAGGAAAGAAACCTTTTTATAGTCCCAATGGGCATGGCTTGCTGAGTCACTAACAAACTATTCTCAGTATCCTTTCCCCAATTCTTTTAGCTAAACATAAGTGGGAAGATCTCCTGCCCTCCAACTCTTCAGCTGTTCCTCTACCAGAGACCCACACAATCTAGCTATCATCTAGATCAGGATCAAACTCTCTGGGAGGAGAAGCTGGTTTTCTGGGCAGCCACCAGTAGCCTGTATATTAAGCTTATGTATAGAAATCAGGGATGTGATGAATCTTAGTTGGATTAGATTTGTACAGGAATCCACGTTCAGTACAATTAGTTGGAATTGTTCAGATAGCATTCTGAAAAAATACCGTTATCTGACAATTATGTGATGCGCTGATGAAATAATATGTCCAATGAGCCTGCTCCTTTGATTGGACAACCATCATTCACAAGCAGCTAGTAAGGCATATTTTGACATGTGGATTCCAGTTTGAATCTGTTTGGGAAGCGATGAGTGATGAAGCAAAAAATCATAGAAATGTAGGACTGGAAAATAGGTCCTCTAGTCCAGTCCCTGCACAGAGGCAGGGCTAAGTTTTTTCTAAACTACCCTTGACAGGTGTTTGTCTAACCTTTTATTAAAAATCTCCAATGACAGATTCCACAATCTCCCTACGTAAATTCTGCCAGTGCATAAGTACCATGACAGTTAGGAAGTTTTTCCTAATGTCCAACCTAAATCCTGCTTGCTGCAATTTAAGCCCATTGCTTCTTCTCCTGTCCTCAGTGGATAAGGAGAATAATTGATCACCCTCTTCTTTATTACAATCTTTTATGTATTTGAAAATGCTTATCATGTCCTCAGTCTTCCCTTCTCCAGACTAAACAAACCCAATTTTTTCAACCATTCCTCATAGGTCACGTTGTCTAGACCTTTAATTATTTTGTTGCTCTTCTCTGGACATTCTTCAACTTGTCCACATCTTTCCCAGAGTGTGGTGCCCAGAACTGGACACTATACTCTAGCTGAAGCCTTGTCAGTGCTGAGTAGAGTAGATAAATTACTTCTCATATCTCAGTTACAATACTACTGCTAATATATCTCAAAATGATGTTCACTATTTTTTTGCAACAGTTTTTTACATTGTTGACTCATATTTAGTTTGTGATCAACTACAACCCCCAGATCCCTTTCTGAAGTACTCCTTCATAGGCAGTCATTTGCCATTTTTTATGTGTACAATTCATTATTCCTTCCTAAGTGGAGTACTTTGCATTCATCCTTAGTGACTGTCATCCTATTTATTTCAGATCACTTTTCCAATTTGTCAAGATCATTTTTAATTCTAATTGTCCTCCAAAGCGCTTCCAACCCCTCCCAGCCTGGTATCATCCACAAACTTTATAAGTGTACTCTATGCCATTATCCAAATAATTTATGAAGATATTGAATAGAGCTGGACCCAGGACAGATCTCTGTGGGACCTCACTCAATATGCCCTTCCAGCTTGATTGTGAACCATAGATAACTGCTTAGAAAACCATGCTCAGAGTAGTTGTGCACTGTAGTGGTGCAGACCCACCACCTCTGGCCTCCTGCTGGCCATTCTGAAGTTAGCTCAAGTCCTTCCGCAGGGCACCCTTCTCCGGTGCTGTCTCGCTCAGCATTACTCCCGCTTTGCTGTCTCCATCACTCTGTGACCCGCGTCGCTCCCCGGACTGTGGCGTCCTCTCCGCTGTCTCCCCCACCTTTCAGGGAAACTGGCAGTTTATAGTTCTGCCACTCGCAGTGGCTTGCTGCACTCACCAGTCTAGTAGTCCCTTGCTCCAGGGGCAAACTGCAGTCTGTGTTGGTCACTTCCCTCAGGGCAAGTGGGAGCAGCCCTAGCACCTTATCTGTCCTTCCTCCAGGGCCTCAGTCTGGCAGCGATCAGCCAGAAGCTCCTTGTGCTCTGCTACCCTGCCCATCACTGCTCTAGTCATGGTGCTCCTAGGCAGCCAGTCCTTCTCCCTAGCAGGCTAGGAAGAGACTCTCTCTGCTCTATTGAGTAGGCCTTTATATATGGCCCCTTCTGGCCCTGATTGGCTGCTGCAACAAGCCACCTCCCGATTGGCTTGCTTAGTGAGCCCTCCTCTAATTGCTTTAACCCTTCCTCTTCCTGGTGTGGGGCAACTGCCCCACTGTATGCACACAGCTCATAGTAGGTTCATCTAGGCTATATTTCCCTGGTTTGTTTATGAGATTGTCATATGAGACAATATCAAAATCCTCACTAAAGCCGAAATATATCTACTACTTCCCCCTAACCACGAGGCTTGTTACCCCGTCAAAGAAAGATATTAGGTTGGTTTGACATGATTTGTACTTGACAAATCCATGTTGACTGTTACTAATCACATCATTATCTTCTAGATGGTTACAAATTGCTTGTTTGATTATTTGCTCCATTATCTTTCTGGGTACCATAGTTAAGTTGACTGGTCTGTAATTTCCTGGGTTGTCCTTGTTTCCCTTTTTAGAGATAGTTACACTTTCTAGTCCTCTGGGATCTCTCCCATTCTCCACAAGTTTTCAAAGATAATCGCTAATGGCTCAGAAATCTCTTCAGCTAGTTCCTTAATTATTCTAGGGTGTATTCTATCAGGTTCTGCCAACTGGAAGACATCTAATTTGTCTAAGTAATTCTTAACTTGTTCTTTCCTTGTGTTAGCCTCAGATCTTACCCTATTTACACTGATGTTCACTATGTCAGTCGTCCAACCACTGCTAACCTTTCTGGTGAAAACTGAAACAAAAAGGCCATTGCTGCATTTTCTGTTATTGTCTTTCCCTTTTCATTGAATAATGGGATTCCTCTCTGTCCTTGGGCTTCCTCTAGTGTATTCTAATATATTTTCAAAATGTTTTCTTGTTACTCTGTGTCCATAGGTAGTTTAATCTTGTTTTGTGCCTTGTCCTTTCTAATTTTGTCCCTATATGCTTGTGTTGTAGTAAAAACTGATGATAAATTGTCACAATGACTGACTACTCCATGTCTACCATGAGAAAGCAAGTGGAAATCAGACACCCTCAGTCTCATCAAGATAGTGTGCTAAAGATTATCTGGGAGCACTATGCTTTTAAAAACGGTAGTCCAAACCCAAATGTACACATTATTGCAGAAATTTGTTTTACATTAAAGAAAATGGGTGAAATCCTGGCCCAATTGAAGTCAATGGGATTCTTTTGTCATTGACTCCATAGACTCCAGGGGAGCCAGGATTTCACCCAATATATAGCATTTTATTTTTAGCGTGCTGAATACTGTAGGCCAGATTGGGATCTCTTACACTGCTAGAACTGTAGTAACTCCACTGAAGTCAAAACAGTTACTCATGTTGTGACTGAGAATAGAGTTTGGCCCAGTTTTCCTGGGTTTTTTCTATTTTGTTGGCTACTATATGAAATGGGTATGCTGTGACTTCTCTCGGTCAAAGAGAGTGTTAGCAGCAAGACTTAAATAAAGTATTAAGGGAACAGGAACATTTCCCTCTCAGATCAGTATGGCTGTAGTCAAGGTTTGTATTCTGCTCTCTGCATGCACACGTTCCCCAGTCTTGTCCTGCATGTAAGGAGAGTAGGATACTAAACTCGGGTACTACAGTATAGATCTCAGACAAGAATTTTGACCACAGGGGTAATAAACTATTTACAGATCATCTTGTAACCAAATAAGTTACCAAATGTATTGAGGATTTGTTGGAGGTTAGGGAGACAGGGTTATTAAAGCTGGTCAGCTTTAGTAAAATGTCATTAGGGTATAGCAGTAATTTGCAGTTTAAAGTCTCTTTCAATTCCAGATGTTCCTTGTTATTGTCGGGTCCTCATTCCATTTAACTCTAGAGAATACTGAAGAGGGGAGAGAGAGCAACTTTGCGGATAAGAGTGCAGGCATTTATTGCTACTAGAAATTTACTGTGCAGTGCTTAATATTTAAAAATATACCATTTTAACCTGCTGCTAGAGGTTGATTATTAGAGCTATTAAAAATTTTTTTGCTGGAACAATTCTCAAATGGAAAATGAAGTTCAATCTAAATCGAAATGTTTCATGGAAATGTGTCAATTTCAACGAAATTTTAGATGTGAAAATGTCAAAATGAATTTCATCTTTCTTGTTTCTTTTCTATAATGTTGATTAAAGTAAAAATGTTTCATGTTGACTTTGTTTTTGAATAATGTCATTTAAACCATGACCCTTGGTAAATTGTTCCAGTGATTAATTACACTCACTGTTAAACATTTATGCCTTATTTCAAGTCTGGATTTGTCTAGCTTCAGCTTCCAGCCATTGGATCATGTTCTACCTTTCTCTGCTAGATTGAAGAGTCTATTATTAAAAATTTGTTCCCCATGTAGGTACATATAGACTGTAATCAAGTCATTCCTTAATCTTCTCTTTGGCCTGGTCCACACTAACCCCCCACTTCGGACTAAGGTACTTAGTCCGAACTTACCGCGGGTCCAGACCCGGCAGGCAGGCTCCCCTGTCTATGCCACATACTCCTCTCGCTGAGCTGGAGTACCGGCGTCGACGGCAAGCACTTCCGGGATCGATTTATCGCATCTAGACAAGATGCGATAAATCGATCCCAGAAGATCGATCGCTTACATCCGGACCAGGAAGTAAGTATAGATGTACCCTTTGTTAAGCTAAATACATTAAGCTTCTCACGTTTATCACTATAAATCCACTTTCTTGCCTATATTGCGAATTAAAAAAAAATTAAAACATTAAACAAAAAATTAGCTAAGTTTAAAATTTTAAGGCTAGAAGGGACCATTAGACCATCTAATTTGATCTCCTGTATATCACAGGCCATTCAATTTCATTCAGTTACCCTGGTATTGAGCCCAATAACTTGTTTTTCTAAAGCGTATCTTCCAGAAAGGTATCCAATCTTGATTTGAGGACTTCAAGAGATGGAAAAATCTACCACTTCCCTTTGTAGTTTGTTCCAGTTGTTAATCATCCAAAAGTTTAAATGTTGTGCAGACTTGATTTAGTTTTTCAAGTACTGATAAAATTTAGACTGTAGTTTCAGAATAATTTGTTACATATCTTGTTACCTAGATTTATGGTTGGTATTCACTGACATTTAAGGCTGATAATTGGTGTCCAATGAATCCAAAGCAATGCGACATCCAAAATAGAAACTGGGGCAAAGTATTTCTTGGCTTATGGATGTTCATCCATTTCACTCTCCGCAGCCTGTACAACCTGTCACAGCTTTTCTCCTTAGGGGAAAATATCAGGTACACTTTTAAAAAACATGACCCTGTGTGTACGTGAAAGCATAGTGCACAAATTAGAATAGATGTTACACAACTTTATCTCATGTTTTTCACTTTGACATCAACTCCTTTTTTATTTGTTTCCTCCCCTAAAATTATTGTAGAAGGAGTAAAATACTAGCTCTTTGACATATACAGTGTTTTATCAAGTACAATACAAAATAAAACAGGTTCTTTATGCAGCTTTAGGATAACAATGGTTTGATTTTTTTTAAAATGTATTTATTGGAGGAAAAATACAGTCATTCTTAAAATAGAATTGTTGTAATTAAAAAATCAATGCAGTAGAACACTGGAGGTCTATTCCTCTTTCATTCACACTGTTACCATGGAAATATGGATGTTATGCTTAGCTAAACTAGTGCATTTATACTCCATAAACTAAAAGAGTAAAATGTTAATTCACAACTGTTGTATCAATGGCAAATCATAAAAAAAAATATACAAAATGTCTCCAGTATTTTGAAACCACCACAGAAAATCCAAATTTTATTTTTGACTAAATAATCATAGGTTTCTAACCATGTAGGTTTTCTGATGTCTCTCTCTTTCATTGGATTGACTCTCCGAAGGCCTGAACTCCTTAAGGGTCAAACTCTACTACTTAGCAGACATGCATATTAAAGTGAGTGCACAATATAAAGATCAGACTGTCTTGTTATAATGAGTAACAGAGGGTCCTGTGGCACCTTTAAGACTAACAGAAGTATTGGGAGCATAAGCTTTCGTGGGTAAGAACCTCACTTCTTCAGATGCAAGTAATGGAAATCTCCAGAGGCAGGTATAAATCAGTATGGAGATAACGAGGTTAGTTCAATCAGGGAGGGTGAGGTGCTCTGCTAGCAGTTGAGGTGTGAACACCAAGGGAGGAGAAACTGCTTCTGTAGTTGGATAGCTATTCACAGTCTTTGTTTAATCCTGATCTGATGGTGTCAAATTTGCAAATGAACTGGAGCTCAGCAGTTTCTCTTTGGAGTCTGGTCTTGAAGTTTTTTTGCTGTAAGATGGCTACCTTAACATCTGCTATTGTGTGGCCAGGGAGGTTGAAGTGTTCTCCTACAGGTTTTTGTATATTGCCATTCCTGATATCTGACTTGTGTCCATTTATCCTCTTGCATAGTGACTGTCCAGTTTGGCCAGTGTACATAGCAGAGGGGCATTGCTGGCACATGATGGCATATATAACATTGGTGGACGTGCAGGTGAATGAGCTGGTGATGTTGTAGCTGATCTGGTTAGGTCCTGTGATGGTGTTGCTGGTGTAGATATGTGGGCAGAGTTGGCATCGAGGTTTGTTGCATGGGTTGGTTCCTGAGTTAGAGTTGTTATGGTGCAGTGCGTGGTTGCTGGTGAGAATATGCTTAAGGTTGGCGAGTTGTCTGTGGGCAAGGACTGGCCTGCCTCCCAAGGTCTGTGAAAGTGAGGGATCATTGTCCAGGATGGGTTGTAGATCACTGATGATGCGTTGGAGAGGTTTAAGCAAAGACTGAATGGCTATACAACTACAGAAGCAGTTTCTCCTCCCTTGGTGTTCACACCTCAACTGCTAGCAGAGCACCTCACTCTCCCTGATTGAACTAACCTCGTTATCTCCATACTGATTTATACCTGCCTCTGGAGATTTCCATTACTTGCATCTGCAGAAGTGAGGTTCTTACCCACGAAAGCTTATGCTCCCAATACTTCTGTTGGTCTTAAAGGTGCCACAGGACCCTCTGTTGCTTTTTACAGATTCAGACTAACACGGCTACCCCTCTGATACTTGTTATAATGAGTTATGAAAATAAATCTTGTACATTCCTCTGTGTTCAGGAAAGCAACAACCCCTCTGCACACCATGCTGGATGGAGGAGCGTGTAACTTTTGGGAGTTGTGCTGATGGAGTTTATAACGGCCCATGCAGCTTCAAATGTTTTAGTGCTCTCTGAGGATGTTGGCCTTTGAATCTTTACCATGGATTTCCTTATGGTTATGGCCAGGAGCGGTGCCAGGGTTTTTGCTGCCCTAGGTGGCAGCGCTCCTCCTTTGAGCATTCGGCGGCCGGGGTCCTTCCGTTCTGCGTCTTCAGGGCACTTGGGTGGTGGGTCCCGGAGCAAGTGAAGGACCCACCGCCGAACTTCCACTGAAGACCCAGAGCAGAAGGACCCCCCGCTGCCGAATTTCCACCGAGGACAGCAAAATGCCGCCCCCCAAATCCTGCCGCTCTAGGCGACCGCCTAGGGTCACCTAGTGGAAACGCTGGCTCTGGTTATAGCCCCATATTGTAGTACAGGCTGGAAATCACTTAGGAAAGTTGATAGCATTACCAACAATGTTAGTGTTTTGCTAAATTCACCTAATTTGTGTAATTGACCTGCACAATGAACTTTCATTAAGAACCGGAACTTCAAAAGCAAGTGTTATGTGGCATTGAAATTATTTGTGAACCTGGGGATACATCCCTTTTAGAAGGCTATTGTCAGATCATAAATTCAGTGGGGAGACTGCTATTGTCCTTTAGTCACTGAATACAGTATGGACATGTGACGGCTGCCATAATAGGGATTAAATGGATGACCTCCAAAGCAAAAAACAGGAGTTACCATCGTGTGAACTGAAGAGCCAGGCTTTGTAAATACATGCTGACAAATGGATTGTAGATAGAGCTGGCCAAAAATTTTCAACCAAAACTTTTTCTCGATGAAATTGTAGATTTTGCAATGCCAAAACATTACATCAATTTGGGTTGATTTTGGCAGATTGTTTTGGTTAAGAAGAAGAAAATTAAATTAAAAAAAACTCTGGAAAAAAAATCAATGTTTTGTTTCAACATTTTTTGAAATGAGACATTTTTCATTTTTTCTTTAACTTTATTTTTTAAAATGATCAGTGTTTTAAAATGGTCAAAATCAAAACTGAACCTAAACCATTTTTTGGAGTTCTTGATTTACTGAACATTTTGAAAATAATTGTTTTCAATTTTACCAAAAACTAATTTTCGTATTATAATTTTGAATTGCCAGCAAACCAAAAAAATCCAGGATTTGTTCAGCTCTAGTTGATAGTACATACTGAGGGCCAAATGGGGCCATAAATTAGTGTTAGAAGCCTTCTTCAGGTGCCTTCCGAAGCCCCCTTCATTCTGGATCTCTGTTCCTTCTTTTTCATAGTTAAATTTTATAGCCTGCTGACACAAAGAGAAGCCCATTTCTGTTAAGTGAGTTGAAGACAGACATTGCTCAGGACCAGGACCACTATTTAAGACCAGGACATTGTTTATTTAAAACTTGGTTTTTGCTTCCATTTGCTTTCTTTAGATCTACCTATAAATGGATTTATGGCATTGTTTTGAAATTCTAACCACAAAGGCTTGGTTCATAAAAATACATATATTTTATAAAGAGAAACTGTTTCCAAGTATCAGAGGGGTAGCCGTGTTAGTCTGTATCTGTAAAAAGCGACAAAGAGTCCTGTGGCACCTTATAGACTAACAGACGATTGGCGCATAAGCTCCCACTTCGTCAGACGCATGTTTCCAAGTAGATTATGTTTTTCTCAAATATCCCATCAAACCCTTTCCCTTATACAACCACAGAGGACAGGAAACCAGTAAAATGGTGATCTAATCAAGAATGGGGTATTAAGTACTTGACAACCAGACAATTTTGTATTTATCAGATTCCAGAGGGGGAAAAAAAAGAACCAAAGCACTATTAGGGAAGGCTGTTGCTTAAGTTAAACCTGCCCAGGGAAAAGTCTTCGTTATTTACTGGCCTGAAATGCAAGAAGATATTTGCCATAGCAACCTTTACATAATAATGGCAGTGTGTCTGGAATGCCTTTATATTACTGAAGAGGGGTAACCTGTGAATAATTTATTCAGCCTCTCTCACTCACTCTCTCTGGAAATTTCAAGATCCACTCAGTTCAAAACACTATTTTAGCACCTCTGCTTGTCAGTTTCCCTTGCCTCACTATGGATTTATAACAGAGAATCTAAAAGCCCTGTCCTGCAAATACTTACTGTCACTACCACAATTAGTTCCAAGTGCTCAATAACAAATTTGTATTGAATCAGGCCACAGCCTAGTAGTTCCTGCAGCAAGATATGTTTTTCCATAAAAGCCCTGTGAATCCATGCTATGCTAGACCTGAAATCTGTAGCAAAGCACTGTTTTCTGCAACTCCTGCCCACTGACACTGACATGTTCAGCATGTTGAAGTTTCTGGAAAACAGTGTAAAACTAAATATATACTGTATGAATTATATAAACTTCTTTAGGTTTTAGTCTTAATTTTGAATTAATTGTATGCTTTTACCAGTTCAGTCACCGCAAGCATGTGATCTTGCACTATCATATCTCTAAAATATTAACACAGAGCTTGTTTCCCTGCTGGGTTACTCCAGTTTTACATGGGTAGGCTTCCATTGAAATCAATGGTGTTGCACTGGTGTAAAATTGGAGTCAGGCAGGGGAGTTGTTACAGTACTATAAAGTAGGTATTTGCAGTAGAGTTGATACACTAGTGTGAAACAGGAGTTACATAGGTGAAGCCGTGCTCTGAAAGTAGAATTGATCCAAGGAATGAAAACCACTACCTTTATGAGAGGAGACTCAAAGAGTTTGTCTTGTTTAGCCTAACCAAAAGAAGGCTGAGGGGAGATATGAATGATCTCTATAAATACATCAGAGGGATAAATACCAGGGAGGGAAAGGAGTTATTAAGTTAAGCGCCAATGTGGACGCAAGAACAAATGGATATAAACTGGCCATCAACAAATTGCGGCTGGAAATTAGGCAAAGATTTCTAACTATCAGGAACTTCTGGAACAGCCTTCCAAGGGGAGAAGTGGGAGCCAAAAACCTAAGTGGCTTAAAGTTTGAGCTTGATAATTTTATGGAGGGGATGGTATGATAAGGCCTACAATGGCTTATGGCCCATTGGTGACTGCCAGTAGCAAAAATCCCCTACGGCTGGAGACAGCACACTAGATGGGACAGCTGAGTTACCACAGAAAATTCTTTCCCAGATATCTGCTCAGGGTCTAACTGATTGCCATATTTGGGTTCAGAAAGGAATTTTCCTCTGGGTCAGATGGGCAGAGACCCTGGGGCGTTTTCACCTTCCTCTGCAGCATGGGCACGGGTCACTTTCAGGTTTAAACTAGAATTCTCTGTAACTTGAAGTCTTTAGACCATGAATTGAGGACTTCAGTAACTCAGCCAGAGGTTAGGGGTCTGTTTCAGGAGTGGGTGGGTGAGGTTCTGTGGCCTGCAATGTGCAGAAGGTTAGACAAGATGATCATGATGGTCCCTTCTGACCTTAAAGACAATGAGTCTAAAAGACAGAAACATCAAAAAAGTACGTGGGGAAGGATGATCGGCACATGCACACATACAAAGATTGTAGTTGTCACTGCTGATACTCATAGGTAAGGCTACGATTTAGTCACAGGTATTTTTAGTAAAAGTCATGGACAATAAACAAAAATTCACCGCCTGTGACCTGTCCACGACTTACACTAAAAATACCTGTGTTTAAATCTTGGGGTGGGGGGGCATCAGGGGTGTGTGGGTGGCTGCTGTGGGGATGTCCCAGGGGCCACTGCTGTGGGGGGCACCCAGGGCCAACAGCACCAGGGGCCACAGACCATGGCTGCTTTGGCTGGGAACCGCTGCCCAGGACCACGGACTGTGGCTGCTCCGTCCGGCTGCCTACGGACCGCAGGCCAGGGCCACGGACTGTGGCTGCTACTGCCTGTGGCCATGGATGCTCCATCTGTCCGTCCAGAGGCCGCTTCCTGGAGCTGCAGCTGCTCCAGACAGCTGCCCGGGGATCACAGCCCGGGACTGCAGACCACGGCTGCTCTGGCTGGCCGCCTGGGGACCGCTGCGTTCGGGCTGGAACAGTGGCTGGTGTGGCTGTCTCTGGGGCTGCTTGAGCAGTGGCCCCAGAGCCAGCTGGTTGGGCGGCCCTGGGGTCAGCCACACTGGCCCCTGCAGAAGTTACTGAGGTCGTGGAAAGTCACGGAATCCGTGACTTCTGCGGCTTCCGTGACAGACACGGAGACCTACTCATAGGAATTGTGTGGCTAAATATCCTGGTTGACCTTGAAAAATCTCCACAATTATGTCTAACTCTCTTCTTACATCGTATCAGAGAGCATCTCTTTGCCCATGCTCTGCTCCCTTTGGGGAAGGAAGCTATTCTCTCCTGTTTGTTGACCAGAAGGGTGAGGACATCTCTTCTCAGTTTCCTTCTTTCTTTCTCTCATCTGGGTTACTGTGTGGCTTTTTCTTGGACCTGGTAGCTCCCAAACTGCTTGTGTCTATTTGATGGTGTTCCCAAATCTTGGGTGAAATTCACCCCATTCCAGAGAATTCTTTTGAAGGACCTTCATGATGCTTAAACCAGAGATTGGTACTTAAGTGGTGTGGAGGGCATTGCAGGGGCCCCCTATAGTAGGTTTCACCCTTTTTCTCTTGTTGGGATATGCTGCTACCATTGCCATGTTCCTCCTATACTATTATTATACACTGCTTTACTATGCAATTCAGTCTGCCTGATGCTAAGAAGAACAGGCATATCACCTATTACAGCAGTGTTGTCTCCTAATCATCTAATGGAAGCGCAGCATGCTCAGGACCTCACAGGATCGAGCACTCACTCATAGGGCATTTTGCTTCTTCTGCCTGAGCCCGCACAGAGCAAGTACAGTGTCAGAGTGCCTCCTTTTTCCTTTCTGAGAGGTGTCTGATCATAAAGTAATGGCAACATTCCACAGCCAAAGGTAATTCCGCCATAGCCTCAGGATATGCAGGGCCCTGCATGTTGTGCCTCTGTTTAAAAGGGGTCTATATCTATCGGATACAGATACTTCTGTGGGTTTTTGGACTTCTAGCTTCCAGTGGGGCTCTTTCCTGTGGTCTTGTGTTTAAAGAAGCCCTGAAGGCTTCAGTGAAATTTTTGGCAGCTCTGACAGCGCCTCTGCATGTAGAGATTTTGCCCTGTTGTGGACTTCCTATTATCAGCTTTGTGCCAAGGGCAGGCATTATAACCACCATTAGATGCTCAAGACCGGGGCCTAGGCATTATAAAATACATTCATTTCTTGAAGAGAGCAGTACCTAAAAAATTAGATTATTGGACTAAGAAATGTACATGCCACAATGCAAAAATGCTCCAGGGATCAGTTTGTGTAGCTTACATGATCCAGCCCCCGTCAAATTAACCTCTTGATGGTTTGCTTGGAGGTTTTGATTCTCTTGCTACCACTCAAATGCCTCAGTCTTTATGTACCAGCTGGCTATCACAGGAACAGGAGTCTGCTCTGTATGAAGGTCAGGGTTTTGCCATTTCCTGGAAGACTTCTTCTTTTTCCCCAAACAGCTGAAGGCAATGTGAGTTTTTCTTTTGTAAAGACTTGGGGATGGGACTTTGTATTTGCCATTGCCCTAAGTATCTCTTATGCAGGTGATCACTTAGAAGTCATACAAGATGCATTTTTATGTCTACACTGTTCTGTTTTCTTTTAGTAAAATTGCTATTTTCCTGTTTTGTTTTTAATTTTGAAATCTTAACTTTTTAAGACCATGCAGTATAAGAGTGATTCAGAGACTTTCCTGAATGAAGTCTTCAGTAATCCATTTGGTAGAAAGGAGGCATCTGTCCTGGCCTAAACTTGATTTTCATATGCATCTACATTGGAGAGGCCAATCTGCGGCTCTTCAGAAGTTTATATGCGGCTCCTTGTATAGGCACCAACTCTGGGGCTAGAGCTACAGGTGCCAACTTTCCAATGTGCCAGGGGGTGCTCACTGCTCAACCCCTGGCTCTACCACAGGCCCTGCCCCCATTCCACCCCTTCCTGCCCCCTCCCCTGAGCCTGCCGTGTCCTCTCTGTTCCCCCTTCTCTCCTCTTCTCCCCCCCCCCAAGCCTCCTGCATGCCACGAAACAGCTGATTGGGAGGTGCGGGGAGGGAGGGAGAGGCACTGATCAGTGGGGCTGCTGGTGGACGGAAGGTGCTGGGAGCAGCAGGTGGGGGGGACTGATGGGGGGGCTGCTGATGTATTACTGTGGCTCTTTGGCAATGTACATTAGTAAATTCTGGCTCCTTCTTAGGCTCAGGTTGGCCACCCCTAATATACATGCTTGCCTGATCCTTGCCTAGGAGCAGCTTCAGGTCTGTACATCTATTCATCTTTGCTTTTTTGAGTCAGATTTCTCTGGTGGATCACAATTCCCCAAGATCTGTGATTTTTTTCCCCCAACGAATTAGATGCTTAATTTTAATTGTTAATGTACCGCACTGAGAAATAAAACTGCGATTTCTTTCCCTCTTTATTCACTTGATAAGTGAAGGAGTAAACATCAATTAAATCTCCAATATTTTTTGCTGAGCAACATGTTACTATGTTGTGGCTCATTTATTGGGAATTGCTGCAGCAGAGGTCTGTGAGCTACTGTAACTTTGAGATGTGATAGCAATATTGACCAGGGCAGCTAGACTCCTGGTTAATTACTAATAAAAGTTGTAGAATAAGAGTTTTGTTCCGGAAGTCATTGCTTATGCTTGTGGTTGTGATTACTAATTACCTATATTTGTATGACAGACATAAATGGGAATCAAATTAAGTAGCTGTTTTAGGATACAGTATAGAGTAACATCTAGCTTTAAACACCATTGCCTTTTTCATTCCTAATAAAAGGCACAAATAATGACAGACTAAAAATAGCTGTTCACTCGGAATTGACGACAGTTTCCTAGTGCCAGTCATTATGGAGAAGCTGAAAAACCTGCTGTCTTTCCCCTTCCCCTAATTGTTCTTCTTTAAATGCATGTCTTTCTGTTTAAGCTTCTTCACCTCATTGCCCACAAAAAAAAAAATACTCCCTGACTTTGGCAGGGTTTCAGCATCTCTGCAGATTTCTGGAGGGTTTATGTAAACCATTATTTTTAAAAATCCTAAAAGTCACTGAAGATTTTTCTATTAAGTTATGCTTATCCTACACAAATTGCTCTGTGCTGATAGGGAAGGTGGTAGTGAAGCCTTTACCGCTCTTTTCCTCCCACAGTTATCTGCTGCAGTGGGGAGGGGGAGGGCAGTGGAGGGAAGTCTTTTCCGGTTTTATTTCTGAAGACAGCTTCTTAATCCAGTGTGAATGTTAGTGGTTTCCAGTGCTGGAAATGAAGAGTTGGATCCTTGCTTTGGACTTCATGTCCTTTCAGACCAGTAAACAATCAGTTAATTGGTAGCATCCTGTGGCTGACAGGAGTGAGAGGAGTGATTTCATCTTATTTTTGTGCTTGTGAATTAAGGTTTAGCCTTCTGGCTAGGTTCTGGGTTTCATCTTTCTGGAAGATATCTGAACATTCAGAGTTAGTAGTTGCAAAATGTGAGGTACAATCTTCACTGGGATTCTCTGCTTTCATTTTAATTTTTCTCTGTCTGTAATCCCAGCCAGACAAGAAAACATAGCTTTTAAAGCCGATGGTCCGTGTTCTTAGCTAGGAGCACAAGGAGATTCATGATTTTTATAACTAGTTCATTGCATTTTTATTAAATGAGGGTGAAGGAGTAGGTGGGACTTTTTAGCCATTTAAAAATAGATTAGCACAGTGGACTGAACTTGCATTTGAGGAAACATTAATAAACCAGCCAGCCATTGTCCCTAATCAGAGACTGTATTTGTAAGTAGAACGTGTTGAATCTGTAATAGTTGATGACGTTGTCTTTGTTAAAAGGGATGCTGCATCTTTAACAAGACTAGACAGAAACATTGCAGAGTCTACAGTAAATCTCAGAACAGAAAGAGTCCTTTCTTCATTTCCCACATGTAAAATTTATTCCATTGGTAAAATATTTAAAAAAAAAAAAAAAAAACCCCAAAGCCATACGGAAATATTAGTAACTGGTTAAATTTTAATTCCTCACCTTTCCCCTCTAGGTGCGTCTTTGCCCCCTCCCCCGTTTTATATTCTCCCCAAATTTAAAATGCTGGAAGGAAAAGCAACTGAGGTCTAAGTTTCAGATGCAGAATTGTCTGCTAATTGAAATTACTGGGCATAATGCTATATATAGCCGATGAAGAGATATATAGCTTTCACTCAGTGCCTTCAAGACATGTCTTTTTGTAGTCAGAAAAACAGAGATCAATGCATTTTCAAACTGACAGAGAGAACGGATGCTCCTTAGTAGCACATGCTCAGGATCGTGTGTGTTCCGTTTGTGCAGAGCAGAGAAGCTGAATACTGGTCCATATGCTCCTTGTTTACTGCAATGTTTTTTGCATGTTACTGTGCACTCCGGACTAACGTGAAGGTAAGAAGAGATGAGACAACAATTTGGCAGAAATGTACATGTAAAAGCAGCTGCAGAAAATGTCTACCTTGTATTGCTCAGTACTTTGGAATTGCTGGCTGAGCAGGCATATTATTACAGGTGGTTGTGAAGGCTTTGTTTTATTGTGTCTATGTAGCTTAACTAGAGAAGCATGTTTTAATTTTGCATTATAGTGACCTTCAGTTTTAACTGTTTGCAATTCAGTTCCTACCTTTTGTCTGCTATGATAAAAATGTTTTGGTAATGTCCAGGTAGGCCAGAAACAAGAATCCTAAAGGCTGTTTGTGGAAAGCTACATAGAATTCAGATATTCTCCCCTCTACTCCCTCCTCCTGACCCTTATCCCCAAAGTGATAAATCTGCATGTTTTCTTGTTGATTACTTGTCTGAGAGCCAGGGGTTTTCTTGTAGCTGTATTTTCATCCAGATTTGTTTTTAACTTGTCACCAAATCCAGTCAAACAAATGATAAGAAATGTCCTGAGAATTAAAATATATATTATCACTCTGCAAAATGCCAAGGAAAATATGGAAAATGCTAAGTCTGCTGGCAGCATCAATCCCATGGTCACTGTTAACCAGCTTTTGTCGCTCATGTTAGCATTTTTTGCTCTGTTAATTAGCCTTAAAACTTCAATATAAGTTGTTAGATTTATTCCCTTGTCAGGAGCTAGGACAATATTAGCAGAAAGGATCACTGACACTGTATTCAGCTCTGAGCCAAGCAAGTGGGCCAGCTGTGGGAATCCAATTGCATAATTTAAATGAATTACAGTCTTCTGTCAGCATATTGGGGAGGTACTATTGGCATTCTGATTGTCTCAGGCACAGTGGAGTATTTCTTTCTGGGAAGGAAAGCATTATAAAAGAAAAGTAATACAAATATTTAACTGGATCAATAATTGTAAAGAATATTTGGGTTTTAGACTGCTTTTTAACGTCCCTGTGAGTAAAAGTAAGCTTTCTGTATGTAGGCTTGGTATGAACAACAGATTTGGTAGTGGAATGATGATCTTTATATTGTTTATCAAGTCAAAAGGAATTTATGGTCATTAGCCTTTTTTATTTTTAAAGGTATCATTTCGTCAACAACTTGCATTCTGGGAACATAATCCTGTAAATGCTGCAGATAGGTTTACTGAATTGTCAAGACTTTGCTTTTTATTACTTTTTCATTAACTTTTGTAATCCACTTTCTTCCCCACGTCTGACAGGAAAGATGGAAAAAAATACAAATTATCTTTGACTACTTGGACAGCAAGCCAACATGTACAGCTAATAATTTTGAATACCACTGTTTGTCTTATTAAAAATATAGTTACTTTTTTTCTTATGTTTTTTCTGAAAATGTTTCTGGCAGCAAATTATACCCACTTTGTGTTCTGTAGTCCATGCAGCAAATTGTCAATAAACAATAAAAATGTTCAGAGACCAATTATTCTCTGTTTAAGATCGTCATATTACTCTGTGTAGAACTGTATTGAAGGTATTCTGCTAAAATGGTACTGATATCGAGAAATGACTTTTCAGTCTAAATAACAATGGATGCAGGAGAAGTTGCAGTAAAGTTTGTAACTGTAAGTTTCACGAGGTAGGTACCTTATAAGTAAGTACTATGGTAACGGTTAGCCTCATGGGTTTAACTTTAGAAATGCCTTTGCTTGGATTCACAGACAGGGAAAAATAAGTGTTACTACACAAAAACTCTGGCCAAATCCTGATGTGTGTTTGGATAAGTACTGCTTACTTTGCGGGAACTTCTTCTTTAGTTGCTAAATAGCTAGATTTATTCATTTGCTGTACAATATCAGCATATTGAATATTATTTATATGACATTATTCTGAATGGTTTAACTTCAGATGTTTCTATTTTTCATCTAACACACCAGTTTTCAAGTTATCCTTTCATGGGAATAGCAATATAAAAAGCCGCATAAAGTTCCCAGATCACTGGGGTAGCTGATCAAGTGGCAGTGATTACCACTCACGTGTGCAGTAATTCCTATTTTATTTTCCCGAAATAGGAAATTACTTATTAAGTAGGGTTTTAGTGAAAGGCAGCCCCCCACCAATCCTTCTAATATATGTATTATACAGCGTTTCTGAAGAATTCTGGTACTATTAAATTGGTTGGCACTAACATGATCCGCAGCTTTATGGGTGGCCAATAAACGCAATACATTATAAAACATCTGTTTCTGGTTTTGTATTTTTTTCCCCTTTAAAGGGATGGAAAAATCCTAGTGGTTCTCAAATATTTTGGCCTTTAAATGACAATATAGAATTAAATTGTAAGTACAGACTGTTACAGCAAGTAGGTTAGCTTTAACTAAAAAAGTGAAAAAGAAAAGAGGTTGTGTCTGTTTCTGGTGGCAGATGCAGTTTATGGTGCTAGAAGTATCAGGTTTTTAAGTTCAAGGCAGGACTCATGGTTCTTGATTGCAAGTCTGGCTGAGATCACCAGCATGAACTTATTTAAGGTATGTAAGCTAGTAAAAGGAAAAGTAGGCTCCCCTTTGCATTGTCATTCAAAACACGTTTTTGCAGTTGACCAAGGAATAGTATTGACCATAAACATCTAACTTCCTGTATGAATAAATATTTATTTTTGCCTGTGCAGCAGTGAAACAGCAATGCTTAATATATATGGGAGAAAGATGTGTGAATTTTCAGAAAATTTTACTGCAGGTAAAAACATATCAATCTTCACATAGTTTCAATTTTAAAATGAAAAAACAAAATTATGTTTTGAATTTACACTTTGTCCTATTAAAATATAGACTCTTGTGGGATGGTGTATATATTATAAGATATTTTGTTCCTCAGCAGCAGATGTCATCTGAGTCTATGTAAGAGGACAGGTTTAAATTAAATTTTAGGAACAATATCTCCAAAGACAGAAACATATAGTGGTCATTATAAAAAGACTGGATACTTACCACATGTAGTAGTTACACTTGCTGTTGTAGCTGCAACATTTCCCATCCAAAATACAGCATAACGAACACCACAAGTGTTGCTTGATCATAAATGTTTGTGGTTAGAATTGTGCCCATTGTATACTGGTCACCCTTAAAATCTTCCTATTCTTGACTTAGATAATTAGTGTATGTTTTCTCAGTAGACCTCTACCCCGATATAACGTGACCTGATATAACATGAATTCGGATATAACGCGGTAAAGCAGTGCTCCGGGGGGGCGGGGCTGCGCGCTCCGGCGGATCAAAGCAAGTGCGATATAATGCGGTTTCACCTATAACGCGGTAAGGTTTTTTGGCTCCTGAGGACAGCGTTATATCGGGGTAGAGGTGTATTTACAGTATTCCCTGTGTAAGTGTAGGGAGCGTTGTGAATACTGAAGTCACATTGTATAAGGCAAGACTGAAATGTTTTTACAGGTGATGTTTGTCAGTGTCTTAAGTTATTTTGCCGAAGTTTGGGGCTAAAATCCTGGCCCTGTGGAAGTCAGTGTAAGTTTTTGTAATGGTGCTCTTGGCCCCTTGCTGAAATTTAGTGGGTTGTTTTGGTTTTATTTTTGGTTAGCCTCTCCCAATACCAGGAAACAGGGGAAGGGTCAAAAGGGAGTCAGGATCCTGAGACTAACAGGTCCCCAGATCCAATTGGAAGAGGCAAGCACTCCAAGTTAGTTGGATTGACAGGGCAGGTAGGCCAGTGAGGGAGTCAAGAGCCCAGGGCCCAATCTCTGTGTGAGCTGGGGCTACCAGGAGACAATAAGGCAGAGCCAGAGGGAGTGCAGCAGCCTCGAGCTGGGGAGAGGAGCTGGAGCAGCATCCCAGAGGCAGAGCTGAGCTGGAGGCCAACCTGATCTTTCTTTGAGAAGAAGATAACATTTTTTTAGAGAAAGGAAATGCAGCAGATCTAATCTACCTGGATTTCAGTAAGGCATATGATACAATTCCACATGGAAAATTATTAGTTAAATTGGAGATGATGGGGATTAATCTGAGAATTGAAGGACGGATAAGGAACTGGTTAAAGGGGAGAGTTCAATGTGTCATATGAAAGCTGTAGTTTCAGGCTGGAAGGAGGTTACTGGTGGAGTTCCTCTGGGATTGGTCTTGGGACCAATCTTATTTAACATTTTTATTGACGACATTGGCACAAAGTGGGAGTGTGCTAATAAAATTTTTGAATGACACAAAGTTGGGAGGTATTACCAATATGGAGGAAGACCAAAATATTATACAGGAAGATCTGGATGACCTTGAAAACTAGAGTAATAGAAGTGGGATGAAATTTAATAGAGCAAAGTGCATTTAGGGCCTAACAACAAATTTTTTTGCTATAATCTGTTGGAAGCGACAGAGGAGAAGAAAGACCTGGGTGTATTGCTTGATCACAGGATGACTATGAGATGCCAATGTGATGTGGCTTTCTCAAGTAACAAGGCAGGACCATGATATATTCAGTCATTTGTACCTATCACACTTGATATGGGCGGGGAGGCCATTGACATGACTTTCTCCATTTGAGGCACTTCACGTTCAGAATTCACTCATCACAGTACTGAGCCATGACTTAAACTTCAGGGTCTCATGTAAGGCACGTTATTTTGTTGTGTATTCAGAGACATATCCTACAAGGTAGCCAGTACTCCTAAGAAATGTTGAACACCCTTAATTCTCATTTAGGTTGGTGGGAGTTGTGTCCCATTGGTGGTTCACTTGTCTGCAGCTCTTGTTAGAACTGACATGCTACACTTAATACACTGTAGGTATGAAATACACTCAAAAGGTGGCATGTAATATACAACTGGAAATCTACTAACTCAACTGATCATTAATATCATTGTGTGGTGTATAGACGGGGTGTGTACAAAGAGTTATACATATGTGCTAGAATTATGTTAAGATGTGTTTGGCAAGCAATGCATAAGACCAGCCTGCCTTAGGCAGAGACAATGAACATACATTTATATGAAAGGTCAACAAAACCATCAACCTAATGAGCGGGGGAAACAGCCACTTAACTGTAAAGATGGGAGTCTGAACCTCAAATGGTAAGCAATTGAAATAACTGATAGTATACAATATTACTGTATTATAAAAGTGTATCAAGTAAGATCTTACAAAAGCTGTGACCCACTGGTGATTGATATAATTGTGAAATGTATGCATTAACTCTGTATGAGGAATTACGGATACTTACTGATTTTATGCTTTAAAGTCTGTGACCAAAACACAGGAAGAAACAGATTTCTTAAAACAGGGTCAATGAACTTTGGGAAGACAGCATGTTATCTACAAACGCAGCAGGAGAGAAGCTTTGTCTGGGCTCACTTTTCAAAAAATAAATTTCAGAAGTTTACTGGACTATAAAAAGAAAGGGGAGAGACACCTAGTTATCCATCATGTAGGGGATTAAAAGGGCTGGAGATCGTGAAATCACAGAGCATTGGGACCAGAGTTTAGGTGAGAAACCTGCTTAGGCAAAGGTTGTAACTTGCTGAAATGAAGTTTTAGTCTTAGAAGCACATTGTTACTTTTGTTTGTAACCCTTCCTGTCTTTATTCCTTATCCTTATTCCTTGGTATCACTTAATCGTATGTCCTCTTGTTAAATAAACTTGTTTTACTTTTACTATAAACCAATTCACTGCCCTGATTAACTGGGTTTCATACACCCTTCCCTTCAATCTAGCAGGTTGCAATATATTGTCTCTTTAAAGGAGCAATGAACTTAACGTCTGTAAGTGTTTCAGTAGGGGGGCTGGATTCTGCAGAGAGACATCTGAGGAACTCAGGAGTTGTGGTTGACTCTTTGTTACCTGCAAGGCAAGGTTTTGACTGTCA